>NW_022146184.1:2817497-3286947 GCF_002938485.1 Sitophilus oryzae | reverse complement strand
CAAACGAGAGAGAATTCAACCATCTTTCCCGTCACTTGTCGAATAGGTCCCCTCTCGAGACTTGTCTCTGTAGTCCATTATAAATTTCCTCCTTTCCTTATTAATAGTCTATTGGTGGACCCCTTGCGGGTTACCGCCTCTGCCTCTGTAGATATTGTTCTATAAGCACTTACAATTCTGATTGAAGTAAGTCTTTAAATCCCCGTTAGTTTTTTTTGTTAATGCCTATTTATTCCTCGTTCCGGTGTGTCAGAATGGAGCCGCGTAGAGTATTTGAAAGTGTATTACCCTACCTATGGATCTTGGTCCCCAATGTTGTTAATGTTTCCTACCCCAAGGCTGTTAAGGTTTTTCCATATTTCTGTATAGTTCGGTTTATGTGTTCCGTAAATTTCTCGTTAAATTTTATCAGCTTTTGATGACAGAATAATCCACGCTCTTATAAGAAAAAGTACATTGGTTTTCTTTCGTTTTTTTTTTTGTGTAATTTTTTATATTTTTTAAGTAATCTTTAAGTCTAATGAAGTTTAAGCAATTTAACTTTCCATCCAGTTTTTGAAATTTGTTTGAATGGCCCGGCATTTGCTTTATTCGTGAGAATTTTGTCATCCTTCTCATCCTTCTCCACTACTATCATGGCGATATCATCGGCAAAACCGATTAAAGATATTCCGACCGGCATTTGTATTCTGAGGAGGTTTTCATAGAAGATGTGGGTCTGAGTATAGAACCTTGAGTTACGTCACTGCTCAGGGGTATTTCTTTGGTCTTACCTTCCGCTTCTATAAGTTGCCTATGGTTAAGGTATGATGCTAGAAAAGCTATTAGGCCCTTGTCTATTTTTCTCTAAGACTCTCCAATATCACTGGCCACGACTAGCCTGCTCTCTAGCTACGCAACCCTATCTCCCGGTCTCGCCATCATAGAATTTAGGTTTTTGGTGAGGTTGGCTCGGTTAAGCCAAGACGGTTAGCCAAGTGCGATTAAGCCAAGACATCCCCACACCCTCTACCCGTATTGCAGACAGTAGGGAGTGCCCGGTATGACGGACAGAATAGACCCGTCCGGCATCGTTATACGTCTTGTTGCAATTCCCTGGCAACGACACTTAAGCCAGGGATAAGACAGTGAAATGCTCCTTAGACCAAGCCAAAGTGCCAGAGGGATTCCTCTAGCAAATCTGACAAGGAGCTTCCTCACTAACGACAAGGTCTCTCATTCCTAGCGCAGCCTGTGGTGAGATTCCTCACGTAAAAATAAGATTTATTTTTTATATCGCATCCGGTTTCCGGACTTTATATAGGTCCGATCTTGCTTTGTTTAGTAGATACAGGTTTAAAGAATACTTAGTACTAGTATTACTAGCTAGTATTACTTTAGCACTATGAACAAATTTCCCGACACTGAACAAGCGGCGCTCAGCAAGTTTTTCAAATATTTCCGGAAAATTTGCAAAAAAACCTCACGGGTGTGTTTCTAGAGTCAAACTATTAGCTACTTAAAATACTTTTTTTTTTTTTTTTTTTTTTTTTTTTATTATTAATTCCAATAAACATACTAAATTCAAAATAAACTTTTAATTGCGTCATTTCTTACAAAATCGGAAACAACTACCCGCCCCAAATCTAGTTTACAAATTGTTGACAAAAAGTCGAAACTTGTTAAATTGGATCGGCTCTGTACAGGAGCGTAAGGCCGACGCTAACTTTATGCAAACGTACAGCCTGTCAATGGGTGTTAGTAACAATTACAGCGAACTTCGTCGACAGTAATGGCCGCACAGTAATATAATAATAGGCTTTAAATGGACCTGCACTTACCACTTACTTCACCTCGAAACTGCGGCCATATTAAATTCCGGAACGTTTAACTTTTTAAACGCGATTAAGCCGACATTTACGGGACCTACTAAACTGGGCAGTTACACAATTAAGGCCTTTGCACCGCTAGTTAATTTGCGAATTTACACATATTATATTGGATACTTAGGTGGGACTGATACAAAGCGCATTGCTTTATTTCAGGACAGTATATTATTCAAAATAAAGCCATATTTGTTTTTCAAAGTCACAATGAAGCTATAGAGGTATTCGTATTGGGCCAAATTGCCATGGATAGTACGCTGAGTACAAGAAAATTAGCCAATGAGACCGGCGTGAATCGTACCAGTGTCCAAAGGATATTAAAAAAACACCCCGTACAAAATTCAGTTGGTACAAGGACTCAACAAACTTCCTATTTAATGTGTGTTTTTCGGATGAGTGTACTTTCTTTGACGGTTTAGTTAATCGGCACAACTTGTCGGTACTGGGCTGAGGACGACCCCAGGGTTTTTCACGAAGTGCACACATAAAACCCTCATTGAACGTGTGGCTGGGAATTTTTGGAATTCTATTACAGGTCAGTTTAACGATTTGAAGAAGAACTTCAAACGCACAAGTCACATAACAGCTATCTAGCAACTACCGACCTGATCGTTCACCTTGTGGCAAGTGAAAAAATGCGTAAACATCTAGAAATAATAAAAAAAAACAGCAAATGGTCGAAAGGAATTTAATTCCTTATCTTTACTCTGATAAATGTTTTTAAAAATAACTTTTCAATTTCAATTCTCATATTTTCTCAATGACTCGGCTGATTTTCAAAAACGAAGCGGGAAAATATAGAGAATAGAAAGCTTTTTCATTGCAGTTGTCCACTTGACCCCCTTCCCTTTTGAAAAAAGTTATGGGATGACACTCCCGCTTAGAGGGTTGAAGATTTTGGAATTCATTTTTGGGGCAAAAGTTGTCCCCCTCAACAAACAAACTTGACGTCTTTCTTGATTATTTGAAAAAAAAATCATGGGCCGTTATGCTTGCGGAACGTTTTCGATGGGCCACCCTGTTGTAAGATAACACACTAGTACCATAAAATTATTTGGTACCTCGCCTATATGTCTCAAAAGCTACAGCCCCGCCAACAATGAAGTAACTTTTTTACTATAATAAAAACAACTATACTCAAAGGCGGATTACCCAATAGACTAACTAGGCTATAGCCTAGGGCGCCGAAGAAAAATAGGCGCCACGGCGACGGTATAATTATCCCTGGTTTGTAGGCGCTTTGCTACATCAAACTGGACATTCAAAAATTTTGGCGGGTATTTCTTTAAAAACAAAACAATATAAATAATTGTTAGTTATAGTCATCACCCGGTCTCGCCAGGGCCAAAACTTTAAAAGTAAGGATGTACGGGGCTCCACATAAAGTCCGCCCCGGGTCAGAAATATCCTTAGTCCGCCACTGAGCTAATCCACATGAATTAAATGTAGGTCGATTCTAAATAAACAGTGAAAAATAAATATCTTTTTGTAGCTACTCCTCAATAACAATAAATTGTTTATAGAATAAAATTGGGGTGGGGGGGTGGGTATGGGCCCCTAATTTTTATTAACCCAGGGCGCAAATATGTCTTAATCCGCCACTGAATATACTATTTATGAGACAGCAGCAATTTTCATTCACGTGGTTTAAAAATTATTCGAATTACTTAATATGTTATTAAAAAAAAAAATAGGGGTTGATGGTAGAGGGGCAAAAATTTTGTGTTTGTGTGAATGGAACTGAAATTTTGATGAAAGTCATGTGCATGTTCTGGCAATCTGGAAAAAAGCGCCAAAACACATTTTATACCGCTGCGACAGCCGGCGAAATGTGCAGTTCTCGGTAATATGCACTGATAGGACATTGACAGAGGGCTTAGTTTAATCTTCAATCTTCATAAGTTGCTAAGACTTTTCAAAAGAATATACACTGGTTGTAGTACTAATGTACATAAAGGTACCAGAAGTTGGAAGCACAGTAAATCTGAGAAAAGGTAGCACTAGATCATGCCAATAGTCACCTCCAAGAATTTAATCTAAGCCTGTTTTTTCAGCAATTCAATAGCACCATTTACAAAAAAATTGTACGTGCATTATGCCGCATATTAAAAGTGAACATCTTACTAAACATTACAGTTTGAGGTTGGAACCTTTGGTGTTAGCACAGCAAAATAAAAGCACTAAAATCACCACAATACACCATGTGCTCTTTTTCAGAGAAATATGTTTGTGATTATCAATTCAAATTTGTTATGAAAAAATGTCCATTTTGAATAATAAGTTTAAAAATTAAAAAACTCTAAAAAACAAGCCATGTTTTCCAGAGAGATAAACATAGTAGAGAATCTCTCTTCGCAGACTTTTGATAAACAAGAGCTCAGTTTATTAAACAAAGGTTTAAAATTTGTATTGCCCCAACTCTGGTAGCGCTTTGGAGGAAATCGTCGTGGGTGTTGAAACTGCTATTCAGCACTTACCCGAGGCTTCTAAGGTATTTACAAGAGAGGCTTGTAGAAATCAGTTATCAAAAAAAAATAAATTCGTTTCAAGTAAATCATTAAAATCGAACAAGGAGCACAATATTGTCAAGAGTTTGCGTAACAAAGATGGTTTATACTTAAAAGCTGATAAGGGAATAAGGTTGTTTTATTTAGATAAAAAATCTGATTAGATAAGGTTAACAACTTAATCGATAATGGTCCTTTATATAAAATTGAAAAAGAATCCTTTGTCTAAAATGGTAACAGATGTTAAAAAACTTTAAAGATGTAACAACCTTATTGTAATTTTCTTTAAAAGAGAACAATTGCAAGTATGCCATCCCTCATTACAAAATTTGTATGCGTTTGGCAAAATCTGTATCCTGTATCGAGGAGTATTAAGTTACTTAGAACTACTAAATAATTGCCTGGAATTCGATATCTATAGGAAAAATCCACTACCACCCGCAGAATTTCCTAATGAATGATACATAGATGAACATAAAATGCTAAGTTTTAATATTTCTCTTTAGCTTCAATAGATTTACTTAGTTTCCCACTATCCAACGAAAGATATGCAATAGAAAGAGATTACATTAGGAATGTAGATGAGTGTAATGGATATTCTCCTTCACTAGTTGATAAAAATAATTTAGAAAACCGTAGGTATAGGTTAAAGATTTCTGAAAATTCGACTTTCAAGTGGAGAAAGATATGTCAACAATTTTTTCAATACCATTTTGATAGACCGTTTATCCCGTGGTCTAAAAGTAAATTTTTAAATTTTTTTTTTTTTTTTATTTTTTAAAGCTAAATATTAATAAATTACAAACAAATTATTAGGGTAAATCCAAAGGATAAAACATCTCTACTGGAAAGGTCGGGTATTTATGAAATATCTTGTAAAGATTATAATCAGAAATATGTTGGGCAAACTAAGAAGATCAATATACTAGAATTTAAAGAACATTTAGCTCAGATAAAATATGGTAGACCTGATAAATCTTGCGTTGCCCAACATATTGTGGGATAAAAAACATTGTATAGATCTTAATAACTTAAAATTACTTAAACAAGTCTCAAATTACATGGCATTATTGCATAATAAAAGCATCAGAATTAATAAATGTAAAGATTAGTATGAACAGAGACAACGGTCAATCCTTCAAGTTCTTTGTTCCTACTACTCTAGTGCGGAAATCTAACTGTTACGCTCGTGGGTTCTGACTCGGTTGGCTCTTGCCACGCCCACTCTGTGCTCCCCACTGAGCGAGTTATATAAGGCAACCATGGTAAGATTTGTATTTTTAGTTATAATCATCTGCTGATGATGCTAACATGGTTAGCGAAACGCGCGTCCAGTGTAAGAAGTAAAAGTTGTTTTGGTGTATTGTGGTGATCAGTGTTTTTATTTTGATCTTACTAACAGCTATAAATTGAAGTAAAAAAAAAAAAAAAAAAAAAAAATTTGAAATGTTGAAAAAGTATAAATTACTAAATAATCTTCATTCACTCTCACACAATTTGTATTAGAATAACAGTCTGTCCGTCTGGGGACTCCAATCGTGTACCTCTATCCACGTGCCGAGTTTTGGTTACAATCGGCCCATAATTTAAGAAAAATCCTGATGATTTGTCATTTAGAGGCATCGTTTCGAAACGTCAAGGGCCTCGACCTGTAGCCCGTCCACAATTATGCCGAAATCGACCCCCATTTTTTTTTCAGAAATCAAATCCTTAGCAATCCTTAGTCCACCATTAGCCGAATTTCAAAAAAATACTACAAGTTTCATAGGTACGAGCGCTGGCAACTAAATATTTGGACAAAGAAAAAACTTTGTTTGAAAAAAATAATTTACATTAATTTAATTATAAAATTTAAGAACAAAATAATCGATTGTTAAATCATCATTTTAATGAGTATTTAAACGAAGTTTTGGTTTCTTAATAAACTTTAAAACACACAGAAAGTGAATAAATAAAAAAAAAATGGAAATTTCTAAATTTTGAAAATGTATTATCATCATAAAGTGTGATTGTTTTAGTGCAATTTTATATAACTACACCGGTAAAGAATCTAGTTTATAAATTGCACTAGCTTATAATTTACAACAGGAAACTGTTTGAAAAAAAGTTTCTACGAAAAACTACTTTCAAAGTGAATCGAGTTTATATGTGAGCACTATAACGGTTTTCTAAAAGCTTTTTCTAAAAGCTCTTTACGAGTTCCCCCTTTTTTTTGGGTTTTTTTTTTTTTTTGTATCAATTACAGACCTGATGAAAATGAGCTTTTAATAAATGAGAAACACATTCAATTGAACGAAATGTATACAGAGTATATTTGATCTTTTACAGCGTAAATTTTAAAATAATTGAAAAAAGAAAGTTATACCCGTGTCGGTGTTTGGAACACGGGAATAGGAAATTTCATGTAATTTTTTTAAAATGTCAATATTAATCTCCCAGATTATTTAGTAAAATATGTATTAGACTTTTTAAAAAGGCCTTAAAGTCGTGGTACACTTGATCGGTTGTTTACTGTTTCCAACTAAACGAAGAGCACCTTTTTTACGTAAAAAAATCCTAAATTTTTATGAACATTGTTAAATACTGTATCTACCGTCCTGGCACTGTTACTATTTTGGGGTCCGGTATTTACATGGTGTGAAGTAAATCGCATAGAGATCTTCTTAAGTCGGAGTGAGAGAAATGCGACGAATCTGCTGTGCGGCGTTGCCGGTACGCCTTTCCCTATCCAAGTAAAGTAAAATCACGATCGCAAACCGCTTATTTTTAAACGACTTTTTCTTTCGAAAATATAACTGGATAAAATCTTTTTATCGCTATAAAAAAAATTTATAGCGATAAACCGTCCGTAATCGCGATAACTTAAAAATTCAACTTTTTAACACATAACACGCCATAATTTAAGAACCATTTTTTTTAAATAAGAAAAATTCGATAAGGTTGTTTTTTCTACTCAAAAATTTTAAACAACGCATCCATTTACTTTAAGTGCATAGCAATTTTTAGCAATCGTGTAACTTTTTTATTTATAAAAATTTTCCTATACTGTCTGCGAAGAAAATATTGCAGAAGGTTAAGAAAGTTTTTGAAAAGTACAATCAATTATTTTTAGTAGATTTTGAGATATTGGTTTTTGAATTCAGAGTTCTAATAGCGCGACCACTGTCGAACACCAACTCAGTTCCACTTATTTTTACCAAAAATGCAAGTGGTTCTAACTTGCACGTAAAGTTTTTCAAGCTATAGGGAAAATGAAAACGACTCGTTAATAAATAAACAAATAAAGTATCGCGAGACGTAATTAAATCGTGAAGCTGAACGCATAATGTACACCTTCCCCTAGAACTTTAAGTAATCACAGAGGTACTGATTGGGTCGACTGGTCGACTGCGACAAATCTGCTTATTCCCTTCCACATCTCTTAGCTATGTGCACAGTTTCACGGTTTGTTTCATACGTTTGGCAACGTGTTTACTGTTCTCTCTTTGTTCAGTACATAATAAACCCATTGTACTCTTCTTACATACCGAAATTGTAACGAAAATATTTTTCTTACATTTTTTTTCCTTTATATCGTTTATACGTTTTTATATACACGTATTATCGATTTTTTGCGGAACCTCGATAGTGGTACACAGCACTAGCTATGGTTGTTAGTTAAATTGTTTAAATATTTTATTATATTTTCTGGTTGCCTATCGTTTATCGATTATAATTTGTTTATTTTTTAATGAAAACGAACGTTTATTATTAATATTTTGTTTAGTGTTAAATAATTAAGATGCAATTGTTACACATAACTTTTTTGAAGGTATGTAAGAAATTTTATCGTATCTATTATTTTTACTATTAATAATTGAATTTTTATATTGACATTTGGTACTTAACGTATGTCTAAATGAATGGGAGAATTCTATAAAGGGACTTTTTTTTTGTTTTGTCGAAAATCACTCTCTCTCTCTCTCATCTCGATCTTCTTTGTATAAACTTCTATCGTTTTTTTTTCAGACACCAGCACGAGGTACGGCTTGGAATTTATTTATTGGTTTTATTTTTGGAGCATTTCTTACTATCTAATGTAATTATTTAATTTAATATTATTATTTAATTATTTAATTATCTTGTAATTTTAAATTCCTTTTTATATTTTATCATTTTATCTCACCGTTCATTTTTTTATCATAATTTCTTTAACTTCTTTTCTTAGTAGGATGTGTATAGTAGTTTTGTAATTTTTCTAATACCTTTAACTTTTATCTAGTACTAATTATTTTTATCTTTATTCTTTATGTACTTAGATGCACGCTGTTAAACCGGAACCCGCAGAGGTGTTTGATTTAGCAATACCAAGGGCCATGAATAGAAATAGCACTGCAGGAGTACTTTTGGAGACAAACCAGGAGGGACTCTGGTAAGTAAGGATTTTTTTATAATATTTTTATTATACGACTTAAGTCACCTTTAACGAATCTTTGCTTGCCAGAAGGCAACTCTTGTTTTACCTGGGTCCTGTAGTGGTGGTGTCTATTGGTAGGCCATTCGACAGATGGTTTTTTTGTTTTTTGTTTTTGGGTCACTCTACACGCACTGAGAGTGGTGGAGTCAACAAGCTCTCCAAAACATTAGCCGACAACCACGCTCCCCACTAGCGGATGTGTGCAGCGAAGAGGGTGCGGGATTTCTCCCAACCCGCGAACCAACCGAAGCAGAAGCACATTTAAGTATCCTAGTCGAGACTGTCACAGCCAGCCAATTGTAGTAGAATTGTAAGATTGGTTAATTGAATATAAGTCATTAATGAAATTTTCTATTGTCTTATTTAGTTCCAAAGCATACTTCCACAAACCAGTAACTTTTAGAATTTTGTGGGTTCTAAAATCTTGACCCAAGACTAACCTTTGTTAGCCTTTAGTATAAAGATAAACGCAGTACCACTAGTAGTACTCTCTACCGTAATGGAGAGTACCTTTTCTGGGCTGTTACGGAATTTTACACTATCGCCATTCGCTTTGGCATTAAAATGTGTGTAAGAATACTAATTTCAAGAAAAACGGTTTACCAATATTCTTAAAAATAAACAAGATATATTATTTTTATTTACCTTTTGGCTAGGGGTATATCTTCTTCGGGAAGCATTTTTGGGCATATGTTAATAGGATTTTTTGTTTTATTTTTATCTGTAGAATTAACCACTGAAGTTATATACACTATTTTTTTAACACCCTGTATACTTCATCTAGAAACATATCATTTTCAAAAACGATATTTCTATCCCATTAATTTTGTGTAAGTACACCTTCCACTTGACACTTTTATACACTGGCATTCTTGAAAAATATTTTTAATATTTGCTCGGGGCGCAAGGCTCTCTAGTGGAAAGGCCATCCGTTATCCCGTCTTGGGAAAAACTTTAATTTACGGCCGTTTCCAAGCAAAATTTGGCATTGTCTCGATATTTCCCGGTCAAGGCAGTAAATCTTGGGCGATTTCATCTCGCGGAGAACCGGCGTACAATTTATTTTGCCATTAATCAAACTTGCGATGAGCTTCCGGACCTCACAGAAATAAGTAGATCTAGATATGTATTTTTTCCAATGCCAGATGCTTTATCACATGTAGTTTATAAATAATGAATACCTATATCAAAATTGATTTTTGATACACTAACCCTTTGTAGGTTGATGGTCGCTGAATCGACCACTTTAATTTAACTAATTAATCAGTCGTGTGGATTTGTATTATTGCCCAGTTTGTTTGCTATGCTTATTTCTATGCGCGCCTTGACCATTTAATCAACAATATCTATACGTTGGCCGAATTAGCGCGAAAAGTTAACATGAGCGGTTTAATATTCGACCAGTGAGCATTGGTGACACTGAGTTCGCTGTGTATCATATAGGAAATAATTGTTGTCTAAGCATTTTCTATACAAATTTCGCGTGATAAAATTTAAAAAATATAGAAACAAATGTATCTGTGGCGTTTATTTCTTTTTATTTAGTACACCAAATTTACGGCTCGGATGATATTTTCTAAATTCGTTAACATATCCTGTATATTTTCGATAATTTCTCATAGGATGCAAGTTTCTTAAAAAAACAAAATTTGATTTACTTGATATGGGCATATTTTTGAGTAGAGAGCTAACAGAGATAATAAAAATGAATTTATTTTTTTTTACTTATTTTTTTACTTATAACTAGAATATAGTAGAATATGCTGCCGAAGTTTCCCGAATACAGTTCGCACCATCCTCTATATAAATATTTTTTATTTAATGTAAATAGAGATTAAAGAAAAAAATAAATCCGATAATAAAAGTCTAATGTCAACGAAATTGTAATTTTAAATGTATGATAATACATATAACATTCTACATATAACTAAATAAGGATAAATCGGACAAAAAAGGTATACACTAAAAAATCACACAACAAAGCTTTCAGACTAAACCGTAGGGACCTTTTTAACCCTAATGCTATTGTGTATCACTCACAAAAAAATCTATATAACGTAGGGATATTTACTTCGAATTTCTTTCTTTGTGTAACTATATAGAATCGCTTGTTGGATGGCAGTGAATTGAATTTTATGCAGAATTTTATTGAGTAGGTGAGGGTTCTTAATAACTTTATTTTTATTATAGTACAGGATCCGGCTGCAGTATTATTACGCTCATTACGTAGTTTACTTATATATAAAAGTTGCCGCAAATAGGGTTTGCCACGGTTCAAAGTCGTTCCTAACATTTTATCTAGCCGCGGTAACAGTGCGTCAGTAATCTCTAGCTCCTATAAAGGTGCGTCCACATTGCTCGTGATCCTGCTCGCGCCCTTGCTTCTGATTCTGCTTGCGTTGCTTGCGCTTCCTGTTTGTCGTGTTTCTCAAGATCTTCCGGCTCGCAAGCAACGGCGTCCACATTGTACTATAGTGCTTGCGTTCGTGCTATTCGAACATGGATGATACCGAAGTATTTTTAATAGAGGCTCCTAGTGCGATCATTATTGCAAAACGAAGGAGACAAAGAGAAAAGAAGGCGGTGTTGGATGTCTAATAATTTCAAAAGTAGAACCCAGTGAAAATAAACTTCTACGCGATTTACAATCAGACAGAATATTTTTTAATAATTTCTATCGCATATCCGCTACTGATTTTGAAAGACTTATTAACTTAGTTGGCCCCCGTATATAAAGAAAAAATGCAACTTTTAGGAAATGTATTCCGTTTAAAGAAAGATTTAAAGAAAGATCGGCCGTAACATATTCCTTGCAACTGGATACTCCAGTTTAGGTTATTTACTCAAAGTTTCCAAGCAAAGCATTTCAAAAATAGTACCAGTCCATGTGTCATAATATAAACAAAGTTCTCAATGATCAGATTAAGATAAGTAGGAAATACAGGGTGGCCCATCGAAAACGTTCCGCAAAGCATAACGGCCAGGCTAATTTTTTTTTCAGAAAATTCAAAAAGACATCAATTTTGTTTGTGAGGGGGACAACTTTTGCCCCAAAAATAATTGCAAAATCGTCAACCCTCTAAGCGGGGGTGTCATACCCCAATTTTTTTCAAATGGGAAGGGGGGTCAAGTGGTACCGCAATGAAAAGGACTTTCTATTCTCTATACTTTCACGTTTCGTTTTTGAAAATCGGTCGAGTCATTGAGAAAATATGAAGGATTGAAATTTGAAAAGTTTATTTAAACATTTATCAGAGTAAATTATAAGGATAAATTTCTTGGACCATTTTACTGTTTTTTCTTATTATTTCTAGATGTTTATGCATTTTTTCACTTGCCATAAGGTTGAACGATCAGATGCGGTAGTTGCTAGGTAGCTGTAATGTGATTTGTGCGTTGAAGTTCTTCTCAATATCGTTAAACTTTTTAGCAATTATGGTGTACTCACTTGCATAAAAAGTGGAAATAATCGAACTTTATTTTAAAAGTAATGAATGTATCGGGCTGCGCAGATATTGAATGAAGGCCATCCTGACAAACATCTTTATGGCAAAATTGTTCGATAGTTAGTAGCAAAATTTGGCGAAACTGGTTCCGTTATGAATAAAAAGAGGCAGAGGGAAAGTCCTGTAGTAAATGAAGCTATGGAGGTATTCATATTGGGCCAAGTTGCCATGGATAGTAGGCTGAGTACAATTAGCCAATAAGACCGGCGTGAATCGTACAAGTGTCCAAAGGAAAAAAACACAAGTTCCACCCTTACAAAATTCAGTTGGTACAAGAACTCAACGAAGACGATTTTGATTGTCGCTTGCAATTTTGTGAAACTATGAATGGACGAGTGGCGAATGATAATAATTTCCTATTTAATGTGTGTTTTTCGGATGAGTGTACTTTCTTTTTGAACGGTGTAGTTAATCGGCACAACTGTCGGTACTGGGCCGAGGACAACCCCAGGGTTTTTCACGAGGTGCACACACAAAACCGTCAGAAATTGAACATGTGGGCTGGTATTTTTGGAAATTCTATTGTGGGTCAGTTTAACGATATTGAGAAGAACTTCAACGTACAAATCACAGAACAGTTATCTAGCAACTACCGCACCTGATCGTTCAACCTTGTGGCAAGTGAAAAAATGCGTAAACATCTAGAAATAATAAGAAAAAACAGCAAATTGGTCGAAGGAATTTATCCTTATCATTTACTCTGATAAATGTTTAAATCAACTTTTTAAATTTCAATTCTTCATATTTTCTCAATGACTCGACCGATTTTCAAAAACGAAGCGGGAAAATATAGAGAATACAAAGCTCTTTTCATTGCGGTGCCACTTGACCCCCCTACCCATTTGAAAAAAGTTGGGGGATGACAGCCACGCTTAGAGGGTTGAAGATTTTGCAATCATTTTTGGGGCTAAAGTTGTCCCCCTCACAAACAAAATTGACGTGTTTTTGGATTTTTTGAAAAAAGGAATACTCTGGCCGTTATGCCTTTCGGGACGTTTTCGATGGGCCACCCTGTATAAATATAGAGTTATATTTTATTAAAGGTATATTTAATATTATTAATCCAAGAACAAAACACAAATATTTGTAATTATTCTGAACAAAAAAAAAAGAAAAATCATGGTAGTAAAACATACTGCAGTAAATACCGAATCCTATGAATGAAACGAAACTAACAACTAAGCAAACAACGCAAACAGCTCGAGCGCTTCGAACCGCCGTAAAGCATGCTCGCATGGCTCCGAAGCGTCTCTTTGATGTATACAGAACAGTCAAAACAGGCATTTTATGTGATCCCAAACACGTCGCGAGCACCGCAACATCTCGCTCCGACTATTTGCCATGTTTTTCGTGTTTCACGCGTTCGTTCGGCCTGCTCGCGTGCATTTTGGACGCACCTTAACAAAAAAAATGCGGCTAAAAAGTGTCAGTGGATCGAGATAATATTTTAAATGGAACACGGGATATTTTAACGGGACACCCTGTATATTACTAGATTTTTGCTTTCTTTCTGATCACTTTATATCACTCTAAGATATTATTAAATATGTTTTGATAGCTTGGTTTGGTTTGGTTCGAAAATACTAATAAATAAATAAATAAAATGTTTCATTTTAAATTGATAAAAATAGAAAAGTTGACCTGAAATCAAAACTATACTAGGTATTCACTATAGTAATTCTATATTTACTATGCTGTAAATATTGTAATCTTAAGCCATACAGGGTGCTCAAAATCCTATGCCAAACTTTCTAAAATATAAAATTGTTTTTCTTCGTTTTTTATTTGAATAGAACCGCTAAAAGTTTTAAAATGCTTCAAACACAAAAAATGTTCATTTTTTAATTCTCCATCTAATAAATAAATAATATACAGGGTGTCCCATTATAGTAGAGAAGTCTGTGGATTTGAAGATAATTCTTACATTATTTTTTTTAACTTTTTACCGTGAGAACTGTTTTTAATTGGTCATATGTTTCAGTCCATATTTTTTTTTTTAAAACTCCAACAAAATGAGACGTCGTTTCGCTACAACTTGTTTAATAAACGCTCGAAAACGAACGACGTTAATTTATAGGCGCTAAATTGATTTTTGTTGCCGGTGAAAAAAAGCACTAAACACAAAAAAATACCGGAGCAAAACGAAACCTATTTGCTAAAAAGCGTTAAAATTGTTAGGAGCCGGTCCGTATTTTTTATGCGCACGCCATTAAAAAGAAACGTGCGAAAATGAAAATAAAAGGGAAAATAGGACTATTAAAAGCGTCACATTGAAGTTTATAAGCGAAAAAAGTTTGAAAATAAAACTGGAAAAATACAGGTTTTTTTTACACTATTAATTCGCGATTGAAATCGGTAATATTAAGGGAATTTTGTAGTAGTAGATACTAGAGGAAATATTTTTATCCTCATGAATAATAGTTAAATTCTACTTCTTCTTTTAAAGTTAATATTCTCAGAAAAAAAAACTAGAGGAAAATAACCAAATATGGAACAACATTTAGATTTTTTGGTTAGGTTAGGTCATACATAGAATGTAGAATGAATGAGAGGGGGTTAATCAACGCGACCTACAGATCTATTTTGTCCCCCTTTCTTGAGTTATAACTCATCATATAGTCCCAGGGTTTTGACAAAAGCCAGTATCTGGGACGGTTTTATAGAGAGTAATTCTCCATCTCCAATATCAGTTGTACTAAAATTTATAGCATGAATGGTTGTCGTCTCGGCGCACTCAGTGATGAAGTGTTCTGGTGTTTTCCCATTTTCCCCACAGAATTTTCATTCGCCGTTTTTCCTTAGCTTCAATCCACTGAGGTGTTCATCATTGAGGAGTCTCCTGTTAAAAACCCCGTGATAATCCGAAGATTGTTTTTACTTAAATCAAGATAAGTCTTTGATTTTTCTTGGTCGTAAGTCCTGCTCATACATAACTTTATATCTGTTTTCTGTCACATATACTAATTTAAAGTATATAATTTTCTCAAAAACAAATTGATCATAAAAGTACATACGTACGTTCAATCTGGTCATGTTGTTATGCTTCTTACAGTGTAGATGTTTTGGGTTTTAAGTGGATTTTTAGTTTTGAAATTACAAGTCGAATGTGGTTAGTGCCACATTCGGCATCTATTCTGGCTTTTGTGAGTCTGACATCTTTTAGATGCGTCCTTCACACGATTACGTGGTCCAATTTAAACCAGTGGCCTGATCTGGAATGCTTCACAACGTTTAAACTTGTCCTCCAACATGAACCACGTATTGGTAATGCAAAGATTATATTCTGTGCATGTTGTTAATAAGCGTTCAAATCATGTGCACTGCCCCGGAAGATCACAACAATGCTATAAAACTCGGAGAAGAACTACTGAAATATGTAGCGGAATTCAATTATCTCGGCAGTTTGATTTCGGAAAAGGCCAATATCGACTCTGAAATTCAGCACAGAATTAGCAGCGTATCAAGAGCATTCTGGAAATTAAAAGACAGGGTTTTCTACAACCATGACCTGAGCACAAAAACGAAACTTGCAGTGTACCGAGCAATAATAATCCCCACCATGTTATATGGGAGCCAAACCTGGGTGCCGTACCGCCGACACATGAACGCATTAAACAAGTTGCAACAGAGACACCTTGTATTGTATTTTTTGTATTTGACTAAGAGTGGGTCCCATAGGGGACCCTCCACTGAGGCCGCGAGGGCCTATTGTGGCTCAGTTTCTACAAGCTCTAATTTACAAGAGCGTCAAAGTTCATCCTCAAGACCCAGCCTCTTAATATTGGCTCGTTATGTCTGAGGACATCTCAAACCTGGTCCTGCTCCCAGCGGGGCAGGTACACATAACGTGCTTCATTGTTTCATCATCTTCCATACAGAGTCGGCATTCGGCGTCTTCCACCAGTCCCGTCCTCTGTAGGTGAGATCTCAGCCGGCACTGGCACGTGTACACTGCAGTGAGCACACGCGTTCCATTCCTACCGGCCTTTAGGAGTTCTCCTGTTCTATGTTTGGATGGCCCTGCTAGGATTTTCTTGGCATGCTCCATTCCGGGACTGTCATTCCAGTCTCGAAATGTCTCACCCCTAACCCATTCACAGAGCCTGTCTCTTGCGAGATTTTTAGGAACGCTAAGTGTCGGTTCTGGGCCCAGGAATGGCGAGCCTGCACCAATTTTGGCAAGGGAATCTGCACGTTCATTTCCCTCTAGGCCGGCATGTCCCGGTATCCATATTAGCGACACTTTGTTCCTATCTCCCAGTATATTGAGTAGTTTCTTAGAGTGAAGAATCGTCATAGACGTGCTTTTCGTTGCCTCAAGTGCTTTCAGCGCAGCTTGACTATCCGAAAATATGCATATTGTTTTCCCGGTGTATTGCTGTTCTACCAGCAGTTGCACACAGGTTTCAATAGCATATAGCTCAGCTTGAGAGAGACACCTTAGACAACTCTTAAAAATCAAATGGTTCCATTATGTCTCAAACGTATCGGTTCTTGAAAAAGCTGCGAGAGTATTGAAGTCATGGTTATAAAATCCCGACTAAGATGGGCTGGTCACGTATGCAGAATGCAAAAAAAACCGAATACCCAAATCACTTCTTTATGGTGAGCTTGTAGACGGTAAGAGGAGGCCAGGTGGACAACTCAAAAGGTACAAGGACATTTTCCACGAAAACTTAACGTGCAGAATGAGTGGGAAGTAGCAGCTCACAATAGAACTCAGTGGAGAAGAATTGTAAACTCAGTTAACAGCGAGAACCAAAAAGTTAAGAGGCAACAAAGCAATGAGATTTTTGAATGTCCGGAGTGCGGTAGACAAATAACATTACGTATTGGGCTTTTGAGTCACAGAAAAGCTCATGAAAGAAAACGCCTTGCGTGACCATCTTCTGATGCGTGTCAAATACTCGTCAGCGATTAATAGCAGTATGTATGTATGTATGTACCGTATGATCGAATAAAAACGGCGTCAGCGATGGCTATGAAATGAAGATCGCTGTCATTTTATATGTAAATTTATATGGGAAATGTCATCGATCGTCATTTCCCAGCCAACTGGACGCCATTTTTTTTCGATCATACGGTATAATAAGCGTTCACTATTGCTATTTACGTTTCCGATTCCATGTTTGCCCAATACGTCAGGCCATATATCTTGTTGTTTGCCGACACGGGCATTAAAGTCGCCCAGCAAGATGATTCATTCCTGCTTTTGAATTCGTTGTAGAGCATTTTGAGCTTGTTAAAATTTATTTGATTATCCTCAATTTTAGCGCCTAGGGTGATAGCGTAGGTACTAATGATGTTGACGTAAGGTTTGTCTGATATGGGGTACCTTAGGGTCATAAGATGTTCAGAGATATCAATAGGTACTTCTGTTAATCTAGTTGCGATTTCGTTTTTGACTGCAATGCCTACGTCATGAATTCTCCTGTGTGTTGCGGGGTGACCCTCCAAAAGAAGGTGTAATGCTCTGTAATATCTAATTAACTTCTTTTAAAATCGAAGGACCAAATGTAAAATAAGTTTTGCTGGTTGCGACTAATAAAATTATTCAACAAATAAAAACTTACCTACATTGAACTTGGTTTCTGTCTCGGTATTTCTGTGGAATAAGGAATGGATAAAAAGGTAAAAAGGAACCAAATTATAATTGATAGCCAAAATAACCGTTATAAAAAAACTAACTGTTAAAAAAAACTAAAGTTGCCGGATTTTTTGTGTTTCATTTAATTAAAAAAATGAAAAGCATTTTTTTCCTGATGTCGTGGCGGATGCGCCAGGCTTCAACTAGTATAATATAATATGAAAATGTTTCCCAGATAATCTACCTATCTATTCTTATAGTACTTAACAAAGTTCTATACAAAATATAGTACTGAACCAAAAAATATGTCCTTCTTGGCTTGTTTGTATATATCAGTCACATTGACTAATTCATTTTCAGGAAAATTTGTAACTATTAACTTATTATTTTATTTTGTTTTTAATTTTTACTTATGCTATGTTTATTTATGTTGTTCATTAAAATCAAAGAAGCGATAGCCACACATTACTAACCTTTACAGATGCCTGAGCAAAACATTCGACTATTAAAAAAACTTTTTTACTTTTCGTTTAGAGGCTAGCGCTTCTTTCATAAAAATTTTTACAAAATGATTGTTGTATGTATAATCTCATTATTATTTTTGACAGTCAATTAAACAATTAACCAACTAATTCGGCCGTGACGTTTCTTCAAACACAAAATTTCATCTTCTGTTCGCTGCCAGTAGAGGCGCGACCGCCGTTAAAATATGCTAAAATTAATTCAAATCTCGCGCTTAAATTAACGTGTCGCGCATAAACACAATTTCTAGTTGGCGTAAGTTCGTCGGGAAGTTTTCCGGTAGCGAAATTTTCGCTAGATATACTCCCTCGCGTACCAAACTAACTTTCCGAGAAACTTTCGCCAGTTCTTTTACTCTCTATGTTCTTCTTCTACTTCGCTCGATCCCCGCGCTTACCATCTGCAACTCGCCTATTTCGCAGGCTTGCACATCTGCTGACCCCTCCGGTTACGCTTCGCGAACGTTTTTGCTTCTGGCTTTTAAAGGATTTGGGGTTCGGCGTTGCCGGAGTTCGAGAATTGTCGTCAAATGGAGAAACTTATAAACTTTTTCTCTTTTTACTTTTATTATTTTTATTTTCTTTCTCTTCATTTTATTACTTTAATTTATATTTTTTTCTTTCTTGTGTCTTTTATCTTTCTCTTTCTCTTTCTCTTTCTCTTTCTCTTTCTCTTTCTCTTTCTCTTTCTCTTTCTCTTTCTCTTTCTCTTTCTCTTTCTCTTTCTCTTTCTCTTTCTCTTTCTCTTTCTCTTTCTCTTTCTCTTTCTCTTTCTCTTTCTCTTTCTCTTTCTCTTTCTCTTTCTCTTTCTCTTTCTCTTTCTCTTTCTCTTTCTCTTTCTCTTCCTCTTTCTCTTTCTCTTTCTATTTCTTTTTCGTCGTGTAACTTACACCATTTATGTGAGACAGAATGAGAGAGGGATTAGAGGGCATTAGACAAGAAAGAAAATAAAATATAGAGAAAATTAATTTTTAAATAAATTCGGTTTCAATCTTCCTCAATTGACTGCTCACGTTACGCACGATTGTAAGTCATTTGTAATACTAACTAAATTGATTTCCACTAAAAATCAGTAACAAAAAATTTGGCAAATAGCTTATTTAAAACTAAAATTGATGAAATGTAAAAAATTCAGACAATGAAATGACAGAAACTGTCAAAATCGATTGGTTTCAATCATACCAAATAAGGATGACTTATCGCCAGAAAGTGCCCCCCCCCCGCATAATGAAAGAAATGTTAAAAATTATTGCTATCATAATAATACAAACTCAGGGATAGGAAGAGGTGGACTAATTGCATGGGCCTCCTCGATCACCTGACCTATCCATTTTAGATTTTTTATGCGGTATGGTTAAAAATAAGGTTTACAAAAGAACTTATGAATTAAGAGAGGCACTCGAAGTGGCGGTACGAGAGAAGTTTAAGTCAACCGGTCCTTTTTTAAGTTTAGGTAATAATTCAGTTTTAAAAAGATGTAACTCTCAAAACAATGAACATTTTCTAAAATAACTTAAAGTGCATACACTGCAGATATGACTGCAGATATATTATTTTTTTTAAGTTTTAGTTTGTGTAATGTAAATTCTAAAGGACCGTTTAGTAATATATTCTGACTTTTTATAAGTTATAAATCACAAAAGAATAAGAATGCCATGCAATCTAAGTAAAATTAGTCAAGAAAGATAAGAATTGGCTATAATTTAACTTTTCTAACAAGTCTTGAAAATCGTTCTCTAAAAAATATAACATTCACCGGTCAACGTATTTACGAAAACGTATGGTCCAGAAAAGTTGAACCAATAATCTTACACGCTTTTCTTCATTTGGAAAATTCATATTTACAATTTTTGTTTACTTTAATTTACAAAGATTGGATGTGGCAGCTTCACATTTATAAGAGCAAAGACGATTGTTTCCATGGCTAACTAAGTGAAATTATTTAAAAATGATAAGAATTGGCTATAACTCGATAATTTTTCGAAGAAAACATATTATAGCTTATATCGCTGAAAAGCTTAAAAATGGCACTTTTTATAAAGTCAAGGCCAATTATGGTTTCCATTTAAAAAAAATATGTATGTGTCAAATGTCAAAAATGACAGGCTTTAGAAAAAAACGGAGGACATAATCTCATTCTGGATGTGATTATCTACAACTTTTATCTGAAAACTTTTTGTCTAAAATAGCTTATAATGGAATTAGGGACAATTTTTTAAATAGCCAAAATTTGTTTTTTTCTAAATATCTAGTAAGCCATGAACTTTTTCAAAAATCTGAAAGGCGCATATTTATGACCCCACAAAACTGCAATTCTTTCCCCGTTTAACCGACTCTCTATCTCCAGTAGTAGTAGTATCCGAGATACCCATAGAGAACATCGTAGGAAACTCACCCTGTATAAAATCCATAAGTGACTGACATATTGATTAATCACGATCCTGCTCAAACCACTCAACCTAAGAAGCTCAATTTTGGCATACAGGTTGATTCTAGGGTGTAGAGGTTAGATAAGGAGGGATTTTTCGAAATTCCACTTCCAAGAGGGTAAAACCACCCCTCAAATATTACAATATTTTTTATTTAAAAAACGGTCAACTTTCCGAAAAAACGCTTAAACACGTATATTTTATTTTGTTTTTTACATATTTTAAGATTTTTTAAAAATGTATACAGGGTGTTTTGAAAAATCTGGTCACTGATTAATCACGATCCTGCTTAAAGCGCTTGACGTAAAAAGCTGATTTTTCGAAAATAAATTGACTTTAGGGTGTAAAGGTTCGATAAGTAGGGATTTTTCGAAACTCGAATTCTAAGGGGGTGAAACTATCCCTCAAATATTAAAATATTTTTTATTTAAAAACCGGTAAGTTTTTGGAAAAACTCTTAAACACGTATATTTTATTTTGTTGTTTTACATAATTTAAGATTTTTTATAAATTTATACAGGGTGTTTCATAAAATATGACCATTGAGTAATCACGATTCTGCTTAAACTGCTTGACGTTTAAAGCTGATTTTTGGCAAACGGATTGACTGTGGGGTGTAGAGGTTCGATATGGGGGGGTTTCTCGAATCTCAAATTCCAAGAGGCTGAAAACGCCCCTCAAATATTACAATATTTGTTATTTAAAGAACGGTTAGTCTTTCGGGCAAACGCTTGGACAAGCATAATTTATTTGCTTTTTTTTACATATTTTGAAATTTAAAAAAAAAACATACAGGGTGCAGGTATGCTGTGAAGAATGAACAGTCAATCTTAGTAATACAGAGGTCCAAGAAGAATAAGAATAAAGGGTTCTTTATCAATACGCCAGTATTATGTCTTACAGTGATTGTAGAGACTGAGAAAAGTATTTTTTTATGGAAAAAAATTGATCAAACATTTTAGCCATTCTGCATAAATTTAACTTTTATATTTTTCAAACTTTTATTAGAACACTACTAAAACAATTCTTCAATGCTATTAGTATCTCCGAAAGATGTGACAATAAAAATAACAGCCCACCTTTTATCTCTCCTTGAAACGTGACCGCTCAGCCGAAGTAACATTTTTAAGATCCGGCGATATGACGCCACCTTCAAGATTATACTTATTCGCATTCGAATTTTCTCCCCATATTCGATATAATCCGCTCGGGCCGTCACCGCCATCTGTGCCGTCACACTTCATAAGACCGGTCTGTTGCCTTGCCGTGTCTGCGTGCCTTGCATCCTGCTAATATCTTTAAAGGATATCGGGAAAGCGGAGCCCGTATTGGAATTATATATCACTTTTCTGAAAAAGAACGGAGCAGGATGACGAAATATAAATCAGGACGGATAGGAAGAATAGGACGAGGTAAAGAGGACGATGTATTTGATATATTTTTGTAAGATATATGTAGTAGCGTTTCTGGTGTTTCAACCTTTTTTATTTCTCTTTTTTTGAGTATTACGGAAATTTTTCACATTTTTAATAAAGCATGCAGGGGGTTAAATTTGATTGGGGTCTGTATGGCACCACCATGCCAGGAATGTTTCATTATTAGGATGGTAGATAGTCCAAAAAATGGACATTACGGGAACGCTAATTTTGAGGAAGCATTAACTGAGTGGTTTGATGAACTTACAGAGACTTAAGCGATGTCAAGATCATCGAGGCATATTATTTTTCTTCAAAGAGTAACCATAACTCCGATTCTGAATCTCTTACTTATAGAAGAGAGAAAATTGAATAATTAATAACAGAAAAGTAAGAGATGTGGTATATGTCAAAGAAGAAATGACAAAAAACAAAAATATCATGAATCAAATGTGCATGATCCATATGTGGCAACTGCAGATCCTATGTTAGCATGAACTGTATTTGAAAAAGTTATGTACATTCAAGGTTTGCAGTTTTGTAGAAAATAATTTATGTTCATTACTTTAGCTTCACATTTCAGTTGTTTTTACTTTCAATAATAAGAGAAAATCATAAAATATATGTCTTTAATTTCTATGGGTTTCTTAGCCAAGTTATATTTCTGTTGTCAAAAATTCCTAAAAAATGCGTTTTACTTTATTTTTGTGTCCGTCCTTATTAATTTATTGAAAATTAATCAAATTGTTTGTTCACAAGTTTGAATATATTGTAAACAGTGATAAAAAAACAAACTTTTGATAAAACCTCTTCATCATTTATTTTTAACTGAAAAAAAATTGCACCCCAGAGAAGGCCATAAGCGATAAAAAAATTCACCACCCCAGTTGAGGGTTAAGAAAAACAACTGTTTTTCTTTTTCAAATACATACTGGAACAAATCGAATAGGATAAATTACGAGCCAAAGCGTGAAAAGAATCACCAACCATTGATAAAGCCGATGCAAAATTACATCGGGCACCTAGATAAAAGCACCCTTTATCACAACGAATTGGTTCGATTTTTTCCGCTTTTGCATGAGCTTCGTTGAGAGAGAGCGAAGCTAGCAAATTGAGTCTTCTGAGAGAACTATTTTACCGATCCAATCGCTCAATTTATTCGACTGGAAAAATGCTTCCGTTCTCCTTACTAAGTGAGAAAAAATTACGCGCGAGAATTAAGACCTTTTGAATTTTTAAGATAACTGAATAAATTTGTTAGTATCTGCTACTGTTTATACAGGTTTAAAATCCTAGATGTGCCATCTCTCGTGGGGAGATTCCTCACGTAAAAATATGATTTATTTTTCATATCAACATAGGTCCGATTCTGCTTTGTTTCGTAGCTACAGGGTGTTAAAGTCTTAGAATTTTTTTGATTTATTATAATTTTCCTCTAAGTACTTTTAACGTTTGGAGTGAAATTTTGAGGGTAAAAGTTACTATAAATGCGACAAATTTTAATGGGTTATCATTGGAATATTTTTCTAAAAAAAGCATGTAACCCATCGTAAAAAAATCGAGAGGTACGATATTTGTGGGCTCAAGATCATGTTCAGTGGTCGAATGAACAATGGGCCAATGTTCTCTTCACGGATGAGTCACGCTTTGGAATTCATCAGGATTCGAGAAGTCTTAGGGTATGGAGAGAACCGGGAAATCTTATTCGGTTGGATCATGTTCAGGAAGTGCACCCTTATTAAGGTGGAACAGTTATGGTCTGGGAAGGAGTCCAGTTAGGCCGAAAAACCGATCTTGTTTTTCTTGAAAGGTTTCTAACAGGAATCACATATCGTGATTTAATTCTTGAGCCTGTCGTGTTACCATATGCCCATGATTTTGGGAGAAACTTCATTCTCATGCATGACAATGCACGGCCTCATACAGCCAGAGTGGTAAGTGAGTTTATCAATGCTCATCAATTAAACATCTTACTCTGGCCGGCACAATCTCCTGATCTCAATCCCATCGAGCACGTATGGGACGCGGTCCAAAGAAGATTTTTGAGAATGGGTATGCCTCGTGAAACTCGTAGGGATCTGGTTCGGGCCGTGAATGCAGCGTGGCAGGCTGTACCTCAAGAAGAGATCGACAAACTGATCAGGAGCATGGAGAGACGATGTAGGGCTGTAATGAACAGTAGAGGAGGCCATACCCTTTATTAAGTAAAAATGGTTTTATTTTTTTTTTAATTCACAGATTAGAATAAAAAAAAATGTGTGTATTTTTTTGAGTTCAATAAAAATCAAGGTAAATTTGAAAAATTCGGTAAATTTCGTTTTTTATATAAAAAACGCTACAAACTTACTGTATTTTTTTCAAATCCATACATAAACATACCAAAAACAAAACAGTCGATGTGGAGAGCATAAAATAGTGGTCAGCTATTGATAAACGCGATGCAAAATTAGATTGAGCCCTTAGATATAATAGTCTTTTATCACGAATATTTTTTTCGTCGTTGAGGTGCCAATAAACAAAAAAAGAACGGGTTGTAGAAGTATCCAAGGAGATAAATGACACAGAGCAGGAAGATTAAAGTCAACAGATTGAGTCTTTTAGAGAATAGAATGGCGAAACGGAAATAACGCGGCACTATTTTACCGCTTCGATCGGTAGATTTATTCCACTGCAAAGGTGCTTTCGTTCCATTTGTTAGGCGAGAAAAAATTACACTGGAGAATTAAAGACGTTCTGAATATTCGAGATAACGGAATTAATGGCTTAGCTTCTGGAAACGACCCGATTTTACGAAATAAAAGGAGTCGTCGGTCCCGGCTAACATCTACATATTTTTTGAATTCATAAAAAAATAAAGTTTCTACTGACACCAAAAGCGCTACGACGGTGTCGAATACATAGGAAAACCTTAGAAAGGTTTTGTTATTTGCACTTAAAGATTAAAAAATAAACTAGCTTTTTCCCGCGACTACGTTCGCGTTACATCTCGAATCGTTCATGCATTGATTTCAATGATTGTTTACTTCTTTATAGATAAAGCTAGTGAGCCTTACAATTGCAATATTTAAACTATGTTTTTAAGGGTTTTAGAGCTACTCGTATTTCATATGAAAGTCAGCAATTGTCGATTTTCTGGGTATTATACAGGGCGAGTCTTGAATAAGTGCAAATATTTTCAGGGCTGGTAGATCTCGATAAAAGAAACATTTTCTTTTTACCGTTTTTCAAATAACTCCATAATAACCGAGTTATTTTACTTTAAAAAATTCCGAAAAAAGAAATATTTTTTGCTTAAATTTTGAGAACCACTGGAGCATTTCGGGTTTTTCTGTCTGGTAAATTTAATCTATCTACTACCTATGTTGCCATGTTATCAAGAAATTATGGTTTTTAACTAAAAACTAAAAAGAAATCTAAAAAGTTAAACAATCTTAATAATTCTAGAAGTTGATATCGAAATCAAAGTATTTCAAAGAAGTTCAATTTTGGCCCCAAAATGATTTGTGACTGAAACTAATTATGTATGGTTGGATAGAGGGTTGATGTGGTTTTTTTATTTCTTAATTATGAGTATAGGGTGTTTTAAAAATCGAACCAAAATCGAAATTTTGCAAAATTTGAAAAAAGAAAATCTCTCGAAAATAATAAATACTCAAATGACTATTTACCCTCTATAGATAGAACCCTACCTATTGTTCCATATAAACTGTATTACTAAAATAAATAGCTTTGACATATAAAGTTTTCAATTGTCGCTTTTCTTGAATACTCCACTGATTTATTTTTATTTTTCAAGAGCACTAATACCCTCTTTATACGTTATTTTTTTATTCCTAGAAGGATGGTTTGAAGAAGAAATATTTCGTTCATATTATTGATGTCACTAAATAAACCCTTGTATAAAATGTTATACTTCTAGATGTTATATGCTGTCCTCCATTCGCGAATTTCAAGTTCCAGAGCTTTACCCCCTGGGCCACTCAGAACGGTTCTGAAAGGAGCTGTGCGCAATAGCCTAGGATATGGATGTCCATATGGCAAGGAACAGTTCTGAACTTTATGACTCAATTGAATGGAGTGAGAGTATCGCGTTCTTGAACAGTTCAGAGCTGCACAACTGCATGAATGGAGGACAGTAATAATAATGCATTTTCGTACAACAAACTTTCATTCCCTATTCTACTCCCTATGGGTATGAATTTCATAAATTCGCTATGTCCAAATAATTAACTCATGTCTTTTAAAAAATGATCTTTTGAGCAAATTTTTATGTGTATAATCCAGAGGTCACGAAGATTTATAAAAATTTTTACTAAATTTACCCATTTGGTTGATGAATTTTGGTTGAATTAGAAGAGATTATTGAATCAATAATCTCTTCTAATTCTTTCTGTAGAATTTCATTCTTCTAGACCAGATAGTAAGGAATTTTCATACAACAAATTGTTCGACATAATTTTATACTTTAAGAGGATAAATTTCCTAAATTTGCTTTGCGTAGCTAATTCACTAATCACTAATGCAATTTAAACGAACATTTGTGCTAATATTTATGTATCTAAAGCTGGCGGTATTAACCATGCCCTAGACACTCAATGGTAATTTTATAGAACTCCAAATTTAGTTTCTTCCGCATCGCCAGACGGCGCAAAAGACATTAAAGTACAGGTTTCTAATTTATATATGAAGATGACACGACAGTCCCTATGTTGACTATTGTCTGTGGTCTAGTTTTTGTCTAGTTGACATCATGTTGACATTTAATTATTTTATGGTTGACATGTTGACAAAATGTTGGTGATCCGACAAGTTATTTTTAAATCATTAGTTTGATCATTATTTAAATAATTATTAATTCAGATATTCCTGATTTATCGGAAAGTTCGGTGATTTCAGTGATTTGTGTTTATAATTTGTGTTTTTATTAGTTTGTGCATTCTGATATTTAGAGTCGATCATCATTTTCGTGTTAGATACTAAACTTTTTTTATTAAAGTCATTCTGACATTTTAGAAATTATAAATTTATGAACCAAATAAAAAAAATATTTTAATCATAAATAAGTAAGTACATAGTTGGTAATATATAGTATTTTTTGTATCAGTTAATTAGTTAATTAGTAGTCTATAATTTATTTGTTAAATCAAAAAATAGGCGCTATGTGCTTTATTGTTGGTGTTTAAAATGTATGTATATATTTTAATTTTGTTATAATTATGTTACACTTCTAATGATCTAATAAAATATAAAATGCAACAAAAAAATCTATTTTTATTATTTTATATTTTACAAGGAGTAATTTTGAGCTTGAATAACGTTACCGTTTTAGTTAGCGTTAATAAATAACGGAACGCTAAAATTATGTTATGCCAAAACTCTCCATTAGTTTCTTCCGGATCACCAGCTGGGTCTAAATGACGGACCCATTTGTTTTATATCAGTGTCCAATCTATCTCTAGTACATGACATTAGTCTATGGTATTAACTGACCCCTAAAATATCTAAAAACTTGATATCAAAGAATATACCTAGCTAGAAAAAGAATGGACTCTGCCATACTGAAAAATGGTCCTACAAAAGTGGCGCCATCTATTGAGTAGGGCTTGTTTTAAATGGATCGAAGCGCGGGCTTTTTTAATGAGCGTATTTATTGAATTTTGCTCTAAAATAATTAAATTTGATTATTAATGCCCACTTGCACCGTTTGTATAAACTTTGTTTAAAGGTTAAACAGTGATTAACTATAATAAAATATGTATAGTTAATCACTGTTTAGCCTTTAAACAAAGTTTATACAAACGGTGCAAGTGGGCATAAATCTTATTTTTTTACACAAATTCAACAATACTAATAACAAGTATCGTTGTGATGTGTAAAAAATAAGATTTTAACATCGTTTATTATAATAAAACAAAACCAACGTAATACGCTTAAAGTTTTTTGTAAATGGAGTAAATATAAATAGGTACTTATATAAATGATGGCAAAAATAAAAGACTTACATTATATTTTTAGGGCCACAAACAAAAGGAATTGTCTAATAAAAACACATATAACAAATTATAGTTTGAAAAACGTTTTGATAATCATTTTTGATGATTGACGCTATGACAACGACAATATTTTTTGAGAATTTGACAATAGTATGACAATGACCGTTGGAAACTATGGAAATTTCAAAAAAAATCTGATTGAACGCCATCTGGCAATAACTATTAGTTATTTTTTAAAAGTAGTAACGGTTGCGTTATGTTATTTCTAAATAATTGTTATAAAATAACAGATAGTTAATTAACAACCCATCACTAACATAATGCGAAACCCCAAATATCAATTCTTGCATTTGTTGATCGAAGGCCGGAGGGGTATCGGAAGGAAGAAAATCTCTTGGCTGAGGAATATTAGACAGTGGACAGGGCTACTCGATGTTCAGTCGTTAATACACACCGCCCGGAACAGAGAAGCAATGGAAAATGTTATCGCAAACATCCATTAATGGATCTGCATTAGAAGAAGAAGTGATAGCAGTCATATTTTGATTAATTTTTAATTAATTTGTAGCTGAATTATCTAACTTGTAATAGCTTGTTGGCTAGTAGAGTTTTAAGTCAAAAAGGTTGTATCAGCTATTGTGCAGGTATATGAAAAAAAGTTATAACAAAAATGTTAGTAATAAATAAACCACTAGAGTATCCAAAAAAAGTACCGAAAAAATACTTTTATATTAAATCAATTTTTACATAGGTAGTATTTATTGTTAGTTCTGTGTTAATAATACGGTATTAGTGTTAGTTCTAAAGCAAAAATATATTTTCATAACTTTTATTTCTCCCCTTTCATGCATTTTTTCCTTTTCCTCACTCAAATTTCTTTTGTTTTCCCCACGAAAAGTTTCCCGAAATCCAGCGCTTGCCTTCTTTCGCCAACTCTCCAGAATGATACGAATACATAACGAGTGAGAAACATTTATTAAGTTCGACAATACCGCGGCGCGGAGATGAAAATTATAAAGCCCTTTTGAGCCGGGCGAGATTTCGGACTCAAAGTTTTCTTCGTAATTTTCGGAAAGTTTTAAAGCTCGACAAGGCCACCGCCGACAGTTTAGTGGAGACGGTTTAGCGCCGGTCGACGGATAAGGTCGAGACGTTGCAGTTGGCGTGTTAGTTTCAAAGTCCGAGAAGATTGATGGTGTGTGAGGATAGGAGGTGCAAACATTTTAGGGCAGTTACAACATTGTTGTTTTAGAATTGCAAGTGTGTATGAAGCTATTTTAATTTTTAATAAAATATTAAAAAATGTATATGTTTAGGCTCGTATTTATAGATCGATCTCGAGACGACATCTGGGTCTCAGGATGCGATTTTCCTTTTATATCAGCGCCTTCATTTGAAACCGGGATTATGATCATAAAACGTCACTTGAACGGTCTTGACAACCTATCATTTTTGTCAGTTTTTTTCTCATGATATTATATATAAAAAATCTCTCAAAATATACTGTTTTGCAGGGGCGGATCGTGAATTTGTGGGGCCCTGGGCTGAAACTACTTAGGGGCCTACATAAGTACTCAACTAATAGCCATATCAAAAAACTGTTTCTATAATGATATATTATTATTCTTCTTCTTTACGTGCCGTCTCTTTCGTGGAGGTTGGCGATCACATTGGCAAAATCTTCACGATTCTCGGCTTTCCTTATAAGTTCTTCAAAATTAGGTGAGTCCAGTTTCTGATGTTTCTCAACCAAGATAGTTTCTTCCTGCCGAGACCTCTCTTTCCTTCAATCTTACCCTTAACTATCAATTGTAAGACGTGGTATTTTTCATTTCTCAATATATGCCCTAAGTATGATGTTTTTCTTATTTTTATTATATTGAGCAATTCTCTTTTTCTGCCTATTCTGCTGTAGACTTCGGTATTTGTGATATGTGGATTTAAGTAACATAAATGTTACTTAAATCTACGCAAGTATTAGTTGTACAAAAGGCGACCTTATTGCTGTGGTAGCAATCTCTTCCAGGCAAACTTTGGGTGAGAGAGAAACCGAAATAGTGATATTTAATAAGAATATAAAAAAAACAATAAAACAATTTTATTTATTTACTTATTATGAATTAGTAAAAGAAATTGATAGGTTGTAGTCACAGAAATTGACAGTTATTTGGTCATCACATTCCAAGTCTTTTGATGGTCTTTTGTTAAATCACAATTTATGGAAAGAAGTGATAAATTATTTAGTCGATGGTTCGACATTGTTGTCCTATATTTATTTTCTACATAGGACATCTTGGAGAAGGAGCGTTCTGCTTCACAGCTAGTGATTGGCAATGTTAAAAAAATCTTTAAAATGGTATAGCAGTTAGGGAACATGTTAATAAGTTTATTTTCATACATGAGCATAAAAATGTCACTGCAAGAGGTGTAAGACTCAGACATAGATTGGAGTAAGTACGATTTTAATTGAATGCACTCATTCACTAAATGCTCGTCTACGTCATCGGGATAGTAATCAATAATATGACGTGCAATTTCCAAATCTATGTTTTCGATATTTTTGTCTTGCAAATCCATTAAAAATTTGAATTTTTTGCTATATGTCTCATAGACTTGTCTCCTTTTATTTAAATCCATAATCAGCTTATCCAACGCAACTTTTAACGTGTCTCTTTAAATCTTTCTGCGCCGTATACTGAGAATTCACCTGTAGACTTATCTGAAAATTTTGGGATAATGCGTCTCTTGTTTATGTAATTGTAGTCTATTATTACACTAGTACTTAATTTTTTAGCTTTTTCGTCGTATTCCTGTAACATTTGATCTGATTGATGTCGTATGTTGCTCACAAAGTCTTTTAAAGAAACAATTAACTTGTTGCCTTCACAAATGTCTAAACCAGGGCTCTGTATTTTTTTATTAACTAAATGAAATCTCTCCAAAACTTCTTCCCAAAAGATAATCAAAATTGCAGTCTCGAGTTTCGCCATTTTATTGAATAAATTTCGTGCCTCTTTCCGGAAATCAACTTTCTCAACCTCATTTTCGCTGAAACTTTTGAAAATTTTCATAATGTCATCATAATTATTTTTTAAGGCTTTGACAGCATCATAGTGGCAAGGCCATCTTGTCTGGCTTAAACTTTTAATCTGAATTTTAATTTTATTTCACGATTCAACAGTTCCCACCTATGGGTCTATTGTTTTTCGCGGGGCCCCTTGTAACCGCGGGGCCCTGGGCTGCAGCCCAAACAGCCCGTAGGTAGATCCGGCCGTGCTGTTTTGTTTGAAATGTTATATAATGTTAGACGTGTTTAAGGACATTCAAGAAACTTTGAAAATGTATTTTTATATCTTTATCGCAATTTACAAACAAAAAGGGAGACTTTTCTTGTTATTATACAGGCGACTTCGAAAAGTTTTTCTCTCATGTTTTCGACAATAATTGGTCGGGTTTTTTAAAAACTGCCTTTAACATATCTTCATAAAGTAAATCAGGGGCATTTAAGCATTCCATTAATTGGTTAGGAATGCTAATTGGTTAGATTATTAATTGGTTAGTAATGCACACTGCATTCACCAATTAATAGAATCATATCAATTCTCTCTGATGTAGGATAAGTTTCCATTTTCAGCAAAGTTTTGACAATTTTTTTTATCTTAAAATACAAAATGATAACTAGTTGTTAAAGGTGAACTAATTTTATAGTTTTGTTGAAGTAACGTCAGGGTATCGCATAGCCACCTAGATTTTATCAAATAATAAAGATATACTTACACTAAATCATAAAAATGAAAATGTCTACGAAAATCTTTGTTTGAGGGATAAGCAGCCTTTATAGTATTTTGAAGAGAGATGAATTCTGAGTGTTTCTTTTAAAGTAAAAGGGTAACTTCCGTTTAAAGGTGACCAATGTTCAATATTAATTTTGTCTCACCCTGTATAATTTTTTGGGTCAAGTTTTAGTTTGATTTAAAGAACAATATTTATTTAATTACATATTAGGCTATACTAGGTAAATTCCAATTTAGGTAGTTTTTATTGAAATTTAAAATTTGTTCTTCATTTTTAGAAAACGTTAAATATATCAAAAACCATACATTTTAGTCATATACTTCTTTAATGAAACTCGCCATTACTTTTCTGCTAGAATTCGAAAATCAATTAATATATGAGGTGTTCTATTACAAAAAATAACATTTTGATGTGTAACTTTTTTTGGAGACACAACACTGATAAAAAAGATAGACTTGAACTAAAGTCGTCATCGTTCTTGAAAAAAAAAATTAGTGGCAAGAGAATTTATTTTAGCGTAAAAGAAAATATGTTCCCTGAAGAAAAACTCTCTTAACTCAAGAAAACTTGTTCTCTTGAAAAATTCGAAAATTTCTCTTGAATCTATTTTCATTCAACCAAGTGCAAGTTATTTTGTTTTAAGATAATAACAAAAATACGCTAGGAAGTACTTCATTCAAGAAACATGACCATTTTTCCAATAGCTAAATACTCTTTTGATGAAAAATAATAACGACACGCAAAGACGATGACGAAGGACGGTATATACAATCAGTTGGCAGTCCGATCAGTCTCACGTCGCATTTGATAGGTCGCACATCATATTACGCACGGATTTTATGGCTTGGAATTTTCCACTTGGAATTTTGCATAATTTGCTTTTTAAACGCATATCATATAACAAATTAGTGATCATTATTAACATGCATTTGTCATTTTTTATGGACAAATTTTAGGATATATGGATTCTTTAAAGGAGTTTCTGAAAAAATGAAAATTAGAGAATTTATTTGCTTTATTTGAAGGTAAGAGACATTTACCTAATGCATGCCTGACTATAGATAGAATAAGAATATAAGTATCGATTTTTTTATGCAAACAATTACAAAAATTTTAGAATTTCAAGTCGTCGTATTAAAAAATTCAAAATGTGACCAAAGCTTATAATTTTAATAATTTGTTTGCTTTACTTTGATTAATCGTGATGTAACATTTTTTTGTAATTTGTAGAGTGATGAACCACCCCAAAAAATACCAAGGAGTGAAGAAGCAGAAATAACTACCTACTATCGAGGAAAATAATATCACTTTACTTACTACAGACTAGGAAAACCTAAATTTATCAGAAAATAATATACCTCCTAATATGCCCTCTATGCCTGTATATGATGTATAGACTTCTCTTAGATCAAAATAAATTTTAGTTGAGTCAATGGTATTCGCTATTGATTTAAGAAAAGTGTCTCTTTAATCAAGAATTTTTGCATGAATCAAAGAGACTATTGTTCTTGTAGCAAAAACTTTGTATATTAATTTTGGGTCAAGAGTCAAATACTTTGGACAGATAGATTCTTCTATTCTCTAAAGTAATATTTTAAAGACAAGAGAGTTAATGCTCTGGGCAAAGAAACGTCGTTCTTAGCCCTATTGAAAAGCGCCAATCTTTTGGGTCAAAGTCATATTCATTTGGACTGAGAGATCCTTTTTTTCAGTGCATCTAAAACTCTCTACATTTTTAAAAAATGCCCTAAAATAACCCACATATGCTCACAAAATTTCATTTCTATACAAGCTGTCCTCCTTAGAGCCTCCGCGTCGTATGAGACGCGCCACCCTGTATTCAAAAGCCTCTTTTATTTTTCGTTTAGAGGCAATTTATTCTTTCATAGAACTTTTTTAAATAGATGAATGCGCCACAGAAGTACAGGCATTTTTAACATAAAATAGTCATGAACCATTGATAAAGCGGATGCAAAACTAGACCGCGCTTCTAGATAAACGAGCAACTTATCAGGACGAATCGACATTTTTTTTCCGCTTTCGGATAAGCATTTGGCGTGGCGTAAAACGAATAAAACAAGTTACAGAAGAATCCGATGCTATCGATGAGACAGGGCAGGAAGATTAAAGTCAGCAGATTGAGTCTTTTGGGGAATTGGATGGCGAAACGGAAATAACGCGGCACTATTTTACCGATCCGATCGGTAGATTTATTCGGCTGCGGAGGTGCTTTTGTTCCCTTCCCTAAGCGAGAAAAAATTACGCGAGAGAATTAGGACGTTCCGATATTCCAGATAAATGTATCGAACGCCTAACTTCAACGAGGAGCTAAGTTTAAAGGAATAAAATAAATGTTCTTCCTAGCTTAATATGCATATGATTTCCTCTGTTAAAAACTCTTACAGATGCGTCTGCTGTTAATACAAATTATGTACAAATCCCTGAAAAATTAACTTGGGCAATATCCCAAATAAGTAAAAAATATTATAGTTGTAGTTTTTTTAAATGGAACATCCTGTATATTATTATATTTTTGGACTCTACGATTGGAATAAAGGTAAATTTGATTAAGGTTTACTACACTTAAACTTTACCGTTTTGTGTTGCATGAATCATATGCACAATTTAATTACCTATCAAATTTTATTATACCATTTTTACCTATTTCTTCAAGTTTTTGTAGAAAATGCATTTTCTTACAATTTAGACCTCATTTATCACTATACCTATGGAATATTGACAATTCATATTTTTTTAAAGCAACATATATGTATGTACAAAATGTACAGGTGGTAAATATTGCAAGCCCATTGGTATACAAAAAAAAATATATTTAAATCTTTGTAAAAGAGTATACCAATTAAATATAACACCATTATTTCCGACCAAAAATTAGTTAATTACATACTTTTAAATTGTTTTAATTAATAGAGTATTCTAAATAAATGTGGATTTGGCTCAGAAATCAATATAATAATAAGTTATAAAAATGAACGTCTCTGTTTTTATAAATAAGCATTCGTCAAAAATGAAATAAAATTTATAAAGGTGCGTATTCATTATCAGAACGAACGAACGAATGTTCGCTAGTGGTATGGACGGGGACCGTACGATAGGACCGCACGAGAAGACCGGTGGCATTTGTTGGCAAACGCCTTTGATGTACCGACTCGAAACGGATGGTCGACAAACGCATGCGGCCGTTCGTTCGTTCGTCTAAATATACCGCACTTCCATTCGTTCGTTCGGATAATGAATACGGTTCGTTCGGATAATGAATACCTTAAGGTGCGTATTCATTAACCGAACGAACGAACGAACGAATGAAAGTGCGGTATATTTAGACGGGGACCGAACGTATGCGGCCGTTCGTTCGTTCGTTCGCTCGACCATCCGTTTCGAGTCGGTATATCAAAGGCGTTCGCCAACAAATGCCTCCGGTCTTCTCGTGCGGTCCTATCGTGCGGTCCCCGTCCATACCGCTAGCGAACATTCGTTCGTTCGTTCGTTCGTTCGTGCGGATAATGAATACGCACCTTTAAGGTGTTACTTTTTACCACACTGTCTAATACACACGCAAAATTCAGTTTTTTAGTATTTGGAGTTAATTATTATCAATCAACTTAAACAGTCAATTAATGTAGTTTGAATACTGGGATCATATTAATTGGTCCTCTTTAACAAAAAATATTTAAACAGTTTTTTTTTATTTTTTAATGAAATAAGCGAATTATGTCGACAATATTAATATCTGTACTCTTTGAAAATTTGTTACAACTTTAAAAATAATCTAAAATGTCAATATTCCATGGGTATAGTGATAAATGAGGTCTAAATTATAAGAAAATGCATTTTCTACGAAAACTTGAAGAGATGAGTAAAAAATGGTATAATACAATTTGATAGACAATTACAAAGAGCATCTGATTCACGTAAAATATATAGGGTGTTCTATTTAAATATAATAAGTTATTGCCGTTTAAAGCTAGTAATTATTTAATAAAACATTTTGGACACTCTGTATAAGGTAGTAAAATTTTTATTATTGCAACACAGTATCCAATCAATAAATAATCTTCAGTAAACAGTTAGTATTAAAAACTTTGATACCCTTGGAGAAATAAAGCCGTAAACTTTTTACTGCAATTTCATAAAATTGAAAATATTTCAAAGACGGTAAGGTTTAAGTGTGATAAACCTTAATCAAATTTACCTTTATTTTAACCGTAGAATCTAAAAATATAATAATATACAGGGTGTTCTATTTAAAAAATACAACTTTGATATTTTTTACTTATTTGGGACACTCTGTATCTTGTAAAAATATTTTTAAATTGTAGCTCTAATAGTCCTTCAACAAACCCAAAACTTACAATTTGTAAAAATCTAATCGTTTAGCTACAATACTCCGTGTCGTATGTGGTGAACAACCCTGTATATAGTTAGTTAGTTAGATACTAAACCTACAATTTATGATTTTTTTGCATGACGTTTCAAACAATTTGCAAATAAATTCAAAGTATTTAAAAATTAAATATTTACATATTGATTACCGCTGAGGGTTGTGACCCAAATCTAGACGAGTTAAAAAATGCTATTTCTGCCGAATGCAATAGAATTTCAGTTTACCAACTAGCGAATGTAAGAAGAGAATTTTATGATAGCCTGGGTTATTGTCTAACAATAGATGGAGGAATATTTGAACATCTTCTTAAATTCTAAAGTTCTAGCAATTTAATAGTACCTAAATTAATAAGTTATTGAATATTGTAATAATACTATAATTAACCTTATAATTGATTACTTTATTTTACTTTAATTCATATTAATTTGTATTTATAAATACATCTTTAAGATGTCCGATGTAGGAATGAGTTTTCAATAATAATAAAGCACTAAATAGATAAATTTCTGAAATGACAATTTCATTTGACAGTTATCTTTTACCTTGACTGGTGCTCATAAGTAAATACAGGGCCATAAGAAAGGAGAAATATTTAAAAAGAAATCGTCGATAACTCGTAAACGGGCTAATCAAAAGTATCTAAAGTTATTCTTTTGAATGTGGGTTTTAGAGCTCTTCAATAAACCTAAATAGAATTATTCTTTAAAATAATTAGGGAAGCCAATAATTGACCCCATTAAAATTTACATGGGATTTCCTATGTCCCGCTCGACGATGCAACACCCGGATAGATCGTAAAACTGATGGTTGTATCAGTAGGAGCCTGTGCATTTTTTTAAATGCGAAAATGAGTGCACATGAAAACTAATCCATAAAGGAAGTTCCTGTTATTCTTCAAAACTAAGTCACTCGCAGAAGTTAAGCCATTTATTCAGTTATCTTGAATATTCTTAAAAAACTCTCATATCATTTTTTCTCACTTAGTAAAGAGAGAAGAATCACCTCTGCAGTTGAATAAATCTACCCATCGGATTGCGTTTCGTAATCCAACTTTTTAAAAATCTCAATCTGTTGACTTTAATCTTTGTGCTCTGTCTTATCGATGGAGTCCGATTCATTTACAATTTGTCTTATGCAGCGCCAGATGCTTATCGGAAAGCGGAAAAACATGTATCGATTCGTCGTGATAAAGGACTCTTTTATCTAGAAGCGTGGTCTAGTTTTGCATCCGCTTTATCAGTGTGTTTTTTTGAGGGAAAAAACCTCAAGAATGGCTGTAATAATGGTTGGCGATTATTTTATGTGATCTGCTCTTATTTATTCGTTTTTTATTTATTTCCGTAATTATTTGAAAACAAATGTAAATGTTTTTTCAATAAAACAATTGCAAACTAAATTTTGATTTAAACTAATATTATTGAATATTCTAATTGGTTGATATTCAATTGATTCAAAAGTGGTAAATCCTCTGCCTAATTTTCTAGAAATTTTTAGAATAATTTTTATTTAACCATCATCTATTCCATACACATGGTATTTTACATCAATGTTCATTTTATAATTCTCCATCTATTAAAAAAATAATATACAGGATGTTCAAATAACAAAAATAACACTTTAAATTTGACCAAAAATTTCTTCCTTGCCTTTTTTTGGATTTGAGTTTAGATAAAGATTTAAAGATGTGAACATCTTAAACAAAAAAAACAAATCCTATTAAGGTTCTCTCTAGCTGAAATGATCTATCGAAAGAATTACGGTCGACGACAGTATTTTTCTCCGTTAGTAATTTTCCAGACCTTTCCAGGCCGGGCGCGTTTGCCGGTTTAAAGTTAACCGAGTGGCTCCCCGAGGAGACAATTTCCCTGTCGGAGGTGGACATAATCGGTCTCGGCGGACTCCTCCACGTCTCCTAAATCCGCTTTAAAAACAGCAAGCATATAGCCGTCGATATTCAACGTCTTAAAGGGATCTAAATAGCTTGTTATTTTTAGCTTCTTGGATTTGGTAAATTTTGTTATTAAGATAATATACCGGGTGCGTCTCAAAAGTGGCTCACCCCTATAAGTTTTTTATTTTTTCAGATAAAATAACGATATTTGGTACGTTAGTATATGACATAAATTGGGATTGATTGACATATTCAGTTGTTATCGGTCAGTTCCGGTTTCACCGGAAATGACTACAATTTTTTATTTTTAAATGCCACCCTCGGTATTTTTTTACTTTATTCGATAGAAAATGACACTCTAAATAGAATGACATATTATATGTCAACTTTTGACATTTTCGCATATGGTTTATTTGAAATTGTAACATGCGGTTCATAACGACAATTTGACTCAAAATACCAAGTGTGTGGTATCAAATTATTCGTAAAAAAATGCATTTTTCCAAATATGCTAATGAGCCACCCTCGTTCCATTTGAAAAAAATTGAGATATGATTAAAAATACGATTATCTTCTAACCGGCCAGGACAAGACACTAGAAACATTAGACGATCATATCTATTTTTCCAAGGCTTCTTGATTAAAAATTAGTGTTTTTTACACAACCATGGCACTCTAGATTGAAATTTAAAATAGAATTTGTTTGTGAGTGACTATGTTAAAAATTGACATATGATATGTCATTCGATTCAGAGAGTCATTTTCTATCGAATAAATTTAAAAAAACACCGAGGGTGCCATTTGACCGAAAACAATTGAATACGTCAATCAATCCCAATTTATGTCATATATTAAAATACCAAATCTCGTTGTTTTATCTGAAAAAATAAAAAAGTTATAGGGGTTGAGTCACTTTTGAGACGCACCCGGTATAGGGGTAAATATACGTTTAATATATCCTGCTGTGTAAACAAAAAAAAAACCCTTACCTGTCGCATGTCGTAATAACAGAATAAGAATAAAAAAAGTGAAATTAGTCAAGAAATATAAGAATTGGCCGAATAACTCAGCAATTTTTCGAAAAAAAAAACATATAGCTTTCATCGCTGAAATACTTAAAAAATGGCGCTTTTTATAAAGTCATGGCCAACTATGGTTTCCATTTTAAAAAAACATATGTTTGTGTCATATGTCAAAAATGGCAGACTAGCGATGTAATTATCTACAGCTTTTATCTGAAAACTTTTTGCCTAAAATAGATTATAATGGAATTAGAGTCAATTTTAAAATATCCTAAATTTGTTTTTTTCCAAATATCTAGTAAGCGACTCTCGACTCTAACCGACTCTCTATCTTCAGTAGTTTCCGAGATACCTATAGAGAACATCCTACAAAACTCACCTTGTATACCCTATAATGCTTCCCGAAGAAGTTACAGCTAGGGAATGCAATCCCGCAAATGCGGGATCAAATTTGTGGGATTTACCGTGCGGGATCTGCGGGATCGACACCAGGGGATTCCCCTTACGGCTTGGCCATTAAAAATAAGTGAAACAAACAGGTTAGTTGTTTGGTTTGGTTGTTATTTCTTTCTGGCTTGCGTTAGTGAAGAAAAGCGTTTAACTAGTATTTGTGGACAATTTCGCCAAATAAACTGCCGGACATAATTATCGGGACAAGCAAAATTTTAAGGTAAATTTAAAGTTGAATATCGCTTGAACTAAAAAAGATTTTGGGATGCGGTTTGGACCAGGTTTTAGATGCATCTATTGTGATTAAGATACGATGTGGTTTTCGAAAATATATTTAGCGAATTCTCGTATACAGGGTGTTTTATAAGAGTGTGAAAATTTTATCAAGAATCTTTTTACCGCAAATTGACAATTTTTAAAAAATCGAAATTTTTGCCAAGTACGATTAATCTGTATTGAAATTAGAAAAAATAATTTGATCGGGTTTTTATTTTTTTTACGACGTTTTTTCGAAAAATATGCATTTTTAGTAATACGATGGTCCTAAATGGTACAAAAAGCTTTGTACATTCTGTATATGCCAAAAAATTATTGATATAGAGTGTATCTAAAAGCAGATAACTAACACAAGTTGAAAAAAACCTTCAACATCAGAACGCGACGATCTATTCTAAGAATTACGATAGACGACGAACAATTTTCCAGACTTTTCCAATCCAGGCGCGTCCGCCGGCTTAAAGTTAACCGAGTGGCTCCACGAGGAGATAATTTTCTTGGTGGAGGTGGACATAATCGGCCTCGGCGGACTCCTCCACGTCCTCCAAATCCTCTTTAAAGACAGGAAACATACGGCCGTCCATACTGAACGTCTTATAAAAGTCTAAATTACATGTTTTTTAGTTTTTTTAGATTTAAAAAAAATTCTTGACTATAGAAATATAAATACACGTTAAGGTTAGGCTCACTCCTATACCTTTTTTATTTTTTCAGATATTTGAGATAAGACGAGATTTGGTGAGTCAGTATATGACATAAATTATGATTGATTGACGAATTCACTTGTTTTTGGTCAGTTTCTGTTTCACTGGAAATGACAACAACTTAATTTTAATTAACGTAATTTTTAAATGGCACCCTTGGTGTTTTTTTAATTAATTCGATAAAAAATGACACTCTGAATAGAATGAGATATCGTATGTCAACTTCTGAAATTTTCTCATATAGTTTATTTGAGATTGTAACGACAGAGACATAACGACAATTTCACCAGAAATACCTAGTATGTGTTACCTAATCATTCGTAAAAAATGCTTTTTCTAAATATGCTAATGAGCCACCCTCGTTCCACTTGAAACAATTAATATATGATTAAAAATACGATTTGGGCATCTTTTAACCGACCAGGACAAGACACAAAAAACATTAGACGATCAAATCTATTTTTGCAAAGTTTCTTGATTAAAAATTAGTGTTTTTAACACAGCCATGGTACTCCAGACTGGTACTAGATACCTACTATGGTTCTAGCCACCTAGAATTTATCAAATAATAAAGATCTACTCAGATCAAATCATATAAATGAAAATATCTAGGAAAATCTTAGTTTGAGGGATAGGCAACCTTAATAATATTTCGAAGATATATAAATTCTCGATTGAACACCGGAATAATATACTGGGTGTCCCATTTAAAATAAAGAAGTTACTTGCTTTTAAAAGTGACTAATGTTCCATATTAATTTTGTCTCACCCTGTATAACTGTTCGGGTCAAATTTGAATTTGGTTTAACATAAAATGGTTAGTGTAATTAAATATCAGGATATACAAGGACAACTAAAATTTAGGTAGCTGTTATAGAAATTCAAAATTTTCTCTTCATTTTCACAAAATGTGAATTATGTCAAAAACCCTAGATTTTAGGTATATGCTTCTTTAATAAAACTCACCTTTATTTTTCTCCTAGAATCCGAAAATCAATTAATATATAGGGTGTTCCATTACAAAAAACACAACTTTGATATGTAATTTTTTTGGGGGACACACTGTAGAACTCTCTATATTTTTAAAAGTGCTCTGAATTAACCTGCATATACTCACAAAATTTCATTTCAATAAAAACTGTCGTTCTCCATGGAGCCTCCCCAGCGTTCTAGAGGCGCCACCCTGTATGTAATTTTGCTATTAATTTGCGAATAACGTCATTCAATGTTATGGTTACAAATATTAAAAATTAGAAAAACCGAAGGAACAAAAAACACCTTCAAAAGTTCAGAATTCTCTAATACACTACTACATTCACTCCATTTAAAGTTTACTAGAAGGGTATAACCAAACTTTCCAGAACCAAAATTTAAACGACTTAATTCCGTCAGATTGAGATTATTAAGCCGATGTTAAATCGGGACCTTTCGCGGAATAACCGACTTTGAACTAAATTCAAAACTTTCGACGGATTTCCCGTTTCATGTGCCCGATAAAATAAATTTTAAATAAGTAAAACTATCAGAAATTACTTCGGACGGCGAACGGCGTGACAGAAGCTTTATTATGTTGATCTCCGGCGCGTTTAGACTACATAAAACGAGCTTTAAGTTTTTTTTATGGGTCGCTTTCTTAAAAGCGTTTTAATCGGTTTAGCACAGAAGCTGTTTTTTGCTATTGGAATATATTTTTTCTTCTATTTGTGTTTTGCCATTTTTAATAAATTAGTTTCGAGGTTTCGAAAAATTTCGAAAAACTTTATCGAGGGGTAAACCGCTGGCGCTAGTGGTATTTATTGTACAAGCACTTGGTAATACTCTACACTTGGACTATTTGTCAGATTAAGAAAAAAATACATGCTGTTTGAAAGACAATTTCATATTCTTTGAAAAGAGTTTAGAGATATTAATTTGTATTTTGGTTTCTTTGAATTAAAATTATTAAATTAATGCATCAAACAAATTATCGTTTTTTATTACTAAGAGAGGTATGTTATTATTTATTTATTTATTTATTTATGGACAATTAACTAAACTAAATTTTCAATAATCGGTATGATCCCCTCTTGCTCTAACAACATCTCTCATACGATTTGACATAGATTCGATCAAATTTGATATTGTTTCTTGCGGGATGTTAAGCCACGCTTCCTCTACTGCAACAATGAGCTCTGGGATAGAAGTTGGGGCTCTTCGTCCAGTACGAATTCTTCGTTTTAGCTCATCCCATAAATGTTCTATCGGGTTTAAGTCTGGTCTGCATGCTGGCCATTCCATAACCCGAAATCCGACTTCTGAAATGTAATCGTGTACGATTCTTGATGTGTGTGCCTTCGCATTGTCATGCCTAAAAGTGAATTCGTTTCCAATGTAGTTGACGTAAGGTACCACATAAACTGCTAAAATCTCCTCAATATACCTAGCACCAGTTAAACCTCCTCTCCCGTGCCGACGGTCGTCCCAACGGATGAAAACTGGGTCGGTTCGCGCAGTCATAGAAATTGCATCCCAGATCATGCAGGAACCACCTCCATAAGCAATCCGCTCCTCAATACAGCATTCTGCGAATCGCTCACCTGGCCTCCGGTACACTTTTCTTCTTTGGTCGCTACCATAGAGGCATATCCTGGTCTCATCTGAGAATAAAACAGATTCCCATTGTTCTAGTGTCCAATTCAGATGTTCCAATGCAAAACGCAGGCGTGTTTGACGATGAACAGGGGTAAGTTTTGGACCAATTGCGGGTGTTTTGGGGGTCATGTTACTTTTCTTCAATCTTCGTCTTACTGTCCACTGACTAATAGTCACTCCTCGTGTTTCACGGAGCTGTTGTTGCACCTGAAGAGCATTAAGACGCCGATTTCTTAACATTGTTGACACAATAAAGCGGTCATCACGATCCGTTGTATATCTCTTTCTACCAGTTCCAGGTTCACTACGAAGGGATCGAGTCTCCTCATATCGTTCACACACTCTTCGAACCGCTCCGCGTGTCATATGTAGTTGCCGAGCTACAGCCCTCTGTTTAAGTACATTTTCGATTAAAGCGATTACTTGGGCGGCTTTTTCCGGTGATGTATGCATTAAATTGAAACACTAATCAAACAATGAAACACAACTAATCAAAGAATAAAAGAACAATGTGAACATTTCGATTACAAAGGTAGTAATTGCAATATTTGACAAGTTTGTTATTCTTATTGTCACCACAACACAAATACCTTTTATTTGTTTATCCGTTGGTACGCATATAAACGATAAGTACCCTGAATAAATTTATGCTCATATTAAAGCATGTTAAATTGTCTTTGAAACAGCTCATATTTTTTATTTGCCATGATAAATAGATTCTAAAAGACACAGTTAAAACCAAAAGTTCACAGTGGGCCGATTTCTATGCACGTAAGTTTAATTGGGTATTATTTGGTAATAAACTGGTATTATTTGATAATAAACTGGTTTCGTCTGGTATTACTGGTATTAAACAAGTATTTTGTTGGACATCTGGCAACGGTGGATGTGGATTAGACGCACGTGGCGACGGCCGGGAAATGATTGCATCATTTCTAGCCCATTTGCATTGAAAATGAGCCGCCTTTGCGCTTTTTACACGATCAAAAATTTTTGGTGTTGACCTATTTTATATGAAGTATTTTAAAGTATTTATTTTTTTTTTACCCGATATTAATTGCCAAGCTTGAAATTTTTCAATGCATAAAAATGGGTTTTACCCAAAAACGGTACATAGCGTCATACGAAAAAATGTCAAGAAGAATTAAAGAACTCGCATCATGGAAACATATAATATGGATCTCGTTAGAATTTCTTATTTTTCTTGTGCATATAATCATATTTTTGAGCTTATAAGTAACAAATAGCGCAAATAACAAAAAATTCAATTACTTTTTATGTCTAGTTTTTATTTTATAAATTTTTGAAGTATCGATGTTAATGGAATCGTTAAAATGACTTTTTAAACATGTCATGACAGTAGCTTTATTCGAGTTCCAAAAAAGTACAGTTCTAGAACGGTTCAACACACTGGCACACTATGATTTTTTGCAACTTTTGACATGAATGATTGTCGTAATTAGACTGTGCGATTGTTTTAAACCGTTCTAGAACCGTACTTTTTTGGAACTTGAATTAAGCTTATAATATAAGCTTAATTCGAGTTCCAAAAAAGTACGGTTAGAAAAACATATTATGTTTTTCTGACCTGATTATGGTAGTTTGACATGAATAGGCCTCAAATATCGTAAATTCTTTAGATACTAAAAAGAATAATACTAATTTGGTATTTTTTTGAAAATAATTTGGTATTTTTGGTACTTTTTTCCCAAAATTGGTATTTATTGTACACCATTTTTGGCAGCGGTTTGCCCGTCGTACTTTATTAGCTTTATAGTGGAATATACTTGTGAATTAAAAAAACAATGGGGGTACCAGGGTTGGATTTTTTTTTAAATAAAAAAAAATCTGATTTTTTATTTAAATTAGATTTTTTTAAATTTAAAGCAGATTTTTTATGTTAATTCAAAACAATATTTAAATTGGATTTCCAAATGACTAGGACTTATTTCCAATTAAAGTCCTATATTAAATGGCTAAATCTTTATAACTCTACCCGATACCGATAACGTTAACAATTCTACGGCGCGTGTCATTTTTCCACATCGGTCACCAATATATTCATAAAAAAAGTCGCTCGCTTCGGATCAAAAGGATTTTTCTTCAAACGTCTCACAAGTATTAATTTTTCTCATTTTAACGTCTAGGCATAAAAGTAAAGCACTGTTACACACTGTACAACGAGTGTACAAATTGTTGTTCGGTTACTGTTTATATATTACTTGCAATGTTTGAAATAGATTAAAAAAATATTTGTAATGTTTTAATAAAATAGCATGTTCTATTCGGAGTAAAAATGTACTTTTTGTGCCTCCCTGTAACGTCGGAATAGCTTTACGATGGTTCTTCAAAGATACAGCATTGTCAAAAAAAGTGTAATTTTTACTCGTAATAAAAAAATACACTATTGTTCGGAACAGGCAGTTTTTTTCGTCCAAAAATTTTAAATATTTTTTTTCTCAAAAACGGTTAATGTTAGGTACAGAGTGTTATATCAAAATTCATAAAATTTTATAGAGAATTTCATTGTTATATAAAACAGGGGTACCTATTTAAAGTAATAAAGTCGCTGTAAACTTGAGGTATTATATTAGGTAAATATTTTTAATCGATAGATCACGTTATAAATCAATGACATGGAAAAAATCTCTGATCTAGATATTGTAGTTCTCTAGAAACATCTAATGCACGCTCAGCCTGGGACACCCTGTAAATTATTTAAAGTGCTTTTATTATACAATTATGTAAGGCATGAAAAAAGAGATCCCCGATAGCCTAATAATTCCTCCCGCTACAAACAAACCCACTTAGACGAATTTATTTTCGGCACGCATCGAGCGTCGATAAAGAAAGAAATCCGCTTTGCCGTTCGAGCCAATTTGGAAGAATTTGGCATGTGTTATCAGAGAAATGGAAGGTCTGAAAACCTCTCTCTCCCAGTCCCTCAACCATTTTACCTAAAAAAACCATCCAGTTCTCATATAGATGACGGGGGAGGATACCCGTTTCCCCTTCCAGGGACCTTCCACCTCGTTCTGTGTTCCCCCCTCCCCCCTCCCACTTCGCTTCTAGCCCGCCGTGCATTTTCGTTCTGCGAAATTCGTCAGCGACTTAAAACTTTCAGCCGGGCGGAATCAGATCTTAATAAATAATGTATTAGGTCGAAAATCGGATTTTTTAAATGCGAACGGAGCACAGTGGTACAAAAAGAAAAAAATATAGTAAAAAGTCTAATTGTTTGTAGTTTATTAAAGCCAGAAGAAAAAGTGCGGCAGAGATAATCTTGATCACTTTTCCAAAGAATCCAGCTATACACTTCTGAACTTGAATTAATGAAGTAATTATAATATGAATACTCTCCTCGTACCAACAACGGTTGCAGTTAAATACACTCAGAATATGCCACATTTATTACTTTCAAAATCGAAGAGGTTTTTGTTAGTTGGCAGGTCCTCCGCGGGTGCTAAGGTTTCTAGGATTTTTAGACTATAAGTTATACTAAAAAACGAAACTTGCTGTATACCGAGCAATAATAATCCTCACCATGTTATATGGAAGCAAAACCTGGGTGCCGATGCCGTACCGCCGACACATGAACGCATTAAACAAGTTGCAACAGAGACAATTTAGACAACTCTTAAGAATCAAATGGTTCCACCATGTCTCAAACGTATCGGTCCTTGAAAAAGTTAGCTGCGAGAGTGTTGAAGTCATGATTACTAAATCCCGCTTAAGATGGGCTGGTCACGTATGCAGGATGCAAGAAAACCGCCTACCAAAATATCTTCTTTATGGTGAGATTGTAGACGGTAAGAGAAAACTGGGTGGACAACTCATAAGGTATACAAGGATATATTCCATGAAAACTTAAAGGGGATAAGCATGCAGAATCAGTGGGAAGAAACAGCGCACAATAGAACGTAATGGAGAAAAACTGTAAACTCAGTTAACAGCGACAGACAAAAAGTGAAGAGGCAACAAAACAATGAGATTTTTGAATGTCCGGAGTGCGAAAGAGAGATAACATCTCGTATCGGACTTTTCAGTCACAGAAAAGCTCATGAAAGAAAACGCCTCACATAATCTTCTGATGCGTGTCAAATACTCGTCAGCGAGTAATGGCAGTAGCAGCAGTAGTAGTAGAAAGTTATACTATTCTTGGGTTTTTGTTGCTCATAGACTTAATGTTAGAATGTAACTTTGTTGAATGACCCTGGGCATGTTAGACTACAAAGTTAGATTAGAGATTAGATTAGATTCATAGAGGTGGCTTTCGGCCTGATCCACTGCGACCTTCTCAGATCTATTGTGGTCCTCTTCTGATCCTTAGATTACATTCTCCAGTCCTATTCTTTTCACAAAGTTTAGCAACTTGGAGACTGAACCCTCCATGTAGCGCCTTGGCAATGGTCTATCATAGCCTATTACCGGGAACCGCACATTTGCCAGGCTGTCACACCGAAATAAAATGTGTTCTGACGTTTCTTCTTCAGATTGGCAGAACCTACACATAGCTTTGTCTGTCAATCCCATCAGCTTTAGATGCCTATTTAGCTTACAATGCCCTGTTAGTAGACCTACTACAGCTTTGACTGTCTTTCTGTCCTTGCTTATCAAGTCTATTGTGAATTTTGGCGAATGTTCTACAATGAACCTTTTCGCCTCTTTCTGCTCTGGTGAGTTTCTCCACCATTCTAGAGATTTGTTGGCCACCCATCGTTCCGTGGCCATTCTCGTGACCGCCTTTGCAACGCCGCAGAAGGGTTCCGGGTCTATGAAGGGCATTGATGAGCCTTGCTTGGCCCTTTCATCTGCCTTTTCGTTACCCCTGTGACCCTCGTGCCCTGGCACCCAGGCCAACATAACAGTGCTACGTTCGCCCAAAGTATTCAGAGCACGCACACAGTCCCACACTAGTCTAGAATTGACCTCCGCGGAGCTGAGTGCCTTTAGCGCCGCTTGGCTGTCTGTGAAGATGGCCACAGAACGATTTGTTCTTTGTTGCCTCATTATTTCTTCTACACAATAGTGGATTGCCGTTATTTCTGCCTCCAAATTGTGACATCCATGGATAGGCTTACGTGGAAGGATCTCCCTTGTTTCGGCCCTACTATCCCAGCTCCTACGCCTTTGAGCTGAGGTTTTTGAGCCGTCTGTATACCAGGTTGTCTCAGCTTGAATGGGTACACCTTTACTCCAGTCTTCCCTTCCTGGTATGGTTATATTAAATTTGTTGTTGAAGCTATACCTAGTAGCTGTTGCATCAATTGGTAATCCCAATACTTTGTCTGCTTTTAGCTCTTCGATTAGCCTCTGGTTAGCAGCACTATGCGTTTGGCTTATGTGCTGCTGACCGTGAATTAACCTGTGCATGACAGATCTGGCTTCGCCTTGTATGAAAATATGTAGTGGTGGTAAGTTCAACAAGACTTCCATCGCATTTGTAGGAGTGGTTTTTATGGCCCCAGTTATACACAGGCACGCAAGCCTTTGTGTGGAACTTAACAGCCTTACCGCACCGACTTGCGATGTCTTTGTCCACCACGCCATCGACCCGTAGGTTATCATGGGTCTTATTACCCTTGTGTATAGCCATAGAGTCATTTTAGGGTTAAGTCCCCAGTTTTTCCACATCCTTCTGCACCTACCTAAAGAGATGGCAGCCCTCTGTGTTGCTTTCGCTATGTGAGTATTCCATGTAAGCCTTTGATCAAAAATATCCGAAGATACTTTGTTTCTTTGGCAAATGTAATATCCGTTTCTCCTAGCACTGGTGGTTTTAGGCCTTTTGGTGCTATCTTTTTTTGTAAAATTGACAATTTGTGTTTTCTGAGCATTGACTGTCAGTCTCTCTTGTTTGCACCACTTGTCAACTTTGTTTAGGGCTGTCTGCATTCTTTCTGATATCATACCAGCAAACTTGCCTCTGACCACAATTACGATGTCGTCTGCATATCCTAGGCAATAAAAACCTTGTGTGGGCAGTTCGTTGAGGAGGTCATCTACCAAGGTTGCCCAAAGTAGAGGAGATAACACCCCTCCCTGTGGACAACCTCCACTCGCTACTGCTTTGATAGTAGCTTGCCCCAGAGTGGAAGTCACTATCCTGTTTTCTAAGGCGGCCCTTATCCATCTACATACCACTGCAGGTGTACCTCTTCTACTCATTGCATTTACTAATGAGTCGGTAGTAGCATTATTGCATTATTATATAGACTACAAAGTTAAAGAGGTAAGGTTTGGGCCAACTGTGTAGCAAACAGTTTGCATGAAATAAAGAAACCTATGTTGAGTTAATAATACTTTTATTCTGACTTAAATCGAATGCGCCCCACAAAAAATGTATTAGGGTCGTTTGAAGAGAATAGGTTATGCAGATCAAACACCAATTTTAAGTAGGACTACTTATCTTATTAAATGAAATGAAAAGTGTCATATTCTGCTTGGAATTCACAAGGGAAAAGAGCCCTAGAGAGAAATCCTTGATCGCTATTCCAAGGAATCCAATCATACTATTCTGAACTTAATAACGAAGTAATAATAACAATATAAATACTGTTCTCATATCAAAGTTTGTAGTGTAATACATCCAAAACATTCCACATTTACTACATTCAAAACTGAAGAGGTTTTTGTTAGTTAGCAGGTTTCCAGATTAGTTAGCAGGTACTCAGATCTCTGGAATATGAGGCTCAGAGCTAAAGTTGATTTTTGGGTGCCAATATCTTTAGACTACGAGTTATACAATACTTTGGTTTTGGTTGCTCATTTGTTGGTTGCTCAAGATATTTGCTCAGTTACGGTTGGAAAATCTTAGATTATTACACTCAACAAGCCCCTTGTTGTCCTAATAAGTTATATTGAACCGAAAACATCGGCACTATGGTGACTTTTTCAATCCGAAGAAGAAATGACAAAACACATTTTATGGGAAATTTAATAGAACACAGCCTGGTAATAATACACTCACTGGCACGAAAAACAGGCACCTTAAAATTTTGATGTAACTTAAAGTTTAATATATTTTGTTCTACTCGGCCGATTTAATTGAGCAATTTGTAGCTAAATTATTTGACTTTCTAGTATATCTTTCTAAATTAAAAATAAAAGTTTCCATATGTCAATTATACGAGGTAAAACAAAATGTTGATATTTTGGTTAAAGTTTGAAACACTCTGCGGAATATGTTAACACAGCGAGGAACTCAAATATAATTTTATCATCTATGTGCGTCTTTTCTCGATAGTTTATTTTTTAATTCATTTCGATAGCTTTATTTTTATTGGACATATTCGCTTTTAAATAAGATGTAACGATTTACACCAATTATAGCATTGATTTTGGGTTCTCATCAACACACTTATAAAATAGTGTTTATTATTTTGGTAATATCACTGCCATTAAAAAGTAATATTATTATTGTTTATTAACGTTTACTCTAGACGAGATGGTTTTAAGTTCTAAAATATCGGCTATTGTTGCTTTAATTGATCATGGCAGAGATTAACTTTTGCACTTAAAACCATATCTGCTAGAGTAACTGCCCAACAGACGATAATAATATGATTTTTCAAAGACAGTGACATTACATAAATCATAAACACTATTTTATGGGTCTCTTGACTAGCACCAAAGGCAAAAGCATGGTGTTAAAATAAAAAAAAAATATGAAAAAATGTTAGTGTCTTCTTCAAAAGCAAATATTTCCAAAAAAAAGTTATTGAGATGAATCAAAAAAACAGACTATCGAGAATAGATACACCTACATGATAAAATTATTTTTAAATGCCTTGCTTAGTTAACGTACTCCACAGGGTGTTTCAAACTTTCACCAAAATATCAACATTTTATTTTTCCGCGAATATTTTACAGATGGCAACTTTCATGTTTAATTTAGAAAGAGGTGCTAAAAAGTCAAATAATTTAACAACAAATGGCTTGAAAAATCATCAAAATCAGTAAACTAGAATACAATATATAAATCTTTAAAATACATCAAAATTTATGGTGTTTGTTTTTCGTACCGATTAGTGTTTATGAAAAGGTCGCATGTGAAATAGACTGAGGGTACGTTTATGTTGGAGCTGCGATAAACGATAGAAGCAGTGAATTAGCGCTGCTCTTATCGTTGCCCAACTGCCAAGCGTGTCTCGACACGTTGCTCCAATATAAACACTTACATACAGACCGGACCACTGTAGTAGTAACATAGGCAGAACCGGACGAATTAGCGTATACCCGTCCACCGGATAAAAAGCAGGCGAAAAAACGCGATAAAATAAAAATAGGTAGATATGTCGTGATAAGAATGTTACAGAATTTGTATTTATTCGTGTTTTAATAGCCAAAACGAATACATAGATTCTCGCTACAGCTCTTGTGTCAAATTTATTTTTTAAGTAAAATAATGGATGTTTAAAAGAAATTCGTGAGAAAATTCAAATTGTAAATTGTAAAACGGTATTCCCAAAATAGGTCTTATCGGTATATACAAACAATTTTTCCACAAACTATTGTAAACAGGCCAATTCCATCTCTACCTACTATATCAAGAGTTATTAATAATTTTGAAACACATGGATGCGTGTCCCCAATAAAACCCAAAACGGCATGATGTGTTGATTAATGAAGGACAGGAGTTAAAGCAAGTGTTTGGGGTGGTTTTGTAGGGGAGCATATGATTGGTCCATTTTTATAGAGGATAATTTAACTGTTCTAAAGTATTTGGACTTGTTACAGCAGCAGATTGTCCCTAGAATTCGTGAGTTATTGGGAGAAAGATTCCACAATGTCTGGTTTCAACAAGATGGTTGCCCTGCCCACAATGCCCGTATTTTTCAAGAATATTTTTGAACAATACTTTTCCTTTTCCCCGCTTTTTTGTTTAATTAGTGGATATGGAACTATTTTTTGGCCCGCTAGATCACCAGATCTTTCTCCCAATAATCTCTTTTTGTGGGGTTATGTAAAATCCAAAGTGTATGGTCATAATAGGGCTAATAATGTGATAGAGCTTCAAGTAAAAATACGAGAGGCTTTTCAAACTATTACCCCTAATATGTTAGCCAATGTCAGAGGGGGATTTTACGACCGTCTAGGCTTCTGTCTAGCAAAATAAGGTGGTCTTTTTGAACACTTGTTATAACTTTTTTCATTTAGAGTAATATTCTAGTTTTTTCTGGGTTTAGAGAATTTATTTATTTTTAATTTTGGCTTGTAAACACACTTAAATAATAAATATTTAAGTATTTTTATTTTAAATGTTACCTTAAGTGAAGGTAAACACTTAAAATGAAAATAATAAATACTCGGCACTCCTCGCGTCGTATCCCTAGTGTCACGACTGACCCGTCCAAGCACAACTGCAACTGCGTACTGCCTGACCAGCCGACTAGCCGGCAGTGAATCTCTAGTACGAAGGCAAATCGGGTAAACGTAAATTCGTCCGGTAACTTGCTATGTTACTAGTAGTCTGGTCTTCTCTGTATAAATTAATATAATAATATTATTTTGCTTTATCGCCGCTCCAACATAAACGTACCCTGATGCTACCTCAGAAGTTGAATCTAATCTATCATTGTCAGAAACTTATTATTCCATTATTGAACACAGGAATATATTTAAATTAAAGAACATTCGAAATTAAATCGACATTCTAATAAGATTAAAAAATAAAATTGCATTATAAAAAGATCGTTATAGCGTTTTTGGTTAGTTTTTTGTGTTTTCCCAACAGTGCACGTTGTGCCTGGAAACGTAGTTTAATAGCGGGGAGAAAATTAGATGTAAAGAGGCCCTGGGAGAATACAAATCTAATTTGAAACTAAAGTGACTCGTTTAAATAATTAATCTGATTTTAAATATTTAACTAAGGGATTAGAAAATTACATTAGCTTAATCATCTCTGTTTGAAAAGTATCGAACCATTTCAGATAATTTTTTGTTGAGCCACTCAATTTAGGCATTATTTTAATAGAGAATGTATTTTATAGTAATATGCAATATACAGGGTGAGTTTTAAATAAGTTTTTAAGAGATTTTTCGTGAAAAAAAAAATAATTTCTGGAAAAAAAAATTCTGAAGTTTTTTTTAAATTCTTTATATTTATAGTCAAAAAAACATAACATCTTCATAATATGGCAACATAGGTAGTGATTAAATTTACAAGAAAGAAAACCCAGTAAAGATCTTACAAGAAAGAACCCAGGAATTTTCAAAGTCAAATGGCTCGGTTATTTTGGACTTATTTGAAAAACCATAAAGAAAAAATATGTTTTTTTATCGATATCTACCAGCCCTGAATAAATTTGAACTTATTTAAGACTCACTCTGTAGATGAAATAATAAATATAATAGATAAAAGCCAGTTTATTTTATACCGACATGAAGTTTATTATTATATTAAATTATTTTATTTTACAGTTTTTATGTGAAGCTTTTTAAAAAACTCCTTAAAATACAAATTCGTTTTTGAAATATGAAAAATACAAAAATGCCGGATAAGGCGGAAATTTAGAATAAGCCTTTCCTGGTAAAACAGTCACGAGTTATGTAAAAAAATATGACAAATCTGCTATAACTTGATATAATAAATAAGTTAATATTTTTTTTTATATATAGCCATTTAGTAAGAAATAATGACGTGCATCCTTTGCGACAACGATGTGTAAGAGAATAATTTTCTTGGTAAATTTTTGAAAAAATAAGTAGTATAATTATTACAAAAAGTATTGTCTTATTTGTGTATTAGTAAACATGCATTGACAGAATTCCGAATTTTTGCTTAAAATGCCTTTTGTCACAGTACTTCACTTCCCACGTATACTGGGCATATAAAAGTAACAGTTTTGAAACATGTATGTGCAATTGGAAGCATGAGTAAAACGCAGGTACGTAACTGTTCCTTAAATATGAGAAAATATTGCTCACTGGGCCATATAAACACCCACATAGACATTTTTTGATGGAGATTGAAATGTAGACAAAATAAAAAATATCTATGTAGTCAAAGTACAAATCTAAGAAATTTAAAAAAAAATCTAAAAAGTTTCTTACTGGCCTATAACTAACTAAACTCTTTATAGAGAGTTAATATAAACTTTTATATTAACTCTCTGACTTTCCTATAATTGTATTTAAAACATAATATGCAAAAGTAAAAGAAATGTCGATCATCCCACTACAAATTATGCGGACAGATCTAAATTTATTCAATTATTTCAGTTTAAACTTATATCTCATTGACTTTTATTATGTAGTCACAAAAACTTTATAGACATCGCTCTATTCATACCTGCTATAAGCCTTATAAAAAATAAAATTTAAAGACACTGAATATATTCTCAATAAATGATTATTAAAAAAAATTACACACTATTACTTTGAACTATTTCTCATATATCTTTATTCTAAAAATGCTTTTATCCGGCGGACGGGTATACGCTAATTCGTCCGGTTCTGCCTATGTTACTACTACGGTGGTCAGGTCTGTATAATTAAATAAATATAAGGTTTGACTTTTAAATATTTTTATATTATTTAGAACCTTTGAAATTATTAGAATATTATTTGTGGGCGTTTGAAAAAAATAGCATGTTTTATTTGGAGTAAAAATGACCTTTTGTGCCTCGCCACAAGAAGTGTAATTTTTACTCCTAATAAAACAGTATACTATTTTCTTTTGTTAAGATAATCCGGAGAAATATTGTAAAACAAAAGGATTTTTAGAAATTTTAATTAAAATAGTAAAAATATCCTAAAATTAAAATTAAAAGATAAATAAATCCTAAAAATAAAAGAAATGTTAATCATGCCATTACAAATTATGCAATCAGACCTAAATCTATTCAGTTATTTCAGTTTCAACCTAATTCTTTATGACTTTCTTTATATGTAGACCAAATAACTTTATAGACATCATTCTATTCATACCTGCCAGAAGCCGTGAGCACAAACTTTTATTAAAAAAATCGCTCTCCGTCTTGAACGTAGCGGCGCGGTCATTCCTTCGACCTCATAAATAAGTCGGAGCCAGGGGATTCCTGAATAATTTATGTCATCACATTTACTCGGGAACACGGGTCAAGGAGAGGGGCCCGCAAATGCAAATGTTTTTTTAGGATCCATTGATAGAGGCTTAAATATCAGAGGTGGATTTTTTTGTAATATAAACCTGGTTATTATGGAAATCGTTAACCATTCATTTTTAGAGGTTGGAAATTTAGATAATAATTATTAAACATAATTATTTTTAGCCGACCATACCAATAGGTATGGTAGGCTATTAAGATCGGCAAAAAAAGGTTTTTTTAATTTCACTCAAAATGAGTTATTTGGGTCATAAATGACTTAAATACAATATATTTTTATGGTGTGTGTCTGTCTGTTTTTTTTTTAGATTTAAGAGGTGAAGGGGGAAACCTGCAACAGGTACTCGCCTGGTAAAACCTTCTATGTGCCAGACGAGTTATGTGGGATTTTTACCTCACTAAAACCTAACCTACACCTCTGTCCTCTCTCCAGGAACGTTTATTCCCCGGCGGCACTCTTTGTAAATACTACTTCGTCGGGGCGTTCTTATTTGGTGTTACTGCTGTCTATTCTTCGTAGGTGGTACGAAGATTCTTGAGTATGGTATCAGCATACTCTACCATGCCGATTGAGTCTTCAGCATACAGTCCACTATATTTTCTGGGCTGATGGACAAGCCTAGAATTCTCTCGAGTTCCGTCCTTATCTCCTCGTATAGAGGGCATCGGAAGAACACGTGCTCTGCATCTTCGGTTACTACGCGGCAATGGTGACAGTTCGGGGAGTCACTTTTCTTGAATCTGTACAAGTATGCTCGAAAGCATCCATGCCCAGTCAAGAGTTGGATGATGTAGAATCCAACATTCCCGTGCACACGGGTGATCCATTTGGTGACATCCGGGATTAGTCGATGTGTCCACCGACCTTTCGTCGAGCTGTCCCATCTCACTTGCCAGAGACGATGACTTTCAGGCCTTGCTTCTTCACAGAAGACCTGTCGCTGCTCGGCTTTCGTCTTACGGTGTTGTCGCTGGCGTTCTTTCGCCTAGATGTCGATAGGCAGGCATGATGCCACTACACTCACTGCATCCTGTGATACCGTCCGGTATGCTGACGCCACTCTGATCGCTGAGAGTCGGTGGACTGATATCATTGTCCTGCGATATGTTTTTAGTTCCAGCGATTCTGACCACACCGGTGCTCCGTATAGCAGGACGGAGGTAACTACTGTTGTAAGTAATCGTCTCCGGGATTGCCTGGGGCCTCCGATATTGGGCATTATCCGTGACAGTGCGCCCTGAACTGCTCCCGCTTTCTAGCTGTCGCTGGAGATATGTTCCTTCTAGTTGAGCCTCTCATTCAAGACCACTCCAAGGTACCGGATATGGGGTTGCGACGTGATATCATGGTCGCCTACTCTGATGGTGATGGTCTCCATTTTCTTCCGGCTACTCACTAGGAGTGCTTTAGTTTTATGCTCCGCCAACGACAGGTCTGCCGATTGCATCCACTGTGTTATCCTCCTGAAGGTGATGGAGAATGCAGCTTCCAGCTCCTCCAAGTATTTCGCCACAAGGACAACCGCCACGTCGTCCGCGAAAGCCACGAGTGCTGTGTTGGCCGGTAATTCAAGGTGGAGCAGACCGTCGTACATAACATTTCACAAGAGTGGCCCCAGGACAGAGCCCTGAGGTACCCCTCCCGTGACCCCATGCACCGCTGCCTGTCTGTTTGTCTGTCTGTCTGTCCGTCTGTAACACGATATCTCAAAAACCGCTGAACCGATTTTAACCAAATTTGGCACAAAAATATTGTGGCAGCCGAGAATCTGGCCATTAGTTTTTGGTGGGGATGGGGGTTGATAAGGGGGTATGGGAGGGGGTTAAACATTTAAAAAAATCGTAACTCCAAAATTACAGTAGCTAGCGAAACGCGGTTTTCAAATTAAGATTAGGAATAATATTTGCAACAAAATTATACACATGTGTATAATTTAATTATTTTGAAATGTTTAAAAGCTTTGGTTTTTGAGATATTTAAAGATATTTAAATATTCACGCTATAATAAACAAATGTGTCAACACCCTGTACATTACCTTTCAGAATTATTTCTTGTGCTGACTTTTAAAACAGAGAAATAAACTTTACTAAAAAATGATTGCTTCTTTAAGTGTATACCAGGGTATCAAAAATTGCTGGTCTACTTTAAATATTTATTTTACATAAAACTTAGTTATTTCAAATGCAACACTCTGTATTTTTAAAATAAGTCGAAGCAGATTTAAATTTTTCAAATTTCTTAAAATTTTTTCCTTTGGGTTTTTTTGTTCTCACAATGGAATGAGATACTACCTTTATTTTCGGTTAGGCAAATTTGTTTAACGAGTAATATGTCAGTTGCCGTTTTTATTCTATGGTGTTTACAAGAAAAAAACTTTTTTTCGCAATTTTATCAAACATATAGAGTTATTTACTATATTTTCTTCTGCGATATAGATACCATTGTTATATTGTCATAATAAAAAGAAATAAAAATTTTAAAAGAAATCCTTGTTATAACGTATCTTGAAAATATAACTTGTAGAGAATTATACGAGACATCAAAGAATATTTCTTTAAAAAAACAGGCAATTGGACCCTAGAGCACACAGACATGCCTTTTATAGTCGCTACCTCATTGTCCTGGACAACACAAAATCAACAATAGCCTCCAGCGCAGTTTCCTTCATTTGTCTCGGCTTTCAGACCGTTCTATTTTTTTTTTTTCATTTTTTTTTCTCTAATTCTGATAATGAACCTAATTGTCTCGGCAAGGTAATACAGAATTATATTTTTTTCTATTCTTTCTGTGTCTGGAATTTTTTGTAAATCTTTATAACTAAACTACGAGCATTTAGATTGAAAATTAATATTATTCTTTTTAAATAATCGATAATTTATTTGTCGTAAAAAAACTGAAGCCTTGACATTACTAAGGCTTCAGTTTAGACTGACTAGATTTATATCAAATTGGGAAAAAGTCATGTAAAATACAGGGCGAGTCTTAAATAAGTGCAAATATTTGTCATTAAACACCTTGTATAATAGTTCCAGTTCTAAATGGTGTTAGTAAAACATCCTTTATAATGTATCCAGTTGCCATACTGGCGTTAGCAACCATAGTTTCTGTTATATGGCTCCGTTAATTGGAACCGAGATTGGTACATAGCAGTTCCTGTGGAGCATTCCCATCAGAGATGGCACGTGTTTTACACACTTACATGAACACCCCGTATAATACTTCAGTAGTATTGGTATCATTCAGAAACACACCTTAATCACATTTTAAAAGTGTATTGACACAGATTTGTATTATTAAAATAAAATATTAGAAAAATTAAACTAGAAAAATAAAGAACGGAATGTTCCTTTTTGCTGAAATGTAATGAAAAATATTGGTCGAATTATATACAGGTTATTAATTTGTTCATTACTCGCGGCAAGAGCTTTATAGTTGAAATATGGCAACATCGACCCGCTCGTCGATAGACGACGCGAGGGGACGAGTCGGCAGAAAAATCAATAATGCATGCGTTCTCGATAGGCAGTGTTGCCATTCTGTTCCCCTATAAGTAACAGTCGAGTTAACAACCTGTATATTCGGTGCCAATTAAAGTTTTAGTTACGTAATCGAGGGCGCGATTTTTAAATTTATTTTTGCCAACCATGGACATGTTGGAACCATGACTAACTTGAATTTGAATTTCTCGCTAGGGATTCAGGTTGTAGCTCTGCTGTAAAAAATGTCAAGTTACATTTATTTATTTATTTCCTGACATTGACATTTGTTTTGACATTTTATTTTTGTATTACTGGTTTTTGTTTTAAATGAAATTGTATTCTGATACTTTAACCTTAAAAAATATTACTAGCAGACCTTGCCGTCGTACATTGTTCTTTTTAGAAACTATTTTAGTCCGGTGTATAAGATAGCTTAATAGCCGTAAAAAAACTCATCGCAATTGTATTAGAATATTTTGAATGTGAAAGCTGTAGTAATGGCCCTTTATGTCCCTTAAGTGCTGTTAAGGAGGTGAGTTTTGTTGATGTAAATAATAATTGTTTATATATTTATAATTAATTTAATTTTGTTTCTTAAAATACTTTGATTAAAAGTGCCGGTCAAGCTTAATCACGTGACTAAAAGTTTATTTGACATGAGCTTTTGAAAAATACTCAATTTTTTTTACACTTACCGGCACGAAAAACGGGCAACTTGTTTTATGTAGTTTAAAGTTTTATATATTGTGTTCTGAGGACGCCGCGCCACATCCGAGTGGTCTCATCGGCTTATTAGACGAGGGGATTTTACCGAGCGTTAGTGCAGCGGCATAATTTGTTTTTTTTTACAAATTTGGGATTTAGACGTCGCGTTGTCATGACTAATTTCCCAACCCAATTATACATTGGGGGGGGGGAGCATACCCCCATCACCCACCATAGCTTCATCACTGGCCGATACTTTATTAACTATAAATACGATTAACTCAAAACAATCTCTAGTACATAGACATTACAAAAAGAACAAACACTATTATATACAGAGAAGACCAAGCTACTAGTAACGTAGCAAGTTGCCGGACAAATTTACGTGCGTTCGTACTCGAGATTCACTGCCGGCTAGTCGGCCATAAGGCAGTGGCAGTACGCAGTTGCAGTTGTGATTGGACAGGTCGGTCGTGACAAACTAGGAATACGACGCAAGGAGTGCCGAGTATTTATTATTTTCATTTTAAGTGTTTACCTGCACTTAAGGTAACATTTAAAATAAAAGTACTTAAAAATTTATTATTTGAGTGTGCTTACAAGCCAAAACTAAAAATAAATAAATTCTCTTAACACAAAATTCATTTCCAAAATTAACAAATACATCAATAAAATCAAAAAAAATAAAATATTACTCTAAATAAAAAAAAAAGTTATAACAAGTGTTCAAAAAGATCACCTTCTTGTGCTAGACAGAAGCCTAGGCGGTCGTAAAATCCCTCTCTGACATTGGCTAACATATTAGGGCTAATAGTTTGGAAGGCCTCTCGTATTTTCACTTGAAGCTCATCCTGATTATTAGCCCTATTATGACCACTTTGGATTTTACATAACCTCACAAAAATAAATCATTGGGAGAAAGATCTGGTGATCTAGCGGGCCACAAAATAGTTCCATATCTACTAATTAAACGGTTGGGAAAAGTATTGTTCAAATATTCTTGAACAATACGGGCATTGTGGGCAGGGCAACCATCTTGTTGAAACCAGACATTCTGGAATCTTTCTCTCAATAACTCACGAATTCTAGGGACAATCTGCTGCTGTAACAAGTCCAAATACTTTGCAACAGTTAAATTACCCTCTATAAAAAATGGACCAATCATATGCTCCCCTACAAAAGCACCCCAAACATTTAGCTTTTGAGGATATTGCGTGCGTACCTCAAAATATCTGTGCAAATTTTCCCGAGACAATATCGTACTTGTGTAGGGTTATGACGACTAAATAAAGGAAAACTTGATTCGTAGTCAACACATCAGGCTTTTTAGGTTTTTGGATACGCACCCATGTGTTTCAAAATTATTAATAACTCTTGATATAGTAGGTAAAGATGGAATTGGCCTGTTTACAAAAGTTTCTGGAAAAATTGTTTGTATATCCCCATCAGGTCTATATTGGAAATACCATTTACTATTTTACAATTTGAATTTTCTCACGAACTTCGTAAACATCCATTATTTTACTTAGAAAATAAATTTTACACGAGAACTGTCACGAGAATCTATGTATTCGTTTTGGCTATTAAAACACGAATAAATACAAATTCTGAAACATTCTTATCACATATCTACCTACTTTTATTTTATCGCATTTTTTCGCCTGCTTTTTATCCGGCGGACGGGTATACGCTAATTCGTCCGGTTCTGCCGGACCCAAAATCAATTTATTTTTCGTTACCTTATTATTCAAAAGCCAATTTCTTCAACAAAAAAAAAGCTATTGAGATGAAACAGAAAACAAACTATCAAGAAAAAAGGTACCTAGATGATAAAATTATTTTTAGATTCCTTGCTTTGTTAACATATTCCACAGAGTGTTTCAAACTTTCACCAAAATACCAACATTTTGTTTTTCCTCGTATAATTGACAGATGGAAACTTTCATTTTTAATTTAGAAAGAAGTGCTAAAAAGTCAAATAATTTGGCTACAAATTGCTTAAAAAATCATCAAAATCGGCCCACTAGAACAAAATATATTATACTTTAAAATATATAAATGTTTTAAAGTGTCCATTTTTTTTATGCTGGTGAGTGTATTTTGTACCACATATTGTTTACCATACAGTGAATTTCTTAAATAAATAAAATTTAGCTAGTGGTATTAACAATAAAAAAATAGTAATTTAGTTTCCGCTGCATAATTCCCTATTACTTTTTTACCGAACCTGTCGGTTTCCTTTTATTTTCTTCCATTCGGCTTCCTTTCAGATCGTTTAACTAATTCCCTTAATTAAGTGATAAAGACTATCGGGCTTTTTATTGACAATGAATGGAATTTAGCTAATCGGTTTTTAGCACTTTCACATTTTGATACTGGCAATTCGAATAATGGAGACGTTCGCCGGAGGAAATTAAGCCGGGAGAATAACAGCTTGGGGCTTAAGGAAATGTTAAGCGTCTTAATTTTGTTTGCCTTTCGAAAAAAGTGAGATTTTGTATTTTATTTCTTTTTAATTGCTAAATCGATAAAACTGGGAAAATCTAGGAGAGATGGCCATAATTTTTATTATTATTGGCCACGTAGGTATTGTTAGAAATCCAGCCAGTTGCGTAATTTTATTATTTGTTCGCGTTTAAAGTTTTGGGAGAAACGCACTTAACCGCATCTATATGGGGAGCTGAAATCAAACCAGGCAGCGACCTAGTGCTTACTAGGTAGGTGGCCAACTATGCTACCATAGCTAGAAATTTACATTTACATGGCCATATTTTTACATTGCTTATAATATATTTAACTTAATAAGTACAACGAATTAGTGGACAGAAATGACATTCTGGAAATAGTAGAAGAATATACAGGGTGGTCCGAACTGAATTCCGGAAACTTCGGCAGCATATTCTGCAGATAAAAATAAGTAACAAAGTTCGTATAAATGTATGTCTAAAAATATTTGGTTTCGGAGATATAGGGTGTAAAAGTTTCGTTTTTATTACGATTTTTTTCAAATAATTTCTGAAATAACGTAAATATTTGGATGAAAATTGATATCTCGAAGTTTTTTGACATGGGAAATTTGATTTTGATGTCAATATGATTCCTGTTTGTAGGGGGCGCCACATACTTGTGTTTTAACTGTTTTAAAGAGTGTAAGAGCGAGTAAGAAAAATATTTTTTATTTTTTATTTATATAGCATAATATATGAATGGTGTTAGTATCAATTTAATATTCAAACAACATAAACAGAAGAAGCTAAACTCACCTTAGATGCCGGGACACTTGTGTACTGCTCTCACTCTATGATCACGCAATTTGCAATCTATAAAAATAAAATATACTTGAGCATCACTGGAAAACGCACATGATCACATCACCATAATCGAGTATATAAAATAGTTAAATATTTTTAATATTGTTCCGTAGCTAAGCGACAAGGCGTCTGTCCCACAAAAAGGATGGCCACAAAGCGACATAGTTTAATATCGTTCCGTAGCTAAGCGACAAGGCGTCTGTCCCACACACAAAAGGGATGGCCACAAAGCGACATAGCTTAATATCGTTCCGTAGCTAAGCGACAAGGCGCCTGTCCTACACACAAAAGGGATGGCCACAAAGCGACATAGCTTAATGTTGTTGTTCCGCAGCTAAGCGACAAGGCGTCTGTCCCGCACACAAAAGGGATGGCCACAAAGCGACATACCTTAATATTGTTGTTCCGCAGCTAAGCGACAAGGCGTCTGTCCCGCACATGAAAGGGATGGCCACAAAGCGACATAGCTTAATAATATGATTAAACAATTTGGGTCATACGTAAAAATATAAAACACTCCCAAATAATGATACTAAATACTATTTGATAATTTGCCAACTATTATAAATCACACCCAATAAATATTACTAAAATAATCTGATAAATAGCTGTCCATTACGTCTCTATAATAAATACCAATAAAACACTCTTTGATCATCTATCTTTTAACTAAACAATATTAAAATGCCCTTTGATAAATACTTGTCTACTATAAAACACACAAACATTAAATAATATTAAAATACCCTTTTCTATCTACTACTAAATGCCAGCGAATCTTCTTCTTCTGCTGCTATCCATTAATGGATGTTTGCGATCAGTTCTGACCATCTTTCTCTCTCTCCGGTGGCGTGAATTAATTCTCCTGTAGTTTTTATTCCCGTCCAATGTTTAACATTTCGGAGCCACGACATCCTCTTCCTGCCCAATCCCCTTCTTCCTTCTATCTTTCCTTCTATTATTAGTTGGAGTAAATGGTATCTCTCATTGCGCATAACATGTCCCAGGTACGCTGTTTTTCTGCGTTTTATTGTGCTTAGCAGTTCACGCTCTCTCCTCATTCTCCTCAGGATTTCCTCGTTGGTCTCTCTTGCTGTCCATGGGATTTTCAAGATTCTTCTGTAGACCCACATCTCGAACGCTTCCAGCCTGTTCATGTTTCTGACTTTCAATGTCCAGCCTTCCATACCATATAGTAACACGGACCATACGTAACATTTTGTAAATCTTACTCTAAGGTCAAGGTCAAAGTCAGAGTTGGTTAAGACGTTTTTAAATTTCATAAATGCGCTCCTCGCTTTTTCTATACGGCACTTGATTTCCACGTCCAGTCTTCACATACCCAAGTTCCCAGATAGCTGAACTTTTTTACCCGTTCTATGTCTTCCCCATTGTGCGTTAGTCTTGCATTCTGGTAGTCATCTGGTTTGCGGGTAACTATTAGGAATTTTGTCTTTTTTGTGTTGATGTCAATTCCCATACGTCGGCTGTGTATTCCAATCATCAGCCAGCGAATACTGATAACTAAATAATATTAAAATACTTTTATACATAAAACCCAGCAACGCCCGTGAGTGAACAATTCACTAATTCAGCACAAAAACATGTACAAAAAGGTGAAACACTGAAGTTAGGTGTTGCGGACCACGTTTGGTCAAAATAGCATAATATAAAGTGGTCAGAAGCTCGGGTTGTCCATACGAAACCTTATTGGATAAAGCGTAAATTCAAAGAGGCCGTTGTTATTGCAAATAATAACAACATTTTTAGCAACCCTAGTACCGAAATTCCTGCGATATTGCAACCACTGATAAAACGCTCCAATGCAGGCATTCTATGTGGACAACCTCATGGTTGACTGCACCCAACTTTTCCACGGGCAATGCCTGACCGCAGTATGAAAAGCTCAGTAGTGTTAGAAATTAGTTTACTTTACATATGATAACGGTCAGTAATTGTATTGTATTTTACTAAAAGTGAGTCCCAGGCGGAACCCTCCACTGAGGCCGCGAGGGACTACTGTGGCTCAGTTTCTACAAGCTTTTTAATAGAAAAAGAGCATTAAAGTTCACCCTCAAGACCCAGCCTTTTAACATAGGCCGTTATGTCCGAGGGTGATAATAGGTCTTCTAGATCTGATAGGTCTAGCGTGGGTTTGCCAAACACCTCAAACCTGGTCCTGCCCCCAGCGGGGCAGGTACACATAACGTGCTTCATTGTTTCGTCATCTTCTATACAGAGTCGGCATTCGGCGTCTTCCACCAGTCCCATCCTCTGTAGGTGTGATCTCAGCCGGCAGTGGCCCGTGTATACTGCGGTAAGCGTACGCTCTCCGTTCCTAGCAGCCTTTAGGAGTTCATCTGTTCTACGTTTGGATGGCCCTGCTAGGATTGTCTTGGCATATTCCATTCCGGGACTGTCATACCAGTCCCGAAACGTCACACCCCTAACCCACTCACAGAGCCTGTCTCTTGCGAGATTTTTTGGTACGCTAAGTGTCGGTTCTGGGCCCACGAATGGCGAGCCTGCACCAGTTTTGGCAAGGGAATCAGCACGTTCATTTCCCTCTAGGCCGACATGTCCCGGTATCCATATTAGCGACACTTTGTTTCCATCTCCTAATATATTGAGTAGTTTCTTACAATGAAGAATCGTCCTGGACGTACTTTTCGTTACCTCAAGTGCTTACGGTCAGTAATCCTCCTGACCGAAACTTTGTGTTAATCAAAATAAATAAAGACAATGGAAGTCCGAACTCCTTTTATTTTCAAGTAACTTGTGTTAAAAATTCAAATGCTTATAAATATGCGGGGTAAAACACGGGACCCCCGTATTGCAGAATGGAGTAAAAGCAGCCCTTAACGATTTTCTCGTCACTTAATTTTCCCCGGAAAATATCACCTCGCGCATAATCGAGACGGAGACGACTATCAAAATTCGAAAGTGCTAAAAACCCATTAGCAGCTAAATTCTATTCATTGTCAATGAAAGACTCGGCGGTCTTTATCGCTTCCTTAAGACAATTAGTGCGCCCCGATCAAAATTAGAGGCGAGCGAAGGCGAAAAAGAGAGAAAAAAATTGTATAGAACAGGAGAGCAACTGAAACCAAAGACGTTGTGTAAAAGGGGGCCTGAGGTATTGTTCGGTTTCCTACAATGGCAGCAGTGAGGGCAGAATAAAAAAGCAGCCGTTTCTTTAGGGGCAAATTGCCAAATCCCCTTTTTTCGTTTATTTGGGAGAAAAATCTCAGTTGGTTTTCGGAAACTGCATTACTGATATCGATCACTAATTTAGTTAAAGAATTGAAGAAAAATACAGGGTCCGGCAATAGTGCGTCGGGCATCTGTAGCTCCTAGAATAAAAAACTTGAGAATTTTGTTTAAGTGCGAACCTAAAGTATGTGCCAGGATGTATTTCAAGAGAATATTTTAACTTCTATAGGGTGGCTCAAAAAAGTGTGAGTGGACCTTGATGATTTTTTTTAAATGGAATACCCTGTATATTTTTACATTTTTGGCTTCCTTTCAGACCACTTTACATAACCCTAAGATATGAATAAATATATTTTGATAGTTTCAGAGATATTAAAAAATAAATAAAAAATATGTATTTTTCAGCCCTTCTTAAAAAAATTATTAAAAATACAAGAACTGTCGTGAAATCAAAACTATATTAGATATTTACTTTAGATGGTCTGTATTTACTTTGCTATAAATCTAAAAATCGTAAATAATACAGAATGTTCAAAATTCTGCGCCAAACTTTCTAAAATATAAAATAATTTTTCCTCGTGTTTTTAAATGGAACACCCTGTATATTATTTTTTCAATAGACGGAGACTTAAAAAATGAACATTTTTTGTATTTAAAGTATTTCAAAATTTTTAACGGTTTCGCAGATATTTGCGGTTTTATATTTCATATGGCATTTTCCACAGTAAATTTTTATCAAAGCCCCACCCAATGATTTTTCTCTCGTATTTTACCATTGAAAGCGCCATATGAAATAATACTGCGCGTATCTGCGAAACCGTTCAAAATTTTGAAATACTCTAAATACAAAAAATGTTCATTTTTTAACTCTCCATCTAATAAAAAAATAATATACAGAGTGTTCCATTTAAAATAACAAAAAAAAATTATGTTATATTTTAGAAAGTTTGGCGTAGAATATTGAACATCCTGTATGATATACGATTACTATATTTATAACAATGTAAGAACAGACTATCTAAAGTAAATACCTAATATAGTTTTGATTTCAGAACAGGCTTTTGTATTTTTAATAATTTTTTTAAGAAGGGCTGAAAAATACATATTTTTTATTTATTTTTTAATATCTCTGAAACTATCGAAATATATTTATTCATATCTTAGGGTTATGTAAAGTGATCTGAAAGGAAGCCAAAAATGCAATTATCTACAGGGTGTTCCATTTAAAAAAAATCATCCAGGTCCACTCACACTTTTTTGAGCCACCCTATAAAAGTTAAAATATTTTCCTCAAATCCATCCTGGTACATACTTTAGGTTTGCACTTAAGCAAAATTCTCAAGTTTTTTATTCTAGGAGCTACAGATGCCTGACACACTATTGCCGGACCCTGTATATAATAGTAATAATAGCTCCCGTATATAGCGTTTGACGCCTTGGGAGTAGCAAGGTACAGCTTGCTATACTAGAGCCGTTCGGTATACAAGGAAGGTAATGTGGCTAGCACTACGCTGCAACCGCCCATTATTACCTCAGGATTGTGAATCCCAAGTACTCATTTAAGGCTGAGTCGACCTAGATAGATTTTTTAAACTTAAGTAACTCGGCTATTTTGGACTTATCTGAAAAATGGTAAAGAGAAAATATTTTTCTTTTATCGAGATCTACCAGCCCTGAAAATATTTGCACTTATTTAAGACTCACTCTGTATATTAGTTGTCTCAAATATACAGGGTGAGTTTCCTACGATGTTCTCTATGGGTATCCCGGAAACTACTGGAGATAGAGAGTCGGTTAAATGGGGAAAGAATTGCAGTTTTGTGGGGTCATAAATATGCGCCTTTCAGATTTATGAAAAAGTTCATGGCTTACTAGATATTTAAATAAAACAAATTTCGGCTATTTCAAAAATTGCCCCTAATTCTATTATAAGCTATTTTAGACAAAAAGTTTTCAGATAAAAGTTGTAGATAATCACATCCTTAATGAGATCGTGTCCTTTGTTTTTTTCTAAAGCCTGTCATTTTTGACATATCACACAAACATATGTTTTTTTAAATGGAAACCATAGTTGGCCATGACTTCATAAAAAGCGTCATTTTTTAAGCCTTTCAGCGATATAAGCTATAATATGTTTTTTTCGAAAAATTACTGAGTTATAACCAATTCTTATCATTTTTAAACAATTTCACTTAGTTAGCCATGGAAACAAGTTCAATCGTCTTTGCTCTCATAAATGTGAAGCTGTCACATCCAACCTTTGTAAATTAAAATAAACAAAAATTGTAAATATGAATTTTTCAAATGAAGAAAAGCGTGTAGGATTATTGGTTCGACTTTTCTTGACCATACATTTTCGAGGATACGTTGACCGGCGAATGTTACGTTTTTTAGAGAACGGTTTTCAAGACATGTTAGGAAAGCTAAATTTAGTTAAAGACAATGTTTATCTTTCTTGACTAATTTCACATAGATTGCATAGTATTTTTATTCTGTTATGATTTATAACTTATAAAAAGCCAGAATATATTACTGAACGGTTCTTTACAATTTTCATTACACAAACTACTCGTAAAGTTTAAAAAAATAATATCACTACATACAAATTAAGTTATTTTAGAAAATGTTCAAAAAATCCTCCATTGATTTGAGTTGCATCTTTTTAAAACTGAATTACTACCTATTCTCACAGAAGGACTTAATTAAACTTTTCTCGTACCGCCACTTCGAGTGCCTCTCTTAATTCATTAGTTATTTTGTAAACCTTATTGTTAACCATACCGCATAAAAAAATCTAAAATAGATAAGTCAGTTGATCGAGGAGGCCCATTCAATTAGTCCACCTCTTCCTATCCCTGCGTTTGCATAATTATGATATAAATAATGTTTAACATTTCTTTCATTATGGGGGAGTGGGTGGTAGTGTGTCATAATGAAAGTCATGTTGGATTGATGCGCGAGTATCTACGCGCTTTTTTTCATTTGAAAAATTCATATTTACAATTTTTGTTTATTTTAATTTACAAAGTTTGGATGTGACAGCTTCACATTTCTGAGAGCAACTGCGATTGAATTTGTTTCCATGGCTAACTAAGTGAAATTGTTTAAAAATGATAAGAATTGGCTATAACTCAGTAATTTTTCGAAGAACACATATTATAGCTTATATCCCTGAAAAGCTTAAGAAATGGCGCTTTTTATGAAGTCATGGCCAACTATGGTTTCCATTTAAAAAAACATAAGTTTGTATCATATGTCAAAAAAGACAGGCTTTAGAAAAAAGCGGAGGACACGATCTCTTGAAGGATGTGATTATCTACAACTTTTATCTGAAAACTTTTTGTCTAAAATAGCTTATAATGGAATTAGGGACAGTTTTTAAAATAGCCGAAATTTGTTTTTTTCGAAATATCTAGTAAGCCATGAACCTTTTCGAAAATCTGAAAGACCCCACAAAACTGCAATTCTTTCCCCATTTAACCGACTCTCTATCTCAAGTAGTTTCCGAGATACCCATAGAGAACATCGTAGGAAACTCACTCTGCATGTATTCTTTTACTATTTTCAGTGTTTCAGCGCTAAAATATATGTAAATTTGATTACGGTTCCCTTCACTTATATCTTATCATTTTTAAAGATATTTACGATTTTGTGAAAATACCGTACTAATTATAATGATTTATTTCTCTAAGCTAAACTGAAGTTTTTCTATTTACTAGATATCGTGTTGCAATAATAAATCTATTAATGCCTTTTCAGGATGCCTAACAAAATATATTTCAATATTTGTTATATTTTATCTATACATTTTACATTATTAACTGTCATTATTATCAACTGGCCTTCGATAACCTGTAATAAAATATCGTATCAAATAACACTATATCAGTTTCATTGTGGAAACTTACCATTTGATAGTAATTTCTAAATTCGATATTAATCATTGTGGTTATTTCTTTGAAAAATTTATGAACGTTGTGTTTGTTTATGCTTATAGTATAACATTTTGGATAGGAAAGTATATTATTAGGTATTATCTGTGTTTATAATTAATCGATTAATTTTTATTGTGAATTTTACATAGACTATTTTTATTACGATCTTGATAGCTCATGATTTATGTTTGGCTTTGACATCTTAGCTGCATTTCAATTTTGGTGCGTGTTTTTTCTGGCTGCGGCAAATTATTATTCGTAATTTTTGTAAAATATTCTATAGTAAGTAATTTGTAAAAACTCGAGTTACATTTTCCCATTTTTTGCAAAAATGTATTAGTAATTATAAACAGTTTAATTTTACATCGCACCTACAAGGTTCCCACTCTCTATGATTAAAAATTAGGTAGGGTAAGAAATATCCCTCAAATATTTATTTATAGTACCGTATGTATAGTACCGTATGAAGCTAAAACATCGTCTAAATGGCAAATTAATATCGTTCTTCAATCATCTCTCAAAAAAACTCACCGATTGGAAATTAAAAAATAAAATGTAAAGCATTACATGTCAGGACAAAAAACATTTTTAGATTAAGAATCTAGTGATAATAACGATAATAATAATCATCTAGATAATAACGTATTGCAGTAGAGTAATGTCAAATAAAATAATATTAGGAACATCCTAAAAAGTAACAGCGGCCGACTAGATTTTTTCCTAAAAAAATTACAGCAGCCCACTAGATTCCTTATCAGAAAACGTTTTTTGTCCTGACATGTAATGCTTTACATTTTATTTTTTAATTTCAAATCGGTCAGTTTTATCAAAAAATACAAGAGATAAAAAAGTTTCTAAATAAACTAAACTATGAAAATTAATTTTTTTGCGTGTATTTGATAAGATTTTTCTTTAAATTTCGTTAACAAGAATGATAGGGGTAGTTTATTTCAACCCCTTCCACTCATTTTAAAAAATTGAAAAAATTACCAGAAAGTGTGTTTTCATAACAGTAATGCTTCCATAAAGTTTTTTTTAGTCTATCTCTTTTCGTTTTCAAGATAAAAAATAAAAACATTATTTTTCCGCCATCTTTGTACCGCAATATCTCCCTAATGGTTGACTTTTGACCCAACGTTCATGAAGCAAACTACCCTTTATTTTGAACAAGGAATCACCCCCTGAAGTTTTTCGCATTTGTTTTGAAACACCCTGTATAATACATTAGCGGTACCGATAGTATTATACGGAAGTGAAGCCTGGACTACCACAAAAGTTAAAGAACAAAGACTCAGAACAACGGAGATGACGTTCTTACGAAAAATAAAAGGAATAAGTAGAGAAGATAAGAAGAATAAGAAATGACACAATAAGAAATGAATTAAAAATACAACCATTAGAAGAAAAAGTGAAAGTATATAAAAACAAATGGAAGGAACATGTAGAGAGAATGTCAGATGATAGAATTCCACAAAAAAATGCTACGATATCAACCTCCAGGAAGGAGAAGTATTGGACGACCAATACAGAGGTGGTGAAGCGGAACAGGTTTTTAAACCTAAACCGAAAAGGAAACGACGACGACGACGACCGTATGATCAAATAAAAAATCGGTAAAAAAACTTTTAAGTTAAACGGTTTTATCTTATGTGCACTGAAAACTAAAAAATAATAATAACAATTAGGTATTTTGAACTTCTAGTTCAGAAATATTTTAGTACTAGGTAGAATAGCTTTTAGGCATATTAGACTAAAATAAAAACGTGGGGCCCCTCTGAAATCCTACCTATGGCAAAGCATATCTTTATACTTTGGTAGATCATGAGCTCGGCGTTCGCTGGTGAAGCCGCCACGGCTGGTTATTGATTGTCAAAATCTCCAGTTACGATTATAGTAAGTCGATGCAATCCACACTTAGTATAGAAGAAAGTATTACAGCAATAGTTAATGGGCCCCACGTTTTTATTTTAGTCTAATATGCCTAAAAGCTATTCTGCCTAGTACTAAAATATTTCTGAACTAGAAGTTCAAAATACCTAATTGTTATTATTATTTTCTAGTTTTCAGTGCACATAAGATAAAACCGTTTAACTTAAAAGTTTTTTTACCGATTTTTTATTTTCTAGTTTTTAGTATTTAACGGAAATGTCTACCGAATATTCCTCATTCTATTTAATTCATTTAGTGCATCATTTTTTACCTGATAATTTATTACAATCTGACGCTCAGGTGTTTCTGACGCTAACAACTCTCTTTGTCTCTCTCGTGATGCCAGCCTAGACTCATGACGCTCAAGTGTTTCTGCCGCTAACAACTCTCTCTGTCTGTCACGTTGTGATGCTAGCCTGGACTCATGACGCTCAGGTGTTTCTGACTCTACCAGCTGCCTTTGTCTCTCACGTTGTGCTATTAACCTGGCATCATCTTGCTCAGGTGTTTCTGTTGTGTAACAGTTTCGTTTTTATTTTTGTTTGTTTTTTATTTATTGTTTCCAAGTTGTTCCCACGAGTAATGGACATTTTAACGGTCGACCCCCCCCAGAGGTCCAGTAGAGGGGCAAGGCTATAATATACAACAAAGAGGCGCCCAATCTTGAGGGGAAAACGCTTGCGACATTACATTTTTAGCCACCCTAATGCCATACAGTCCTCAGCACGTTTTAACCTATTACCTTAACTTGGGTGGTAAAGCTACCGCTAACTACGTAGGTACATCTAATCACCTATTTTTTGTATCTGTCCTTCTAACGTCACACAATCTTGGACACAACTGTTCTGGACACGACTACTCATGCCCTCACCTAATACGCCATTTTGTAACGACGTCCATCTTGTATTTTAAATTTTGTCATAATCACAGTATTCTACTAGTGTAGCCCTTTCATTTGATACCCATATATTGAGGGGTTGTGGAAAATATGAAATCCGCCATTTTGTACCGGCGGCCATCTTAGATTTACAATGTTATTGATATTATTATATTGTATTGTCATCGGAACTAAAGGTGTGTACCAAATTTCAGATCAATCTGACAACAGGAAGGTACTTAAATTTCAATTTCTAATTTTGACCCAAATAAACAAACAAATAAATAAATACCGTACGGGTCGAGCTAAATAAAACCGTTTAAAAAAAACGGCGCCCAGTTGGCTTGGGAATGAACAACGATGACATTCCCCATATCATTTTACATATAAAATGATAGCGATCTTTATTTCATAACCATCGCTGACTCATTTTTTTTCGTATTGTATATATTGATCATGTTATTTGAAGTACTATTACGTGTTTTTGAAATAAAGAAACGACATCTTACAAGTTAGTTAACTTTCTTTGACAAAGATATTATTAAATAACAAGGATACGTCCAAAAACAAAATCATTTATGAGCAATCCTAAAATTAACTTTAAAGACAAACCACTCGAGTAAAGAAAGTATCATAAATAATAAGGAAAAATTATTAGAAGCTGGACACTGCTCTATACGAACTTCTGAAGGTCCTCAATATAGAATGATTTATGAATAATGCTCTACCAATAATAAAAGAATATTCGTCAATCGCTATATCTCAAAGGGCTTTGTAATAGGGTATGTATTGATTCTTTGGCTGGATGTAAATTGGGATATTAACTTTATCCAGTAATATATCAAAAAAGATTACGTACGAAATGGAATTTAACCATTTTATCGGAATTAAATTTCTTTGTTTTGAGAGAAAAATGAAATTATAAGATATTTTGGATGGTACATTGATTAGCCATTATCTTTCCATATAGATCGTATATAATACTAAAATATCCTTGAGACTTGCGCTATAATAGTACAGGATGGTCGAAATTGGTCTGTTTTAACAGAGAAACTCTATTTCCTGACTAGATAGAGCAAAACCGACATAGATGTCATGAGCTCGATTTCTGGGACATGTTAATGGCGTAAGCCGCCTGTTGATATTTTCACTGCCAACTAAGATACGGGGTCTTTTTGAATTTTTTACCATTTTGAAAATTGTCCATAACTTTTTTATTTCGCGGAATAATAAGATTCTGTAAAAGCGTCCTTAAGGCACTTTTTTAACCACAATCCAGTGGCGTAGTTAGTTTTTTTCTATGTTTGCTCTTTATGTTAGAAATAATAAAAAATATAATTTTTTAAATAGAAATCATAGTTGGCTATGAACTTAAAAAAATTGTGGTGTGCAACCCTTTCCAACGATATAAAGTTATGAGTCTATTTCTAAAAATGAGAGAAATATTAGGTTTTTTAACTTTATATCGAAGAGGGCCTTGATTTTGTGTTGACCTGTTTGCCTAGTTATTTTTATCACAATTTATATTCTATATTATTAATTATCTGCATAATTAAAGACTTTTGAAAAGGTAAATTAACATTCTATATTAGCATTAGTAATTACAATTGAAATCGATACAATAAACAATGAACAAAATTAAAAAACGTATATTTTGAGTGACGAATATAGTTTTCTAAAAAAACCATCAAAGATGTTCAAATAGCACCTCCTTGTTGAATACACAATAAACATCTTTTGCGCACAAAGTTACCGATATTTATTAGGCGAACTGGTGTAATAAGTCCAAAAGCTTGCCTAGTAGCCTTCTGCAATTCTTCTCTCGTCCCAATGGTTCTTCGCTTATATATACTGTCTTATATATTACGGGGTATTAATTTCCCCCATAAAAAAGTCGAAAGGAGTTAAATCACAGGACCTAGCAGGCCAATATTTGGAGCCCCTTTTTCCAATCCAATTCTCTCTAAATTCTCCATTTAATAGTTAAGTTATAACCCTGGCGTTTTAATTATAATTGGTTATACTAATATAGAATGTTGATTTACCTTTTCAAAAGTCTTTAATTATCCAGATAAATAAAAATATAAAATATTAAATTGTGACAAAAAATAATTAGGCAACTTAAGTATTTATGAGGATGTATTTCAGTAATATATTTTAACTTCTATAGGGTGAGTCAAAAAAGTGTGAGTGGATAGAGATGATTTTTTTTAAATGCAACACCCTGTAATGTTATTGCATTTTTGGCTTTCTTTCAGATCACTTTATATAATCCTAAGATACGAGTAAATATGTTTCTATAGTTTCAGAGATATTAATAAATAAATATAAATATATATTTTCAAACTTTCTTTCTTAAAAAAAAATATTACAAATTTGGACAGCTGAATGCTTTGACAGCTGAATGCGGACAGCTTTGCGAACTTACCACCAGGTTCAGCATTGGTCTGGTTGTACCAAAGATGCCGAAGAATGGAGTTGGAAGAAAACAAAACAGGCATTACTCCAGTCACAACGTTGAAAGATCCAGCTCCAAAATCCCTAGTAGCATTTTTATACTGCAAATGCAAAACCAACAACTGTGGTAAAGCCACAAATGCCTGCGGATGCAGAAAAGCAGGATTAAAATCTTCAATGATTTATGCATACTGCAATGAGAAGTCCTGTGACAACGTCACTGAAGTGTCACTCGACGAATCCGATGAAGAGTGTTTGAACTTGCCTGTAGATATCTCTCTGGCGGCTGAAAATGAAGAGTTGGACGAATTGGGAGACCACCCTGATGAGCCCAGCACAGCAGACACGATCGACTTTGAAATCAATGAGCCAGATCCGTCGGGCTTGTGCAGATAAGTTAAAGTTTTTAATTTACCTAGTGGAGTAGGCCTCCGGGGAGACCACGTTAAAATAAACGCGCCATGTACTTTATCTTTTGGGTGGTGTGGAAACAATTACACATTTTCAATAATTAAAATTAATTATTCATAAATTAATGAGCGAATTAATGATACGCCACTGTTTCATGACAAAATTGAAGAAACTAAAAACTAAAACTAGTTTTAGTGAACCCTAATCGACATTTGATTTCGGAAAATCGACTATACATCTATATCATATTTTACGCAAAATTGTAAAATTTCCAGGGATTTTGTGCCTAAACGGTTGACTTTAGCGAAAATTTTTATAAAACCTTTTTATAGGAAATTTTATTCTCTTTAATTTTTGCTCTCTTCAAATTTTCGCGAAAAACACATAGTTTTCGAGATATTTACAAAATACCGATTTTGGGGTCTTGGCAAGATGGCGGCGCCGGCGGCAAGTCTGGAAATGTGCATTTTATAGATTTTAGTTCCTAGATCATATATACTTACGTGGATAAGTAAATCACTATAGAAACTGTCCCAAACATATCAACGACTTCCATTTATCTTCTTTTTTTGTTGCACACGCGGTGCTTCTACTCTATCTATCCTTGTCGAGGACCTATCGCCCACGCGCCAAATTTGGACATTAATTTTAAAAAATTAATTTGTAAAATGTATATATTTGAACAATTATTGAATGTTACTGTCACAAAAATTAAATTATATAACAAATAAATTAGCCACTCCGTACGAATATCAATATTCTTAGGAAATCTAACCAGAAAGTATGCATGTGGTTTAATATACCTACATAAAAGAACAACTGAATACTTTACTTGCCTATGAAAAGATAATTCGGGGACATTTATATTTTAATTTCCACACTCCAAACACTTTCTTGTAATTTTTACGAGTATTTACCCAAAAATTAAAACCCAACGAATTAAAAATAGAAATATAATTGCACAAACTTAAAATTAACTTCTCACTGAACCCACTTGCATCCTTGGCTATATAAAAACGGTCGATAAAAGAGTAATTAGTACAATGTTTAAAATAAAAAACGCAAAAAACAAGCGTCGTTACACAATGGAAATAACATTATGACATGTGATTATGACAAGATTATGACAATATGATGACAATGAAAAGTTGGTTTCCATAACAATGTATAATTTGTACTTTCTTAACCGGATAAAATTGTAATTATTTTGGAAATACGTGCCACTTTTAATGCGCATGCGTAAAGTCAGGTCCTCGAGAAAGACAAACCTATTGAACGTTTCATAAGTGCAATAAAAAGGTTTGAAAATGGCATGTCGTGATGTTGGGGACATATTTTTTAATGCTAAACTTATGGCGTTGATTTATCCACGTAAGTATATATGATCTAGGATTTTAGTTAGGGACGCCAAAACCTATAAACCTGCAAAGTTGCAAAACTTCCGGACTTTCATCCAAATAAAAATCCCCAATGACTGAACTAATACTTTCGGTTTGCAATTAAACAAAATTCCCAAGTTTTTTTATTCTAGGAGCTACAGATGCCCGGCGCACTATTACTGGACCCTGTATATATTCTTCTAAAATGAATATTTTAAAAAATAAAATCTTAGTTTATATTTTATATAAAATCAAAGAAATGTGATTCGCAATTTTAGGAATTATGCAGAATATAAACATTTTGGTACAATTCCAAAATAAATCTTTTCCTAAACACTTCCTCCCATTAAACTAAACTTAGCACCAAATAAACCCACCCCGAAGACAAATGCATCATCTTAATCCCCCTAGCGCCATAAAATTACCCCATAACAACCCCATAAAACAGACTCTCCAGACGTACGGAGCGCCGGCCTTTACATAACTCAGGCCAGATAACAAGAACGATATTTTTTCATTGCCGAAACAAGAATCTACGACGTCGACGGTTGACGGCGGTGGCGTCTGGATTGTGCTGCCTCCTTCGCCGTCAAACACATTGACTTAGGGGAGAAGGCGGGGGTACGTGGTCCACGTGGTCGGAAAAGAGTTGGTGTCGTGCGCAACTCCGGAGTCGTCGGATTCCTGGAGTCCCGGATTTGGTAAAGGAAGAAGCGCGCGAGCCGTGGTCGCGAGCGGTGGTTCAGTCGTTTGTCGGAAATTTGAGGGAAAATTACGCGAACGAGAAAAACACTCCGTAATCGGGTCGAGATCGGAGATGATGCGGGCGGCAAAGTTTTGTTTGTTGGTGGTGTTGGTGCAAATCTGTCGTGCCAGGTCTAATCACAGGCGTAAGTTCTTTATTTTGAGTTTTTATATAAAATAGTAGTTACACATTTTTTTTAATATATTAATATAATATTTTAAATAGTATCTGGTTTATACACTCATCGGCAACAAAAACAATCACCTTAAAAATTTTATATATTGTCTTCTAGTGGGCCGATTTTGATGACTTTTTAAACAATTTGTAGCTAAATTATTGGACTTTTTGGTACCTTTCTCTAAATTAAAATTGAAAGATGTTATGAATCTGTCAATTATACGCGGGAAAACAAAATGTTGATACTAAAACAGTTGCGGACTTCCATTGTTTTATGTTTATTTTACTTACACAAAGTATTACTGACCGTTATCAAGTGTGAAAACCTAACCTAACCTAAACAATAACGGTCAGTGATACTTCTGGCCCAAACGTTGCCACATTCAAAATGTTGATATTTTGGTAAAAGTTTGAAACACCCTGTGGAGTACGTTAACAAAGCACGGAATTTAAAAAGTATTACATCATCTAGATGTATCTTTTCTCGATAGATTGTTTTTTTGATTCATCTCAAATAGTTTTATTTTTTTGAAGATATTCGCTTTTGAAGAAGGCACTAAAATATTTTTAGTATTTTTACATTAAAATCATACCTTTGCTTTTGATCGTAGTTAACAGACCTATAAAATCGTGTTTATGATTTATGTAATGTCACCTGCTTTGAAAATTTGTACTATTATTGTCTGTTGGACACCACTAAGTGGACCAGAACCGTTCTGTTTTCCAAGCGGAAAACAACTAAAAGCGGAACTAGGGAATGCAATCCTGCAAATTCTGGATCCCGCAAATGCGGGATCCGTCTGTGATTCCGCGGAATCAAATTTGCGGGATTTACCGTGCGGGACCGATACCAGGGGATTCCCCTTACGGCTTGGCCATTAAAAATAAGTGAAACAAACAGGTTAGTTGTTAGATTTCTTTTTGGCGTGCGTAAGTGAAGAAAAGCGTTTAACTAGTACTTGTGGACAATTTCGTCAAACAAACTGCCGGACATAATTATCGGGACAAGCAAAATTTTAAGGTAAATTTAAAGTTGAATATCTCTTGAACTAAAAAAGATTTTGGGATGCGGTTTGGACCAGGTTTTAAATGCATCTATTGTGATTAAGAAACTATGTGGTTTTTGAAAATATATTTAGCGAATTCTCGTATACAGGGTGTTTTATAAGAGTGTGAAAATTTGATCAAAAATATTTATATATATATATTATTATATATATTTTTTTTTTTACCAAGTACGATTAATCTATATTGAAATTAGAAAAAATAATTTGATCGGGTTTTTATTTTTTTTTTGTTTTAAGGAAAATACTACGTTTTTTCGAAAAATATGTATTTTTAGTCATACGATGGTCCTAAATGGTACAAAAAGCTTTGTACATTCTGCATATGCCAAAAAATTATTGATATAGAGTGTATCTAAAAGCAGATAACTAACACAATTTGAAAAAACCTTCAACATCAGAATAATATTTTTATTTATAAAATAAGTAGATAAATTATAATAAAATTTAAGTTTATTTAATATTAAATATATTTTTTGAACACCCTGTATCCATCGGTCCAAATTTCTGTACAGCTAGTTTAAGATACACGCTATATGAGTATATTGTGGGCCTATGCAAAATGTACAATGCCTTTTGTACCATTTAGAACCAAATGTATGACTATAAATGCATATTTTTCGAAAGAAACTCGTATTTTCCTTAAAAAGAAACATTAAAAAAAACACCAAATTGTTTTTTCTAATTTCAATACAGATTAGTCGTACATAGTTAAAATTTCGATTTTTCAAAAATTGTAAATTTTCGGTAAAAAATTTGTACCCTATTATAAAACACCCTGTATACGAGAATTCCCTAAATATATTTTCGAAAACCACATAGCATCTTAATCACAATAGATGCGTCTAAAACCTGGTCCAAACCGCATCCCAAAATCGGAGAGAGAAAAGAAGAGCATTTATTGTTTACAATCCCGCAATTTTGCGGATCCGCGGGATTGATTGCTTTAATCCCGCGGGTTTGCGGGATTGAGATTTTGGTGCGGGATTGCATTCCCTAAGCGAAACTCAAGAACCTAGAACACTCCATCCGTAACCTGGAATGGGGGTCCTCCAACGCTCTAAGACACTCGAAAAAGTTCCTTAGAACTTACGACCGAGAAAAATCTGATTTTCCTTGATTTAAGTAAAAAACAATCTTCGGATTGTCACGGGGTTTCTAACAGGACACCGTCTCCTCAACAAACACTTCAGTAGGCTGTAGCTGAGAAACAACGGCGAATGTAGATTCTGTGGAGAAAATGGGAAAAAACCAGAACACTTTATGATTGAGTGCGCCGAAACGACGACCGTTCGTGTCATAAACTTTGGTGTGGCTAATGTCGAGGATGTAAGTCCTGGGACTGTATGGTGAGTTATAACCCGTTATAACTCGAGAAAGGGAAACACACAATAGATAAGGTCGCGGTTATTAACTCCCCTTCTAAACATTCTATATTCTGTAGGGCAGTTACTATAGAAGAGATATTTTAAGCCCAAAAGTTGATCTCTACCATGATCAATTAAAGCCGGTACTTCAGAATTTAAACCATCTCTACTAAAGTAAAAGTCAATAAACAATAATTATATGAGTTTTCAATCACAGTGACATTACAAGTACAATAAACATTTTAATAAGTGTGTTGGTGAGGAAAAGCAAGGCACGATTTCATGCGTAAATTGCCGTAAATCGTTAGTGTCTTTTTTAAAAGCTAATATCACTAACAAAAATAAAGCTATTGATATGAAGCAAAAAACAAGAAAAGACTAGAATATAATTTTGAATTTATTTTGTTAATATATTCCACAGGGTGTTTCAAACATATACCATTAAATAAAACCATTTTGTTTTCTCTCGTATAATTGAGAGACGGGAACTTTCGTCTTTAATTAGAAGAAATTAATTCTAATGTAGTTTTTTCCATATGATCGGACCTTTTTTTTTTAAATTTGTTTAATGTACATATGCAATACAAAATTAATGTTTTCTAATTTTAAAAAATGAGGTAAGCAAATGATTCGAAAGGAAGAGGATTCTTACCTACAGTTATATTTAGCCAATATGAGAGAAAATAAATCTAGTAAAGAGTAAATCATATTAAAAAAAAAATAATTTTCGGTTAAACTAGTTATTTCTTTAACCATTAATCATTGATTAATTGAAAAATCTTCTAACGATCTATTATCTAACGAAATTTCACATAGAAAGAAATATTATCTATTTGTTACAACATAGAGTAATTATTTTTGATAACGTTACAATATATTTCCTTTTTAAACACGCCAGTTTTCATTTATTTTTCGACAAAATTCTAAACGTAATAGAATTTTATCTTGAACCTAATCACAATTTTCTATACAACTTAATACTAATAATTACTATAATAATACTAATACTTGATTTCGTAATAATTGATTCATAATTAATAAAGTAAAAATAGTCAAAAACATTTATTCAAAACTTAAAAACAATAAATTTTGTATCTTTATTGGTACAATTTGAAACTAATTTTTTGTGTATAGGCTTGGCACATTACAGTTGATTTCCAAAAATTCCGATCGTAGCGCTCTCTACGGCAGAAATCAGAAATTTTTGCTATGTATTTCACGCCGCGATTACAGTTTATGTCCACCGTATTAAAATAATATTGAAGTTGTAGCATTTTCATAATATTTAAGTATTTTAGTTTTTGGCTAGAGCAGTTATTGAAACTATAAAACACGAGGTTTGTGTAATGTAACGCTGTTTCGGGTAGTAAAAAATAAGCGAACAAGAATCCGAACTAGGCGTCGTATTGTGTTGTGACAATTTCAAATGTTAACGAGGAGGAGATTTGTGTAAGCGATGTTAAAGGAGAGCGTAATTAGGGCGTTGTTGGGTGCAATAACATTCAATAACACAACTTTCCCGGATATGCAACTCCCCCGAAACAACATTTTATAGCTTCGTTATTACTTATTTTACACCGATTTGATCAAAAGCAAAAATAAAAGCAAAAATGGATTCAAGCAGTTCGACAAAACAAGTGAGCAAACAAAGTGCTCTTTATATAATTAAAAAATTAAATAGACATATACTATGAGAGGATAAAACATAATTTGCAATATTTATGATATACTTTCTTTAATCAACTAGTGATTAAATGTTTTATGAACATCTTCTAAAATTATACCCAACAAACATTTGAAGTTAACATTACGTCAAATTAACCACCTGGACTATTATTAATCAACTGAAAATTGGCCGAAATTTCCAAGAATTGACGTTAAAATTCCCAAAGTGGGTAAAAAACTAAAGTAATTTAGAAGTTAAAAACAGGTTAACAGGTTATAATGTCTTGTATGAAATGTGAGATATGAAGTCAAAAATAACTGACCTGAGGTCATAACATGGTAAAATAGAGGTAAATTTTACTAAAAATAGTCCAAATTTATACTAACTACATTTTAACATGGGAAAGAAAGAGAAAGAATAAGGTAAAGTATTTTTCTTGTTAATATGTGTATGTAAATGAATTCCTCAATAATGACCCAGGAAGACAAACAAGTGTAGTAATAACATCAGCATGGCCGTTTGAACAATAATCCAATATGGATGAAATACCTACACATATGCACTTCCTAGTAAATGTAAATAAGTTATTGGTATGAAGTGGATTACTGGATTCGCAAGATAATTATATGTCTGCGGAGAATTTTTTTCTGTAAGATGTAAATATGATAGGCCTTAAAAAATTATGCGCCATTAAAATTTTATGTATTTTCAACAATTAATTTTAGAATAAATCGTTACTTTCAAGGTTCTAACCTAACTTTTTTCAGCTAACTTCCTTGGTACACTTTTAAAGTTCTTAATTAGTTAATTTAACTTTTGGTAGTAGTATTATTCATAAACGTCTGTTTATTTTTCTCAATAGTTTAGAACAATATCACAAAAAAATACTTTTTAAAAACAAATTGGATAAGAAAATGGCTTTTAACTATTCGTGTATGAAGTTAGATTTTTCATAATTTTAAAACCTTAAAGTCCGCTTTTTTTGTGAGGTTAAGATTTCTTTAAATTAATAACCTCAAAGGTTAAGATTTCTTGGTTAAGGTATTTTGCCTTCGAGGTGCAAGTTAAAAAATGGGCTATATTAGGTCGAAGCTCATTTCTCGAAGGCCTGACTTTTGGAGTATCGCCGGTAAAACAGAAAACTTTTATTTTCTTTGAGTGACAGTTGACAATGATATTTTATGCTAAGTTCGGTAATTACATTTTCGAGCAATCCGATTAACTTTTCACAGTAATCACGTGTCCTGAAATGAGAATATTTATTGAGAGTCACGTGACGTCAAATTTTTATCCTTTTGCTAGCCGATGCAATTACCGAACTGGCCTAAACTAGAACACTAACTAACTGGAAAACCAAATTAGTTTTCTTTGCTTATTATTTGTAAAAGTTTTGTGTTTTGGGATTGTGAGTGTCATTATAGAGGACTTTTTGTTTTATTGCACATAATGGACACGTTTAAGATTGTGTCGGTAATAAAAAAGAAACGCATTGAATATTCTTTCGTTCCCCACCAGTGGGAACAAGGTAATGTGCTATGACGTAATAATCCCTCGAAAACTACTTTAAGCGGAAATCACCCCGAGGAAATTTAAAAAGGTAATTTTTAACCTGCCGTATGTCTGACTTTCTTCCAAGTCAAAAAACTATGTTACTTTTACCTTTGAAGCATAATAGCGACTTATGAGGTCGAAATAAATGAAATTTTCAACCTAATTTGAACTTCTCCAAAAAAGGTCCCATTTAAAGTTATTAACAACAAAATTTTAACCTAACTTGAAAACCAAACAATGCCTTCGACCTCCGAAACAAATATGAGGTTATAATAAAGTAACATTTGACCTACTTTAAGTCCCTGTAGTCTTAATGCCCTCAATAGGTTATCAGTAACTAGATTTTAACAATACTAACAGCTAACTCCAACGTTGCTACTTTTCAAAGGCATAATTTTAGGTTATTATTAACTATTACAGTTGAGGGTTGGAACCTTTGGTGTTACACAGCAAAATAAAAACACTAAATCACCACAATACACCAAAACACTTTTACTTTTACACTGGACGCGCGTTTCGCTAACCATGTTAGCATCATCAGCAGATGATTATAAACTTAGTTTATAATCATCTGCTGATGATGCTAACTTTAAACTTAGTTTATAATCATCTGCTGATGATGCTAACATGGTTAGCGAAACGCGCGTCCAGTGTAAAAGTAAAAGTGTTTTGGTGTATTGTGGTGATTTAGTGTTTTTATTTTGCCGATTATTAACTAGTTTACGACCTCATTTTTAGATTTCTCGCACTTTATTCCCTACAAGAAATTTATTAAGTTAAATATAAGTAAAATTCAACCAAATAGTGGTTAATTTTCCGTGGTCAATGGTTTTTTCTCCTTCCTATGCTACTTGGGATAATTAAGTAAAAATTTCGTTATAGCTGTAAATAGCCCCTATTATGACCCCATTAGCAAAACCGGTGCGTAAGCCATCTAAAAAGTTTCTTTAGCTGGAATAATAAATTACAAGTTAGACCTTCTGAAGATATCAAAATATTTACTTTTTTATTTTTATTTTTAGAATTTTCACAAATTACACTTTAAAAATAATTACATAATAAATTTTTCGAATACTCGCTATTTAAACCCGTGTATTTGTATTATGCTAGTTGTTTACCATATTCTCCGATGGTGGCAGCACCGGCGGAGAATGCACTAAGCCTATATAAAGAAGCGATTGCGTTAATGGAAGAAGCTTTTTTTAATAATGAACAACTCCAATAAAATTCATATTTATAATTTCATACCCTAATTTTGTTATTAAATATCAACAGAATTTAAGACCGGTTCTGATTAAATAAAAGTTTCATTACGCTGTATTAACTCTATTGATTGGTTCTAATAAAAGGACCACATAATATTTGGGGGGTACATTCAAAATTAATCACAAACAACAAACCCCGAACAGTAATTTCAAAGAAACTTTTATAACTGTTCCGTTTAGAAACAAAAATAATAACCCTTTAAATCCTTTACGAGGTACAAAAAAGGCATAAAAAACCACGATAAATATTTGAGGATGAAAACCGATAAAAGGTCGTTTTATTTGACTGTGCAGAGGTCGCCGATGTCAATAGCGGGACGGTCGGATAAATATTAAAGTAAACAAATAACGTAAAACCGGAAATATATTGAGATAAAGAGCAGTGAAAAGGTATGGTAAATGGATATTCTCACTAAACTCAATAATCATACGAGTTACTTAATATTTGTAGAATATAAATATATTAAAGTTCAAAATAACAAGCCCTAACGTAACAGTTCACAGACGTATACCGGGTGCATATTCGGAATTCGCCGACACATTAGCCGTTCGGGTTAGTTCGGGTGCTGCGTAAAGTACCGACGTATTAGACTAATACGTCGGCGATTTACGAGGCGCTCAAAATATTGTTCTTTCTTTGCAAGTTTGTAAATCGGATTAATTTGTTCTGCGTCTGTAATGGGTATTTGTATTTTTTCATGATCAATCAGTAGTTGTCTGTAGTTGGTTTTCAAAATAAATAGAAACAGCACAGGTAGCATACTATATATGTTATCTGTGGTAATAGTAATAAAACAAAATTGAATGAAATTATATACCTATTTCAAAATAATTTAAAACAAAATTTATTTTTTTTAGTTTCAATATTTCATTGTTGAAGTAGAATATATCCACAAATTTTATGCTGCTGTATTTTTTTTTTGCGCAAAAGTCTTGTGCGGTTTCATGTGAATGCGAAACATACTATACGATCCAAAAAATAGCGTCAGAGCTGGCTTGGAAATAAAGGTACTTGTCATCAAAGTTATCTAGGGTTGTCATTTTGTATGTACAATTATTTGGGGAATGAGGAATGCCATCGAGCGTCATTTCCAAACCAACTGGACGGCGTTTTTTTTCGATCATACGGTGATAAGTCTGAAAACTTAACTTACCCTTTATTAAGGTTTTAATTATTATTTTTATTTTCTTATAGAATGGCTAACTGCCGTGGAACGTGTTAGTAGAAAAATATTTGAACGAGTTTCAAAAACGTTTTAAGATTGGTTCTGTGAAACTACATCTAATATTTAAGAGATATATTACTGTTATTTTAACGCCAAAGAAAAACAGTCAAGCTAGCCGAAAAAGAACTTTTCTTTCAGACACAAAATTAAAAAAAAATATGGGGTTAGGAAGGAATAATTAACTCTCAGGAATAATAGTCTTAATTTTTTTTATTCGCATATTTTTTTGATAATAAACTTTGATTAGACTTAAGTTGTTTAATAATTTTTATATACAGGGTAATAGCATATTTTCGCCATTAATGAGTTATCTATCAGAAAGTAAAATTTTTAAGTTACATCCAAAGGTTACACCAAAAAAATTTTAGTTAGAACTTTATAATAAAAATGACAAATAGAAAATTTGCTCGTGAAATTTTTAATAATCATTCTGCTTATTTTAAGTGGAATACACCGAATATAGATTACCTTCAGTATTAAAGATACTTTCTGTTCAAGTCTGCTTTGATTTTCCAACAGTTCTTGATAAATGCAATATAATATAAAATAATACCTATGCAATATGCAGTCAACGGTTATTTCGTTTTCGTAAATCGCCGACGCATAAGGGTTTAATATGCATACCGGGTGGTGCCTTGTTGTTGAAAACGTAGGAAATCTTATGCAAATTTTGAACTGTATGTATATATTGTGGTACTAAATTATTTGTAAAAAAATGCTTTTTCCAAATATGCTAATGAGCCACTCTCGTTTCATTTGAACAAATTGAGATATGATTAAAGATACGATTTACGGCTTGTACAAAACGCAAAAAACATTAGACGATGAAATATATTTTTCCAAGGCTTCTTGATTAAGAATTAGTATTTTTAACACAGCTATGACACTCTAGATTGAAATTTAAAATACAATATTTTTAAAGCGAAAATGTCAAAAGTTGACATATGATATGTCATTCTATTCAGAGCGATATTTTCTATCGAATAAATTAAAAAAATGCCAAGGATGTCATTTAAAAATCAAAAGTTATAGTCATTTCCGGTGAAACAGGAAGTCGCCAAAAACAATTGATTACAATCACACAATCCTAACTTATGTTATATACTAACATACGAAATTTCGCTTTTTTATCTGAGAAATAAAAAAGTTATAGGGGTGAGCCACTTTTGAGACGCACCGGTATAGTAAAGTATTAAATAATTCTGGTGATTAAATAAACAATTATTTAATTTTTTTACTATCAGAATATAAACGAAAATAAAATAAAAAAAAGTTTTATTTATTAATATTTCTCAAACAATCAAACCATATTTAGTATAGACTAGAAAGGAAGCAAAAAATGCAATAATATACCATTTAAAAATATCATCCTGATCCACTCACACTTTTTTGGACCAACCTGTAGAAGTTAAAATATTTTTCTGAAATGCATCCTAATACATACTTTAGGTTTACACTTATGCAAAATTCCTAAGTTTATTTTATTAAAAGAGCTACAGATGTCCGACGCATTGTTGCTGAACCCGTATAAAGTAGCAGAAAAATCTTTGAACCGTGGCAATCTCTGCGTCTATTTTTTTGATTGGCACTCTGTTAAAATTGTACTCCCCTATTCATAAATACATGTAAAAATTAGGTTTTGATTAAAGTTATGAGCAGCGTAATAATCCTGCAGCCGAATCTTAGACTACAGTTTTATATACAGGGTGGTCCGAATTGTAGGTATTCCGGAAACTTTGGCAGCATATTCTGCAGATAAAAATAAGTAAAAAAGTTTGTATAAATGTATGTCCTAAAATGTTTAGTTTCAGAGATACAGGGTGTAAAAGTACAATTTTTATTTCGATTTTTTCCAAATAATTTCTGAACTAACGTCAATATTTGGATGAAAATTGGTGACTGGGAGTTTTTTTTATATGAGAGATTTGATTTCGATGTCAATATGACTCCTACTTGTAGACATACATATTTTTTAGCTGGTTGTAGAGTAATAAATTTCGTACGTACCTGTATAAAACTACGTAAGTACTACGAGTAAAAAAATATACATTTACGACGTTTTTTACGTAAAAAAGGTCTCTTGGTAAAAATCGCTACGAGTAATGGTTCTTGAGATATTTAGAATTCAAATTATCAATACCTCATGGCCAATTTACTTAGTCACAAGGGTAACGAAAAGGCAGATGAAAGGGCCAAGCAAGACTCATCAATGCCATTCATAGGCCCAGAACCCTTCTGCGGCGTTGCAAAGGCGGTCACGAGAATGGCCACGGAACGATGGGTGGCCAACAAATCTCTAGAAGGGTGGAGAAACTCACCAGGGCAGAGACAGGCGAAAAGGTTCATTGTAGAACATTCGCCAAAATTTACGGTAGACCTGATAAGCAAGGACAGAAAAACAGTCAAAGCTGTAGTAGATCTACTAACAGGGTATTGTAAGGTAAATAGGCATCTAAAGCTGATGGGATTGACAGACGAAGATATGTGTAGGTTCTGCCAATCTGAAGAAGAAACGTCAGAACACATTTTATGTCGGTGTGACAGCCTGGCAAATGTGCGGTTCCCGGTAATAGGCAATGATAGGCCATTGCCAAGGAGCTACATGGAGGGTTCAGTCTGCAAGTTGCTAAACTTTGTGAAAAGGATAGGACTCGAGAATGTAATCTAAGGATCAGAAGAGGACCACAATAGATTTGAGAAGGTCGCAGTGGATCAGGCCGAAAGCCACCTCTAAGAATCTAATCTAATCTATCAATACCTGTCATCATTTACATAAATTAAACATGTTGACTAAATAGTTTATATACTGAAATCATAAATTTGAAATGTTTTTGTGGCAAAAGTTCAACAGAAACTGTTTGATCATCATTTTTTCGAAGAAAAATTTATAATTCATTTAAAAAAGTAAAAAGTTCCCAAGTTTATCATTTCAGTGAAATACCTATCTATTCAACATGTTTATTTGTTTTGTCAATATTGACATGCATTGACTATTTCCATTCTAAATATCTTGAGAGCAGTTGCTCGTAGCGATTTTTACGAAGGGAGATTTTTTACGTAAAAAATCACGAAAATGTATAATTTTTCGTTCAGTAGTTTTATACAGGTATGGACAAAAAGTTATTACTTTTCAAAACAGTTGAAACACATGGAGGTACCACCCCTTACCAATAGGAGTCATATTGACATCAAAATCAAACTTCTCATGTCAAAATACTCCCAGATATCCATTTTCATCTAAATATTGACGCTACTTCACAAATTATTTGAAAAAAATCGAAATAAGAATGAAACTTCTACACCCTGTATTTCCGAAACTAAGCATTTTCGGACATACAATTATACGAACTTTTTTACTGATTGTAGCGTTTTTTATAAAACATTACCACTGCGAACGGCAGATTTTCATCGGAGAGCAGTCGTGGATAAGGTATTTCACTGGAAAGAAAACTAATTAATAACAATAAACAAAAAATACAGATATTGGGCGCCAGGCATGTACAGAGAAAGAAAACACAGTTGTATATTACTTAAAACTAATGACTATATTTATTCATGATGGACTGTGATGGTAAATATCATTGTACAATTTTAATAATTATTATAGTGGTTATATGTCAACGAAAGTGGTGTTAAGAATTGTACTAAATATCTATAAAAACAACTATGATAAAATACAAGACATGTAACGTTTAAGAGAATATATGAAATGTAGCATTACTTTAATTAATTTGATATATTTTATATGATGTTAGTGCAATAATAATATCTATAAAAAAGTAATATTATTACAAGGCGTAATGTAATGAAACCTAAAATCTAAATCATATTGTAACTACTAAATCGATATAAATGTTCTTAATAATCTAACCACTAAATATAGTCTGTACGATATCGTTTAAAATGTACGTTAAGTTAAGACTGAAAATCGACTGAAAATCAGAACCTAAATCTACACTTAGCTGTTCTTGAGGCAATCCTGTTTCGAAGAGTAGCAGTGTGACGTAGGCTCATATCTCTGTACTGTCTGTCGGCGATCCTGTTGGCCAAAACAACAAAAGGGGCCAGAATGGGGACACCATGAATCAATACAGCCGTAGCTACTGACTAGGCTTAGAAATGTGGGAGCGAAGCAGCATTGAGCTTACGCTGTATCCATACTATGGCAACATGGGGACACTACCCGTACCTTGGAACACTACTAGGACCTTGGATAATGTCCGTAGCTTGGATCATAACCTTGGACACAGTCCGTTCATAAGACAACGGTACAGGGGAACACTACCCGTACCTTGGATACTACTAGGACCTTGGATAATGCCCGTACCTTGTAAATAGTCCGTACCTTGGACCCTAAAAATATGAAACTCTTGTTTAAAACCAAACAAGGTCTAATAAACAAAATAAACCTACCTCGAATTACTTCCGAGGGCTCAATAAAAAACAAAGAAACTGTCCTTTCTTTCATGTAACATTCTGGAGGACAAAAGAAAAGAGACGCCAACGTGCCAGCAAAATACAAATACAAGTTAAGTTGGAACATCCAAAACTCTACCCTAAAAATATGCAGTAATAATATCGAATCTAAAAGGATAATATTTCATCTTTACCTGTTGCTTTGAAATAGCAGCTGATTCAGATTATACAGCAAGATTTAAATAATCACCATTTCTAAAAACCGGGATGGTTAGGTTAGGCTACAGAGCGCTAAAAGCATAAGTCAGTCGACAGCACAGAGAGTTGACAGAAGCGATGTTGACAGCGTCTCCACAGAGCGATAACAGGGTTGTTTCAAACGATAACAGGGTTGTGGACTAGAGAACGTAAAAATTCGTCAAATAAATTATCCGGCCGGAACGATAGGGAATCCGGTGATGATACGCCAGACATCATATATCATAATCAAAGACATGTAACGAACTAAAAACGTTACATTATTTTTATCTGCAGAGTATGCCACCGAAGTTTCCGGAATACAGTTCGGACCACCCTGTATAGTTTTACGTAGTTATATTTTCTAACGTTAGAGTATATAAAAATAGACACATTGGTAAAAAATTTTCATGTTTTGTGAATAAACCGGTATGAAGTTTAAATTCTCAGAGAAGTTTAACAACTTAATTAAAAAGTTTCGAATTTTAGGACGGTACTATTTATATCTTTAATAAAAATAACAAAAATAAAAAATACACCAAAACATAATGTGGGCACAAAAGAACTTTGTTAACCAGCTCTTGTACTACCAACCCTATCAAGATAAATCAGGACATGAACATAACTTTGACGCTAAAAACGTTGCCACGACCAAACTTAAACTAGACTGCCGTTTATCTCTCCAACTTTAGCCAGGCAATTTCGCGTTCCCTGGCCGTAGTAATTATTACGATGTTTCCATGCATACGCAAATTCTATTATGCCGCGAGTGAGTGTCGACGCCGGATTTCGACTAAGATTAGGATCGACAGCGCCTATCTGGAAAATCGGCATTTCAGTCATGTCTTCTCGCTAAATAATCTACTTGTTGTCGGCGCGGAATATGAAATAACGCGTTGGCGTGTGTCTCCGGGAATTAGATTATTTTTCTCTTTTTTTTTTGATACAATGCTTTTGAATTTTATATTGAGTGATTCAGGCTAATGCTAAAAAGTTGTTATTTTGATGAAATAGTATATCGTTTTATTAGGACTAAAAATGATACTTTTGCGGCGGGGCTGTACGTTTGACATTCAATGACGTACTCCGAATTGAACATGCTATTTTTTTAATTTTTTTCAAACGTTACAAATAATTTTTTAAACAATTTTAATCGTTGCAAATAATACAAAAATATTTAAAAGTAATACCTTGTAAGTGATTATATATCGAGAAATTATGGTTACACTCGTTAAATTTGACACCTAATGTCAGTTTATTAAAATATTTTTCTAGTTTTGCGCTTAGGGGTAAAAGTGCTTTACTTTTATGTCTATGCGTTAAATAGTTATTTGTGGAACTAGTGAAAAAAATATATATTTGCTGTACGAAGCATTAGTTTTGTAGCATTTTTGCAATCATGCCGAGTGCAACAAATATGGTTTTTGCACATGTTGCACACTTATTTAAATGTTTATTAAAAAAATACAGTAATTCACAGAATATTAAAATAGAAAACAAATTTCTTGCAGCATAGGTATAGATTAGATTAGATTAGATTCTTAGAGGTGGCTTTCGGCCTGATCCACTGCGACCTTCTCAGATCTATTGTGGTCCTCTTCTGATCCTTAGATTACATTCTCCAGTACTATCCTTTTAACAAAGTTTAGCAACTTGGAGACTGAACCCTCCATGTAGCTCTTTGGCAATGGCCTATCATTGCCTATTACCGGGAACCGCACATTTGCCAGGCTGTCACACCGACATAAAATGTGTTCTGACGTTTCTTCTTCAGATTGACAGAACCTACACATAGCTTCGTCTGCGAATCACATCAGCTTTAGATGCCTATTTAGCTTACAATGCCCTGTTAGTAGACCTACTACAGCTTTGACTGTCTTTCTGTCCTTGCTTATCAAGTCTACCGTGAATTTTGGCGAATATTCTACAATGAACCTTTTCGCCTGTCTCTGCCCTGGTGAATTTCTCCACCATTCTAGAGATTTGTTGGCCACCCACCGTTCCGTGGCCATTCTCGTGACCGCCTTTGCAACGCCGCAGAAGGGTTCTGGGCCTATGAATGGCATTGATGAGCCTTGCTTGGCCCTTTCATCTGCCTTTTCGTTACCCTTGTGACCCTCGTGCCCTGGCACCCAGGCCAACGTAACAGTGCTACGTCCGCTCAAAGTATTTAGAGCACGCACACAGTCCCACACTAGTCTAGAATTGACCTCCGCGGATCTGAGTGCCTTTAGCGCCGCTTGGCTGTCTGTGAAGATGGCCACAGAACGATTCGTTCTTTGTTGCCTTATTATTTCTTCTACACAATAGTGGATTGCCGTTATTTCTGCCTGGAAAATTGTGACATCCTTGGAAAGGCTTACGTGGAAGGATCTCCCTTGTTTCGGCCCTACTATTCCAGCTCCTACGCCTTCTGACGTTTTTGAGCCGTCTGTGTACCAGGTTGCCTCAGCTTGAATGGGTACACCTTTACTCCAGTCTTCCAGCTGTTGCATCAATTGGTAATCCCAATACTTTGTCTGCTTTTAGCTCTTCGATTAGCTTCTGGTTAACAGCACTATGCGTTTGGCTTATGTGCTGCTGACCGTGAATTAACCTGTGCATGACAGATCTGGCTTCGCCTTGTATGAAAATATGTAGTGGTGGTAAGTTCAACAAGACTTCCATCGCATTTGTAGGAGTGGTTTTTATGGCCCCAGTTATACACAGGCACGCAAGCCTTTGTGTGGAACTTAACAGCCTTACCGCACCGACTTGCGATGTCTGTGTCCACCACCCCATCGACCCGTAGGTTATCATGGGTCTTATTACCCTTGTGTATAGCCATAGAGTCATTTTAGGGTCCCCAGTTTTTTCCACACATTCTTCTGCACCTACCTAAAGAGATGGCAGCCCTCTGTGTTGCTTTCGCTATGCGAGTATTCCATGTAAGCCTTTGATCACAAAATATCCGAAGATACTTTGTTTCTTTGGCAAATGTAATATCCGTTTCACCTAGCACTGGTGGTTTTAGGCCTTTTGGTGCTATCTAGCATAGGTATATAATAAAATTATATAAGGATTCTTGCCACTTAACTGCTGATATAGAAATTTAATTCTACGCTGTGTTTGTCATAATGTGGATCAATCTGCTTTCACTAACGGTTTCGGAGCCCTACTCCATCATCAGGTGGGCTTGGACAGATCCACAAAATGACAACTACAGCTCAGAGTAGTTAATTCCGACTTGTCGGAAAGTATCGGTTAGATATTAAGTCCCGAACGGCAGATAGTGGCCTGCGTGCAATGGTAGTACTTTCGTACCACCGAGGCGCAAATGCCGATAGTAAAAGGATGGAGTAGGGCTCCGAAACCGGTAGTGAGAGCAGGTTGATCCACATTATGACAAACACAGCGTAGAACAAGAATCCTTATAGCGGCTGTTGCATCGTCGAGCGGGACATAGGAAACCCCATGTAAATTTTAATGGGGTCAATTATTGGCTTCCATAATTATTTTAGAGAATAATTCTATTTAGGTTTATTGAAGAGCACTAAAACCCACATTCAAAAGAAAAACTTTAGGTATTTTTGATTAGCCCGTTTACGAGTTAACGCCGATTTCTTTTTAAATATTTCTCCTTTCTTGTGGCCCTGTATCTACTTATGAGCACCAGTCAAGGTAAAAGATAACTGTCAAATGACTTAATAACGCGAAAATTCTTCTTACGCGAAATGTAAATGCAGAATATTATTTGGAACTACTCGAAAATCATATTTTACCTGCTTTTCATGATACCGCTAGGGAAAATCAATAAGTTTGGTACTAAATAGATAGCTGCCCGGCACATAGTACCCTGGCTGTTCGGGAATATTTAAACACTAGTTTTAACGGAAACGTTATTGGCCTAAATCATACAGTAAATTTGACAGTAAGGTCTCCTGATAGTTTGCCAAATGATTTCTTTTGAAGATAAAATATGTACTAGTAAGAAAATAATAATAGAAAAAAGAATAGTAGAATAATAATAAAAAAAAAATATCATTAAAAAAATAAAAACAGAAAGGACTTTATTTTACAGATGCCATTAAAATAGAGATACATTTTTAGATTCTTAATGGTATCTCCGTCAAAGGTTTTAACAAAATCAAATACGGATTTACCACTCCTACAGCATATATCTTGAGCCCGGTATGAATGAAATTATCCCTCGGGATTAAAGCCTCTTTCGACTTATGCAGTAAAAGCTTTTATGCTAGCTATTGTGTTTTTAGAAATGCATTTACACATTTTATTTTATTCGTTTCTCCTGTATTTTTGTGTTAAATCAATCATTCATAATTTTATCAGACACGATATGCATTTCTTTATTAATGTAAAATAAAAATAGAAATAAATACATTTACAGAAATTAATCTTTTATATATACATTTTTATTGTAACAATTTTAATTTTAATTAATATTTCAATTTTGTTCAATGGTTTTACATATACAGGGTGGTCCGAATTGTATTTCGGAAACTTCGCCAGCATATTCTGCAGATAAAAATAAGTAAAAAAGTTTATATAAATGTATGTCTTAAAATACTTGGTTTCGGAGATACAGGGTGTAGAAATTTCATTTTTATTTCGATTTATTCCAAATAATTTCTGAAGTATCGTAAATATTTGGATAAAAATTTGTGTCTGAGAGTTTTTTGATATGACCAATTTGATTTTGATGTCAATATAACTCCTATTTGTGGGGGGCGCCACTTACATGTGTTTTAACTGTTTTGAACAGTGATAACTTTTTGTCCGTACCTGTATAAAACTACTGAATAAAAAATATACATTTACGACGTTTTTTACGTAAAAAAGGTCTCTTGGTAAAAATCGCTATGACTAATGATTCTCAAGATATTTGGAATCGAAATTATCAATACCTGTCATCATTGACATAAATTAAACATGCTGACTAAATAGTTCTTAGGCTGAAATCATAAATTTGAAATGTTTTTGTGCCAAAAGTTTAACAGAAACTGTTTTATCATCATTTCTTGCAGAAAAATTTATGATTAATTTAAAAAAATTAAAATTATCCAAATTTATTATATCAGTGAAATAACTATCTACTCAACGTGTTTATTTTTCGTCAATAATGACATGTATTGACTATTTCCATTCTAAATATCTTAAGAACGGTTGCTCGTAGCGATTTTTACAATGAGATATTTTATACGCAAAAAGTCACAGAGATGTATATTTTCTCGCTCGGTAGTTTTATACAGGTACGGAAAAAAAGTTATTGCGCTTCAAAACAGTTAAAATACATGTAGGTGGCGCCCTCTACTAGTAGGAGTCATATTGACATCAAAATCAAATTTATTCTGTCAAAAAACTGCCAGACACTAATTTTCATCCAAATATTGAGGTTACGTCAGAAATTATTTAGAAAAAATCGAAATAAAAATGAAACTTCTATACCCTGTATCTCTGAAACTAAGCATTTTAGGACATACATTTATGCGAACATTTTTACTTATTTTTATCTGCAGAATATGCTGCCGAAGTTTCCGGAATAGAGTTCGGACCACCCTGTATATTAACAGAGAATACAGCCGAACAAAGAGGTAAAATTTTCAAGTACGGTGGTTGTTAAATATACAGGTTGTTAACTGGACAGTTACTTATAGGGGAACAGAATGGCAACATTGCCTATTGAGAAATCATGCACTTATAGGGTTTTCTGCCGGCTCGTCCCGTCGCGGCGTCTATCGACGAGCGGGCCGAGGTTGGCATATTTCAACCATAAAGCTTTTGCCGCGAGTAATAAACAAATTAACAACCTGTATAAAAAATTGTGTGTGCACTATGTGCGCATATCTGAAGTGAAACAGCTATTAAATTAAAGGATTTGGAGTATATATATTTTTATGAATGCTTTTTATAAAGTTTAAAAAATTAGAGTTAATATAAAACCGTATACTATTCTAGCTTTATAATTTTATGTTTTTTTTTAAATTTTTATTAAAAACGATAATTATATTACCCGGCCAGATAGCTGCGGCCATTAAACCAAAATACTACTACATCTCTATCTCTGACTACAGTGACTACTCCTAACTGCTACTAACCAACAATTTGTTTTGTGTAGTCTATGGTCTGTTTTTGTTTAAATGTTTTGTTTATTATTCATGTTGGGGATTTATTTTTAAATTAATGTTAATCGTTATGTAACCAGTAAACTCATAGAATATGTATTTCTTTTGCATAATCAAAATTGTCACTTTTAATTATACTTAACCAAATTGTCACTCGAAAACGCTGTCTTTTTTAGATAGATGTCACTTGTCTTGTCGTTGTTCAAATCATTATTCGAATTCTCAGAACGTTGTCAATTAAAATAAAATTTTAATCAATCACAATTGAGCGTCCCGATTGCACGACCTTAGCGCGTGGTTGCGGGCGGCCCAGTAGGCAAGCGAGACATCGACGCTTTGCTGCGCGCCGATTTAACAAAATAAATAATTTTAAAACTGGCGTCATTTCGTTAATAATTATCGTATCGTGCTGATACGATAATAATCAATAATAACAATACGCTGATTTTGCATAGAAATGCTCATGACTCTTTAGCGCTTTAGCCTAAATAACTGGATTATTTTTTATATTTTCGATTTGTTTACATTGTCCGAGCATATTACAATTTTGAGAAAAAAATCTCTGTTATAAACCTTAAAACTGACAAATATGAAAACTATCATTTAATTAGTTATATATTTAGTTACAACATATTCAAAATTTAAGTCTATCGGTTTATGCTAGCAGTAATATCGAGTATAAACATTTACTCCAACTTCCGGAGTTCCCCAGGGGTCCAATCTCGGCCCACTACTATTCAATTTATTCATAAATGACCTCTTAACAAGCATTTCCAGCTAAAAACTGGCTTATGCCGATGATCTGAAGATCTACTGGCAGATTAACGGGCATGAGGACTGTCTTTTCTTGCAAAGCAATATTGATAGAATTAACCAGTGGTGTACTCAGAATCGATTGAACCTCAACGTCTCGAAATGCTGTGTCATGTCATATCATAGAACCCAGGTTCCCGTGCAGTTTGATTACAGTATTGCCAACAATATACTGTCTAGAAGGACAACGTTTAGGGATCTGGGTGTTGTTTTGACGACCGACTAACATTTAAACTCATATTGATCAAATTGTTGCGAGTTCGTCAAGACTTCTTGGCTTTATTATTCGTAACTGTAAACTCTTCGTAGGTTCTGAACCTCTCAAGCTGCTCTATTTTTCGTTGGTCAGGTCAAGGCTGGAGTATGGATCTTTGGTATGGTGTCCAATCTATGAGTGTCATGTTGCATCCCTTGATTCAGTACAGAGGCGTTTCTTAAAGCAACTGGTGTTCAGGGAGAAGGGGGTTTACCCTGTTAGAGGTGTGGATCACATTGAGCTGTTGTCTCGGTTCGATGTGCAACCACTTTCCTTGAGAAGGATCATTCACTCAGTAACTTTCCTGTGGAAACTGCTGAATGGTCTTGTAGATTCCCTAACTCTTTTGGAAACGATACCATTCCGGGTGCAACGACCTACCTCCAGAGCGAATACCACTTTTGCGCTTCCTCGAGCTAGAACTAACGTTAGGTTTCAGGATCCGATTTTCACCATGTGTAGCAACCTTAACTCTGTCTCCGTTGACTGTGATGTGTTTGACTGCTCTGTGGGTCATTTGGTCTCACTGGTGGGTGGGGGGTATTAATGGTTAACTATTGTTTATAATAGTAATTTATAATTAATAATTTGTTATTGTTGTTATTATTATGATTGATTCATTTAGGTTTAGATTTAGGTTTAGTTTTCTCTTTTTGTATTTTTTTTCTTGGTTTTTGTAAATTTGATATTTAATGTTTAGTAACAACCTATTGTTTAGATTGTATTTCCTGTAAGTGGGCTCTAATTGCCTGTTGGAAAAAAAGGCTATTATTATAAATAAAAAAATGGTCAGTACTACGCGTTTTTAGCGCACGTTCAGCTTTAGGTTTAGTTTTAGCGCTATTTTTATAGAAAATAAATTCTGAACCTTGACCAAATGACAAGAACATTATCATTGCCAATATCTCCTGATTATAACCGTTTCTGGTAGTTCTTTTTTCATATAAGTAAATCGGCAGCGACTACAAGTTAGTTGAGTTCGACGCACGGTATTACTGATGTTAAAATATACAGTATGTCGCCGCTGTGCGGCATTTATCGATAAGGTTAAGTTCATAACGCCGTCAACGACAAATTAATTCAAATTTCTACGGCCATTTACAGATATAGAAATATTATTCCATGATATTTTTCCATGATTTTTTTGTATACACTAACAATGAGCATCACACTAACAAAAAGCATTAATAAAAAAAGTGTGTTTAGGTTTGTAAGAATTTTAACTATTAATTTAGACACTTTGAGGCTTTCTTTATAAAGTTAAGCTAGAATGAGTTCTGGCTGGAATGTTTTGTGTGCGAGACTAGAATTGGAAAAGTGCCAGCCCTGGAGCGTCTTTCTTTAACAAGACAATATTAAGATGTCTAGGAGAACGCGGCGTAGTTTCTAAAATAGACCACAATTCGTAATTAGGACGGTTCATGTCTGAACTGCAGACTTAATGGAAAAAAGTTTTCCGGGAATATAAAGTTTCCTAATTAAGATTATCATTGAATTTCATAAGTTTATATGTATTTTATCAAAATTATTAAAAGGAAATTAATGTATGTCTATTTTTATTTACATTTTTCTATATTATACTTAGCTTGGATATACCTTGGTGGTGGCTTAATTTAAGTTATATTTTGTATTTGTTACTAAATTCTATAATTCTAAGACTATTTAATATACTAAAAATTGAGTAACATTTACTAAAAATTGAGTAACAGTTATCGCGGCTTATACGTATTTCATGTCCCAGGTAGCAGTTGTTCTTCTATTTGATATTGGTTAATGTATATTCCGCCGCCAATTACTAGGTTTGTCATCACTTGGTTTTTTTTTGAGTTATTGATTTTTAGTCCCATTTGTAAAGAGGTTGCATTCAATTTTTGTAACATTTATTGTGCTTTATTTGCGCAATCGGATATCAAGACAATGTCATCAGCAAATCGCCAACCCAAACCCAAATCATTCCATTCTATCTGTTTGCACATGTATTAGAGCAAATTATTAAATGATTTTGGAGAGATGGTGTCGCATTGGCGAACGCCATTTTCTATATGGAAGTTGTTAGTATCTTCGTGAAGCCTAAGACAAGCTGTAGAACCTAGGCTAACAAAAGCAATCCAATCAGTAATCATCAATCGAAGTTGGTCAAAGAATGCCTAGAAAAGCTGAACAAATTTGGCTAAGATAGTAATTTAGCAACGCCAAGAAAACAAAATTACCGAATCTCCCTTCTTTACAGTAGGCGAATCGCCTGTTTGGTTTCGTCGTCTCTACCGGTCAGACTGACAAGTTGTCGCTCCATCGCTTTCGTGGACGTCCTAAGCTTCTGTGACCTAGCGGTCATCGCGTGCAACTCTCACTATCCTTCTGTTGTCCAGTCTGCTGATATGCTCGTTCCATTGAGTACCCACTTATTTACATTTTCCACCTTGCATGCTCCACTAATGCTTTCATTTTTCTCCCTGTCCAGAAGCGTATTTGCAGCTATTCTGCGTAGTACTCTCATTTCGGTTGTCTCTAGTAGTTGTTTAGTTTTATCTGTATCAGATCGAGTTTATGCAGTGTATGTCATTATTGGTCGTACCGTTGCCTTGTAAATTCTCGCTTTAGTTTCCACCTCAATGGTTTTATTTCGCCATATTGTGTCCTTCAGACATCCTGCTATTCTGGTTGCCTTCGTTGTTCGTTCTCGCATCTCCGCTTCTACATATCCTGAGATTTCTATGTCTAGATACTTAAACTTCATCTCTTGCTGGATAACATTGCTCTCGACTTCCAGTTTGCGTCTTAGTGGTACTTTTGATGTCGTCATGCATTTAGTAAATTTTTTTTCATTAAAAAATTACAGAGATACATATGTCTTAAAATTAGAGACAATATAGGAGCTCTTTAGGTGCATTGAAAAAAATAGCTGTAATGTAACAAGGCTTTTTCAGATATTAAAAAACACATATCTGTTAGATTTTCAAAATTTAGCAGAAAATACATATCATATTTTTTTTAATTTTAAGGCCTAAAAAATAAGTAATAATTTACTGCACTGAACTACTTTAAAATATTATATAAATAATGCTATCTTATTCAGACTAACATAAAAAATCCAATAGTACTTATTCACCGCGTACTTTCTTTATGATAAGCAAGAACAACTAGTTGATTAGGTATAACTGAATAAAAGCAGACACAATAGATCAATAAGGTCGCGGTGATTAACTTTAAGTCTTTCGTACAATCTACACTCTATCTTGTAATAATTACATTAGCTTCACTCTCTTATAATATTCTAAAGCACTGAATTACCACATTCGAAAATATTAAAGCCTGGCAGGCTCACGATGTATTTCAAAAACCGCTAGCGCACTACTAAACTTATCATTTCCTCACCAGAAAAGTATTTATAGATCTTAATTTCTCTCTATAAATCATCGTCTTGAAATCTTACTCATAAGACGTTTAAAAGAAAATATAAATATAATACAAAAAAAACAATAACAGAAAATAGTCATCAATATACAAAAAATATTAGGCGACTGGAAATTTAATTTATTTAATATTTAACTTTTATTAAACTCCATGTCATATTAATGATATTAATATCAATAAGTAAATATAATATAAATAATATTAAAATTAAATTAATACAAATCGTATTTTTAGTTTACCTCCGATTTATTTCGGCTTATTTATGTGCTTCTCTCCAAATATAATATACTAATTAAACTGATATTATTGATTGGCTGATTTGAAGGGTAAATTAGGATAAACCGTAATATTACTGGCATTGGTTCAATAAATAAAATCAATAGAATTTCCATTACTGCACTAATTAGAAACGTAATATTAATTCAATTTTAACATTAAAAACGATAAAATACACTAATAATTATGCTATATAAATTACAGCTGTTTTTTTAAATGTCGCTTTTATGTAAGTTGACTTTTATGTGAATGCGATTGTGGGAAGGTCCTAACTATTAAACTCATTATAGAGGAATGTCCCTATCGATCATACGAGTTATACTTGTTGGCCAGAAAGGTTTATGCTCAAAGATATCCAAATAGGAATATTCTTGACTAGCGTTCCTTTGAACAACTACTTTGCCTATTTCGCAGAGCTGCTAGTGTGGTATATGAAAAACCTATTAGGCAGAAACATGCCGTTGGAAGTGAAGAAAATGAATTTGCCTTAATTGGTTCTTTTATAGAAAATCCAATAAATCTACAAGTCATCGTAATATAACTCTACTTCTTTATTTTGCTTAATAAAATAATAAATACTTGCTTATTAAACAATTGTAGGTAAATTAGATAAATGTAAACTGTTATAAATTTAAATATTTAAGTCCATAAACTAATGTCGAATTTGAAATTAGCTACTAACTGTCACTAGCAAATTGCCATGGGGACACCAGCCATCTTGATTGACATTTTATTGAAAAACTGCTTTTTATTCAAAATCTGAGCCAAATAGGTATAGGAAACCCTAATGTAGTTTGAAAGAGCATTTAAATCAGCTTTGACTTATTTACTTATTTAAAAAAATACATAGTGTTGTATTTGAAATAACGAAGTTTTAATGTAAAACACATATTTAAAACAGACAAGCAATTTTTGATACCCCTGTATACATTTAAGGAAGCAATACATTTTTTTAGGAATGTTTATTTCTCTAGCTTCAAAGTCAGCACAAGAATTAACTCTGAAAATAATGTACAGGGTGTTGACAAACTGTTTTATGGATGAGTACGTATTTAAAACTTTCGCAAGTTAATGATATTATTTTTTTTAATGGTTGCTATTAGACTTGGATCAAGGCAAATTAACAGAAATGCGTTTATCTCATCAAGGACGCCGAAATCGACAAAATATCAAGAGACGACTTTTAATCGGCATCAAACTGCTAACACTATATTGCTAATAAAAGAAAAAAAAAGTCAGTGGCGTGTATGCTTTTTAGAAAAATATTCTAGTGATATCCCATAGCACATCCCTGGTGAATATGTCGACACTATTTTAGCTAAAATATGTCGCATTTATAGTAACTTTTACCTTCAATATTTCATTCGAAACGCTAAAAGTGCTTGGAAGAAAATTATAATAAATCGAAAAAATATTAAGACTAACATTCTGTTGCTACCCATATAACACACAGTATCCGCAGGACATTCATAAAATGTCGGAATGTCCCATTATAAGATCATCTTATAAAGACATCTATAGGATATCCTCCAGACATCCTGAAATCCTCTAGATGTCTCAGAATAGAATATCCTATGGATATCTCTGTCGTATATCTAATGTACAGGGACATCATTTTAAGTGTCTCACTCGATTTATAATTTTCCTGTTTGGTATTTAAAGATAGTAGAAAGATTTTCTAATGTAGTTTTTCGCGAGGATGCCGATTCTCTACATCAAAATTTTTGAAAACGTCAATTTTGACAGATACGACGCCATCTTGATTTTTTTTAAATGGAAACCCCCACCTATTTTAGCATGGTCCGGTAGACATATTTTAGCTAATTTCAAAAATATATAGTTTAGTATACTTTGCTCTTACCGTTTTCGATATACAGTGGATTTAAAAATGAATTGTTCCAGAATCATTTTAAGTGTCTCACCCAATTTAAAATTTTCCTCTTTTCTATTTTAAGATAGTAAAAAGATATTTTAATGCAATTTTTCGCGAGGATGCCGATTTTCTACATTAAAATTTTTTACAACGTCAATTTTGACAGATACGACGCCATCTTGATTTTTTTAAAATGGAAACCCCCACATATTTTAGCATGGTCCGGTAGACATATTTTAGCTAATTTCAAAAATATATAGTTTAGTATACTTTGTTGACGATTTAAAAAATTTTAATGTAGAAAATCGGCATCCTCGCGAAAAATTACATTGAAATATATTTTTACCATCTTAAAATAGAGAAGAGGAAAATTTTAAATTGGGTGAGACATTTAAAATGATTCTGGAACAATTTATTTTTAAACCCACTGTATATCGAAAACGGTAAGTGCAAAGTATACTAAACTATATATTTTTGAAATTAGCTAAAATATGTCTACCGGACCATGCTAAAATATGTGGGGGTTTCCATTTAAAAAAAATCAAGATGGCGTCGTATCTGTCAAAATTGATGATTTAAAAAATTTTAATGTAGAAAATGGGCATCCTCGCGAAAAATTACATTAATATATTTTTTTACCATCTTAAAATAGAGAAGAGGAAAATTTTAAATTGGGTGAGACACTTAAAATGATTCTGGAACAATTCATTTTTAAATCCACTGTATATCGAAAACGGTAAGTGCAAAGTATACTATATATTTTTGAAATTAGCTAAAATATGTCTACCGGACCATATGTGGGGGTTTCCATTCCTACCGGACCATATGTGGGGGTTTCCATTTAAAAAATATCAAAATGGCGTCGTATCTGTCAAAATTGACGTTTTAAAAAATTTTGGTGTAGAGAATCGGCATCCTCGCAAAAAATTTACTATCTTTAAGTACCAAACAGGAAAATTATAAATCGAGTGAGACACTTAAAATGATGTCCCTGTACATGCAGCTGAGATATCCAAACATGCTCATGATAATAAAATGTCTTAACAATATCGTCTAGATATTTAGGAAAAATAAATAATGTACTACTTTTTATATTACATAAAATGAATGCAATAAACCATACAGATATATATATATATATATATATATATATATATATATATATATATATATATATATATATATATATATATATATATATATATATATATATATATATATATATATATATATATATATATATATATATTACGTCAAGGCAACAAAATATCCTGTTGGTATCTTCTGGATAATCTGGATATTTATGAGCTTGGCCACTCCCAGTAATACAGAGAATTTAAAACGCCCGCGCAAAAAATTTCCCACAATCCATCTCGACAGTTGTTTATTTTTGATGGTTTTTGCATCCTGTATTATTCAGTTCTTTGAGTTAGTGAAATTCGAGGTGAGTTCAGTCGTTTGTCGATATTGGATGGGCTTAAAAATGTACTGAAACTAACAAAACTGGTTGAGTTTGACTTAGTTTTTTCTTATACTCATAGTTCTAGCCTTGTTCTAGCAGAAATTCTATCCTAACCTCAACTAATGTCGAAAAACGACGAACAACTCAGGGTCTCACAATGAAGAATTTGTGACAAAATTATAGGTGAAAATTTGTTGAAAATCGCTTGTTCTTTATCCCTAAACCCATTTTCGTGTTTGATCTATTCAAACAGAAATCCTATTTTTGGGTTTAAATTGTGAATTTCTGGAATGTGTGGTGTTAGAAATTATACCTGTATCCTGTGTGCTAACTTTGATGTAAACTGTTGCTGCTAGACATAAACTGCTGACTCCATAAAGGGTAGTATAATCTGGTATAATACCATACGATCGAAAAACGTAGAGATGGCGTCAGAGATGGCTTGGAAATGAAGACTGCTGTTATTTTGTACGTAAAATTATATGGGGAATGTCATCGATTGTAATTTTCAAGCCTATTGAACGCCGTTTTTTTTTCGATGGTACAGTATAAATTGAAAGCTCTTAACTCATACAAATAAACTTCTAAATTTTGACGCAAAATTCATTGACATAATATGTAGGTATATTTTAGAGCTGTTAATAAAAATATCCAATGAACAACGTCAAAATGTGGCTAAATAAAACTAAATCGCCAACGTTTTTACTATAAACTAAGGATGAAGTAAGTATTGTCAAATAACAGTCCTCATATAATGTCCTAAAAATATTCTATAATGCTCCCAACATCCCATCCTGGTATTATCCTAGAAATATCCTAAATAATCGTAAAAGGTTTGCCTAGGGATGTCTTGAAGATGACTTTTTTTGTCCCACTTGGATATCCCATAAATATCCTCCTCTGGTTTTTGGATATTCCTAAGATATTTACTATATCCTTGGTGGATATCCTCATGATATCTATAGGATTGTGTTGTGTTATATGGGTACGAAACAAAGCAGAATCGGACTATATTATATTTATGTTGATATGAAAAATAAATCTTATTTTTATGTGAGGAATCTCCTCACGAGACATGGCACATGTTTTTTGAAACACCCTGTATTCGTTGTACAGGGTGTCTCACTAAGAATAGCTCTCGGCTGTATCTCGGAAAGTATTAGTCTTAGGGTTTGCGGAAAAAAAATATTTATAACTAAAGAGACTATAAGAAATTGCTGGAAATTATTTTCAAGTTTGTAGAACGGCCGCTAGAGGGCGTAACTGCTATGGAAAATAACTAAAATTTTGCCTAGGTACGATGTACTATAAATAATAGCTTCATAATATACACTAAAGTTTGGATCTTTTTTGTTAGAACCATTTTTCCCTATCTGGTAAAATAAAGTGGTGGGGGAAGGTTGGATCTGCTTTTTTTTAAAGTGTCAATAACGCCGGATCGGACAATCGGAATCCAACAAGTGAGAGCTCGTTCAAAAGAGCGTTTCTTACTCTCTATTATACCAATAAAAATAAGCTTTTGAACGTAGATGCTAGGGGGCGCTGTCTTACATTTTAACAAACATTACGCGTTTTAAAAAAATTAAATGCGATAGTATATAAAATTTTAGCTGATAAAGAGTAATAAAAGCTTAAAAAGTCAGCGAAAACCGCATCTTGATAACTTTTTTCAAACCAAAGTTATTAGCAAAATTATAATAAATACAAAAGTATAAGCCCCTAATTACTTTATTCTAACACGGTATCACTACCCCTCTTGATTATGACTATTCTAATAAAAAATAAGATAAAAAAGATTATTTTATTCAAAAAATCGCCAATGTACCAGAATACCATAATACTAGGTGTATTAATATCTAATAATTAAGATATCAATGACAGTGAACAAGAATCGACGCTTCAGTGAATTCATGGTAGGCTTTTGAAAAAAGTTGCTTTTAAAGAGAGAGTTTAAACATAAAAATATTATTATATCAACATCTTGATAGTTTTAGAAGCGTTTTTTATGTGTTGATTGCTTTTCTAAAAAATACCTTTCCTCAAAAGAGAAAAAACGCTGCTAAGACTATCAAAATATTGATCTAATAACACTTTGATGTTTATTCTATTACGTCAAAAGCAACTTTTTTCCAAAGCTTACCATGACTTCAATGAGACGTCGTTATTCACTGTCATTGATATCTTAATTATTAGATATTAATACATCTGATACTATGGTATTCTGGTATATTGTCGATTTATAATAAACTAATAGTTTCTATCTTATTTTTTATTAGATTGGCCATAATCAAGACGGCTACTGTAACCATATTATAAAAATAATGTAATTAAGGGCTTATTTTTTCGTATTTATTATAATTTTGCTAATATCTTCAGTTTAAAAGAGGATATCAAGATGCGGTTTTTTAAGCTTTTATTGCTCTTTACTATTAGCTAAAATTACATATACAATCACATTTAATTTTTTCGAAAAAACGAGAAATGTTTGTTAAATTGTAAGACAGCGCCCCCTAGCGTCTACATTCGAAATCTTATCATTATTATTAATACAGTATAATATATAGAAAGAAACGCTCTTTTAAACGAGCCCTCACTTGTTGGATTCCGCTTATCCAGTCCGGAGTTATTAATACTTAAATAAAAACAGATTTAACCTTCCCCCACCACTGTATTTTGGCAGGTAGGGGAAAATGGTTCTAACAAAAAATATTCAAAATTTACTGAAAATTATTAAGCTATTATTTATAGTACCCATTATCTAGGCAAAATTGTGTAAAAACTTCTTTTTCTTATTTTTTTATAGCAGTTGGGCCCTCTAGCGGCCGTTCGACAAACTTGAAAATAATTTACAGCAATTTCTCATAGCCTCTTTAGTTATAAATGTTTTTTTCCGCACATTGTACATTACTTCGCCGTTTTAACCTTACCACTGTATTAATAAGAAAGTACAATGCACAGTAAAAAAGTCCAAAGACATATTTCCTTATAATCATTTCTGCCAGACTTCATCAGTGGAATATGTTTGCCATTAGCGTTATTGTTTGAGATTCATTATGAACCCCCGACCGCCTCATTAAGGTGACACTACCACCAAATTGCCTTTTCCAGTTAATCGTTTTTCTATCGGTCCCTGCTTACTCACCCCCCTTCCCTGCCCTCCTCCTTTGTCTGCCCTTAAAATGTTCCAGTGCCGTATTGTTGGAAATTTCCGGGCCGTCGAGAAAATTAATTCGGTGCTCGCGTGGTTAAGCCCAGAAAGTGTCGATGGAAAACTAATTACGAAATCATTATGCCGAAAGAGGAGGACGTACGCCCACCACCGGTGCGGCATAAGTAAACTTCGAATGGCTTTTAGAGCGGCCGTCGCCGTTCGAATTAAATTATTGGATGCTTAATTAAGGCAACACGCCAAACCGATATCGGTACATTAATTAGTTAAAATCGTTACAGTGACCTATATCTTTCTGTCAGATCATTCGACGATGAAGGAAAAAATATGGATATAGGTTTAATGGACGAAGATTAAAACCAAACTAATTGAGAATGTAGGTAACTGTTCGTACAAACTACTAGAAGTTTTTTCTGCTAATTTCCCAAAATCATGGTCTCATCTAAGGTTTAGTGTTCTTCTAGGTCTTTTAATTTCTCGTTGGTACCATGCTGTAAGTATATGTGACCCATCTTTTGTCAGTCTGTAGCGTTTTTAGCCCACGGCCACACAGAAAGCGTTTTTAGCGTGAAGCGTCTTTAGCGACTAAAACAAAATAACAGGATTAATTAGGAGTGGCCACACCAAAAGCGTGTAGCGTTCGGCGTGTCTCCCAAAAACCCAAATGAAAACAAATCAGTTTGTTTTCTGTAGCGTCTTTAGCGTTTTCTAAGATGAGATCCCGTCATAGGCGGACGTTATATTTGATAATACAATAAAATTAAATTAAATAGTATGCATTTTTTTTCATTTTAGGGTATTATCTAAAAATATTTTTATAAAGAACATCTACTGTTTAGGAAGATTCTATTAAAATCAAAAATTTGAAGGAAATATTTGAAAAAGTGTAGTTTGAAATGTTGAAAAAGTAATAAATTAAAGGAATATTTTCTTACGCGTAAAAAATAGTTTTTTACATGTGACAAATAGTTTTTTACACGTAAAAAATATTTTTTTTTGAGTTACAAAAGGTTTTTTATCAGAAACAATAAGTTTTTGATGCGTAAAAAAATAATTTTTTACGTGTAACAAATAGTTTTTTACACGTAAAATAAAAAAATAGTTTTTTTTTGAGTAAAAAAGTTTTTTTACCAGAAACAATAAGTTTTTGACGCGTAAAAATTAGTTTTTACGTGTAACAAATAGTTTTTTACACGTAAAAAATTTTTTTTTGCATAAGAAAGGTTTTCTACCAGAAACAATAAGTTTTTGACGCGTAAAAAAAGATTTTTTTACGTGTAACAAATAGATTTTTACACGTAACAAATAGTTTTATACGCGAAAAAAATAGTTTTCTACCAGTAACAAATAGTTTTATACGCGTAAAAAATGGTTGTTTACGTGTAACAGTTTTATTCGCGTAAAATAATAAAAATAGTTTTTTACGTGTAACAAATGTTTTTTTACGCGTAATAATTTGATTCACTTTTACAAAATTTGTATTAAAATATCGATATTTTTGATAAACACGTGGACTGCTCACAAATACACGTCGCGTCACTACGTATTTCTAAGCCGTTAACAGGTTTCGTTACAACGAGCTCGTGTGTCAGAGCCGTCTCACTAGCTCTATGTCACGGCTTTGAATTTTTACTCCTAGCGCACGAAAAGTAGTTTCACTCCAAAATTTTTCATAAATCATGTCCTAAAATTGCATTAGCAACTAGAGATATTTACTATTCTATTATATAATTATAATTATTTACTATATTATAATTATAACAAGTACTAACCACAACACTATAACAAAAATCTATACACATATAAACTAAAATTCGTAAAATATATGGCAAATAATAATTATTATTTTTACACACACCACTGGCACTAGCAGTAGATTGTGTTTGTCTCCGAATATAAGCCCCGGCCCGTCCACAATTCAATCCCAGCATCTTTTATCTCCGTCTCTTCAACGCTAACGGCGCCGATCTCGCCTATCTCTTCCTCACAGGATTGATTGTTGGACGGGCCGGGAATCCACGAGCTTGCGACGTTACTAATTGACATATTGATAGAAACTGCAGACCTGCCGCGTCTTTTGCGTATTTTTAATGGACACAAATCGAAAAAAACGCTTAAAACGGTAAAATCGCAAAAAGCGCTTGAGACGCAAAAAACGCAAAACGCTAAAAACGCTTTCTGTGTGGCCGTGGGCTTTTATTTCGGCTTTAATAAAATTAAATTTCAATATTTAGTTTTATTTAGATCTTTAGTATTTTACCCCTAACCCATCAATTCGCTAGATGCCAAACTTCATTTAGTTTTTGTAATGGTGATGTCACTTGTCATTCTATCTTCCATTTCCGTTTTTTTAAAAAATAGAAGTAGGAAGGTGATGAAGAAGAAGCAGTTTTTTTTCTCTGAGATATCGGATCTGTAGGAGACGCGTAGTTTTTTAGCAAAAAGCACTTTGAATCCGGTTTTTAACTGTAAATGCATTGGTATCCGATCTGGAAATTTATGTGTGTCCGCCATTTTGTATCGCCATAACTAACTAAATTTTATTTCAGTTATTTTCGTTTTTTATTTGTTTTGATTAAGTATTAAATTACTGATTTGGATCGGCATATGGTTTGAATATATTTTGGTTTATGTAAAGCTGATTTTCAGACCGTAAATTGTTTTTTTTTGTGTCTAGCCCCTGTTCTGAGAATTATTTCTTTTATTTATAGAGTAATTTTATGGGTTCTAATAATTATATGGTATATAGTATTTATATGCCGCTTAAATCTCACCCACTTTCATTGTATATGGACCTAAGTAGACCTTAAGACAATATTTATGACCTGACGTTTGCTCTTTTACTGATATCGAAGACTTCTGCTGTCATAGTCATCTGCTTCGACTTCTGTTAGTCTGGAGACTACCTACCTGACATATACCTGTTTCAAGCCATCTCTGGTTCCTTTAAGCTAGTACGATCATCCAACATCATAAGAAACTATACATATAAATCCAAAGTTCGATACAAAAGGTATTCTTTTATTTTACAATTTTTGAGACAACAGTTTTAATATCTCTTTAAATTATATTATTACTATTTATATTATATATTATAGTTAAAATTACCTCTCAGTTAACATTATAAGTTATAATTTGATTTAAACAGTTAATTTTTAATTTGTTATGATATTTTATATGAAAATTTTGACATATGTTTAATATACAGGGTGGTCCAAATTGTATTCCGGAAACTTCGGCAGCATATTCTGCAGATAAAAATAAATAAAAAAGTTCGTATAAATATAGGTCCTAAAATGCTTAGTTTCAGAGATACAGGGTGTAGAAGTTTCATTTTTATTTCGATTTTTTCTAAATAATTTCTGAAGTGACGTCAATATTTGGATGAAAATTGGTGTCTGGGAGTTTTATGATATGAGAAATTTGATTTTGATGTCAAGATGACTCCTACTACTAGAGGGCGCCACCTACATGTGGTTTAACTGTTTTGAAGCGTAATAACTTTTTGTCCGTACCTGTATAAAACTACCGAGCGAAAAAATATACATCTCTGTGACTTTTTACGTAAAAAATATGTCTTTGTAAAAATCGTTACGAGCAACCGTTCTTAAGATATTTAGAATGGAAATAGTCAATACATGTCATTATTGACGAAAAATAAACACGTTGAGTAGATAGTTATTCCACTGAAATAATAAATTTGAAAATTTTTATTTTTTTTAAATTAATCATAATTTTTTCTGCAAAAAATGATGATAAAACAGTTTCTATTGAGCTTTTGGCACAAAAATATTTCAAATTTATGATTTCAGTTTAATAACTATTTAGTCAACATGTTTAATTAATGTTAATGATGACAGGTAGTGATAATTTCGATTCCAAATATCTCGAGAACCATTACTCGGAACGACTTTTACCAAGAGACCTTTTTTACGTAAAAAACTGCGAAAGTGTATATTTTTACACTCAGTAGTTTTATACAGGTACGGACGAAAATTTATTACTCTTCAAACCGGTTAAAAATATGTAGGTGGCGCCCTCTATTATTAGGAGCCATATTGACATTAAAATTAAATTTCTCATGTCAAAAAACTCCCAGACACCAATTTTCATTCAAATATTGACGTTACATCAGAAATTATTTGGAAAAAATCGAAATAAATATGAAACTTCTACACCCTGTATCTCCGAAACTAAGCATTTTAGGACATACATTTATACGATTTTTTTTTACTTATTTTTATCTGCAGAATATGCTGCCGAAGTTTCCGGAATACAGTTCGGACCACCCTGTATAATAATACTCATTCATTTTTAAAGGTTTTTGTCATCAACATGTTATCTAAAACATCATGGTATTGATATATACATAAATTTCACCCGTTTTTAAATTAAGTAGTATAGTTCAAGACTACAGTCACTAAATTCGAACTCATTTAAGATAACTTACGGTTTTACTGGAATCATTGAAAATAACTGATACTTGTGTTCGTTTTTCAATAAATGTTTAATGTGTAGGATATTTATCTCTGACTTTTATTGTTGTTGTATTATTTTATTCCAGCTATCTTGTGATAAAATATTCTTCTTTTTGGTTTCTTACTTTTTCTTTCTCATAAACAAAGTAAGTGGCGCCGTTTTTACTGTTTTTGACCATATCTATACGAATATTTAACATCAATATTAAAATATTTACAGCCTGCATATTATCACTTTTATTTTAATATTTAACAACATTATAAAGTCACCGCAAACCAGAAGCCTTTTCTAGGAACCCAGGGCTGGAACTCTGTAACGAATTAGCGATCGGTAACGATAAAGAATACTGACCTTGGCCGTACAAACTAAACGGCAAGCGACAGTATTCTTCATCGCTACCGATCGTTATTTCGTTACAGAGTTTCACCTCAGCTTTCCTCTAAGCCTGAGCAACGGATACTTTTTTTTCTGTTTGGGTAGTGACAAAAAAAGTTGTCACAAGTCCTTCTTGCCAGGTGTCCTGCCTATTGCCACTTGAGGGATATGATTCTGTGAAAAACATCTATTAACGTGGTCTTTTGACGCAATTTAATATATAATTTAAATATTTACTTATATTTAACATAATTCTTTTAGTTTCAGAGTATATTGAATAATTTATTATGATGTTAACTCATATTATTCTTGTTCTTGACAATACCCGTGTCACATTATCTTTTTAAACCATTGGATCAATTAGAATTATTTTTTATTATAAAAGAAAAAATAATGAAAATTTTATTTGTGCAGTACGATTTATCATTCAAATAACAAGGTCCGAAGTTCAGGCTCTAACGGTACAAAAGAAACACTCGAATGTGACAGAAACAGTCCGAAACTCGTACTCTTGGCGATGTTTTCCTGCCCTCGACCGCCCACTTCTAACCGTTTTTACGACCGCCGTCGTGTCGCTTTTTTCGCCCACTTTCTGCTTTTTGTGGTCGCACAGTGGATGTTCAATATTTGCTTTAGACAGAATAACACGCAGATTCACCGTATTATATTGTATAGTAGAAATTAAAATTAATTTATAATTTAATTACGCAAGAGTTCCTTTAAATATTTTTATACTATTTGTAGGTTATTTATTAACAAAAATAATTAAAAAATAAAAATAAGTTAAAAATATTAATTTTTAATGCGATGTGTCTCATAGCATTTTAGATTATGATAAAGGAGACTTAATGCAGTGGAAAACTTACTTTATTTTATACTTGATAGTCATAAATACCTTTATATTTGATTTTTTAAATAACAGTTATATTACTTTGAAATTTAAAAAAAATATATATTTTTTGGTTAAATTTTGAGAGACACTGTATCTTTTCTGGTTTTTCTTTCTTTTAAAATTAATCTACTATTTATGTTGCCATATTATGAAGAAATTTTTTAACTTAAAATTGCAGCTTTTTCAAAAAATTCCAAATTTTCAAAATGATTTTCTTTCGCCAAAAAACTTATACATGGTTTTCTGCGGTCGATATTTACAACCCCTAAAAATATTTGCACTTATTTAAGACTCACCCTGTATATGTATACTGTATACTGTTTCTCTCTAATTACTCAATTATTGTTTAGATTAGAAAAGGCGCTCAAATAGTTTAACAAAAGTCAAGCAAAAACTTTTTATAAAAAACGCTTTTATAATTCTTAGGAATAAAAACCAAAATTTTATTTAATTAGGATATAATTTAACACTAGACTATGTCAGTTTTTCTATAAAAGATCTTTCAAATTTAATTTTTCAAATGCATAAAGCAAACACACGAAAAAACATACGCGTTGAATTTTATTACTAAGTTAAATATGAATAAAAAAATATTTTGCTAAAATTGTTAAATAAAAATGTGTATTGTTTATATTATGGTTGGTACTATTATTGTTCCTAAAACAATACGCCACAATATAACAGAGTAATAAAATTGTCGATTAAATAAACCATATGATTTTTATTATCATTGACATATCAAATTGAGGTATACAGGGTGCTACAAATTCGAGGTACGAGCATTGGTATCTCGGTAACCGTAATAGATACGAACATGGTTAAACTGGAGCAAAGTTGCCCTTTTTCAGGGATTGTTGAGTTTTTAGGAAAAAACGGATTTTTTTGAAAATCAATTTTATTTTTTCCTGTCGTTACTTTTAAGAAAATCAAAAAACCAATTGCACATTTTCATAGCCACTTTATTAGGGCTATCTGATAGTGTTTATAGATTTTCAAATTAGCTGCTAATTTGTGAGATACAGAGGCCAACTTAATTTTTTGAAATACGAAATAATATATTTAAAAATCGATCTCCTGAGTACAACGATATGCCACACCTTATTTTTTTTTGTTTTGGGTACCTATCAACAACAAAACTATTTAATTATTATTTAAAATAATTTCAAGTCCGACTCTGGTTTTTTAAATTATTTAATCTGATTATATTCATCGCAACAATATCGATCAGCGCTAATTAACATTGAATAAGAAAAATCGGGCTAATTGGAAGATTCACATAAATTATATCCAGGTCAGCAATTTAAAGATAATATTTTTAACTTTTTTTATTGTGATTTTGAAATAACAGTGAGCGATCTAATAATATGCGTAACATAAATCGTAGTTATTATAAATAAATCAACTTCTACAAACTAGTTTCCAATGCTCTACATGTTCGAAAGGGTTACCACCCTCCCTATTGCACAAATTTATTTTTCGTTCAGTTTTATTTATAGCTCTTTGAACTTTCTTCTTATGTCTCTGAATGCCGTATGCAGTGAATTTTGTACTGTTTATTGTAAATGTTGAGATGTATTGATTTCACTTTTACAAATGACGTGAAGTAATTTATTCATTTGTCTATTATTTTTTATCATTTTATTGCATTTGATTTTCGATATTCAATATTTTACCCCACATCATTGTTAAATTTGAAAGCTTATCAATATTGTAACGATGAATAGATTAAATATTAAAAAAAAACAGAGCCGGACTTGAAGTTAGTTTAAATAAATTGTGTTCAAATGTTCGAAACAAAAAAATATTATATAAATCTGAAATAAAAAATGCAGGTCCGTATTAAAAAAAAATTAAGTTGGCCTCTGTATCTAACAAATTATCAGCTAATTTGAAAATATAAAAATACTATCAGATAGACCTTATAAAGTGGCTAAGAGCTAGTTTTCAAAAAAATCGGTTTTTTCCAAAAAAATCAGCAATCCTTGAAATTTTTAAAACTTTTTTGATGGCATCTTGGTTAACATCCCAAAGCGCAACTTTACCCCAATTTAACCATGTTCGTATCTATTACGGTTACCGAGATACCAATGCTCTTACCTCGAATTTGTAGCACCCTGTATACATATATTGATTGCGATATTTAGAGTATTTCAAAATTTTTAACGGTTTTGCAGATATTCGCGATTTTATATTTCATATAGCATTTTCCACATTAAATTTGTCAAATCATCAAAGCCACCCAATAATTTATCCCTCGTATTTTACAGTGGAAAACCCCATATGAAATAATACTGCGTGTATCTGCACAACCATTCAAAATGTTGAAATACAAAAAATGTTTATTTTTCAACTCCCCATGTAATAAAAAAATAATATACAGGGTGTTCTATTTAAAAAAAGAAAGAAAAATTATTTTATGTTTTAGAAAGTTTGGCGTAGAATTTTGAACATCCTGTATGATTTAGGATTACGGTATTTATAGCAAAGTAAGTATAGACTATCTAAAGTTAATACCTAATATAGTTTTGATTTCAGGACAGTTCTTGTATTTGTAATAATTTTTTAAGGAAGGTTGAAAAATATTTATTTTTTAAATTTATTTATTAATATCTCTGAAATTATGGAAATATATTTACTCATATCTTAGGATTATGTAAAGTGATCTGAAAGCAAGCCAAAAATGCAATAATATACAGGGTGTTCTATTTAAAAAAAAATTCACAGTCCTTTACAAAGATGCAACCGGGGGGCATTGAAAATGACGAATAAAAACGTAAAAATATGATTAGTTTTAATATGAGTGTATTACATACATATGTTTAAATAACGAACTTAACAAAAAACAACAGATTTAAAGATTCACTGAAAAAGTAATAGTGTTAACATTAAATAAAACATTATCAATAATAATTATGCGATCCCACCTATCCGTAAAACAAGCAAGCAAAAAAACCTCGAAAAAAAACAAAATAACATACAAAACATCAGGTTAACATGATGACAGATCATGATCAATGACAGATAAAGAATTCTTACGGAAAGTTACACTTTACGATATAATTTTTTAACTGTTAAAGGCAAACCCCATTTAAACACAAAACTTTTTAATACCTACTACTGTATCTAAAAGACTTTTTTTAAATTACTAAATTCTTAGCCACGTTTCTGTTTTTCTTGGCTGTTGTGTGTCACGTCACAGATTAACAGGCCCACGTTTGCACCACACGGCGATGCTGCAGACCACTAGGTAGACCGGTCGTAGAAATTTATGTTATACAACTTGTAGTCAATCTACACAAATATTATCAAAAACTTTTTTTCTTTTAAAATGTGTTCAGATTTTGTAAAAAGTATAAGTCAAAATCGCAAAATTTAAATTTGATATGAGTTTCTTAGTTTTTAACTAATATATTGGCGAATTACAAAAATTCCTTTTCAATGAAAATTAATGAGCTAAATAAAATAATTTAATAAATTACTAGCTTTTTCTCGCGAGTACGTTCGCGTTACACCTCGAATCGTTCATGCATTGATTTAAATGATTTTTTACTTCTTTATAGAGAGCTAGTGAGCATAGATGTCTTTTATTTTTCATCTTTTTTTATTTATTAAGAGCACTAATACTCTCTTTATAGGTTATTTTTTATTCCTTGAAGGATAATTGAGGAAGATATATTTCGTTATGATGTCACTAAATAAACCCATGTATAAAATTTTATACTGTCTGGTTTATAATGTTATAGTATTGCATTTTCGTACAGCAAACTTTCATTCCCTATTCTACTCCCTAAGGGTATAAATTTCATAAATTCGCTTTACCTTTGTGCCAATTCTTATGTGTATAATCCAGAGGTCACCAAGTTTTATATAAATTTTTACTAACTTTACCCATTTAGTTGATGAATTTCAAAAATTTCTTCTAATTCTTTTTGTAGGATTTCATTCTTCTAGACCAAATAGTAAGGAATTTTCATACAACAAACTGTTCCGAGATAATTTTACTCTCTAAGAGGATGAATTTCCTAAAATCGCTTTGTGTAGCTAATTCACTAATGTCGTTTAAAGGAACTTTTGTGCTAATATTTATGTACCTGAAGCTGGCGGCATGAACTCACTCTAAAATATCTAAAAACGTAATATATAATCTAACTGACACACCACTGACAATGACAAATAATTTCTTTCTGGAGGTATTGTGTGTATGTGTTTTTCAGGTATGTTTTAGTATTTAGTCGTTTTACACAAAGAAATAGCCATTAAGCACTATAAAAATACTTCATAACAAATCTACACATATATACCTTTCATTTAAAAAAAAAAGGATCATCAAGATTGGTAAAGCGGTTTCGGCGGGATGGATGCAACAAAAAAACCCTTTGAGCTTTTATATATGTATGGATTAATTATTTTTCCAACATATTTTACTTTGCAAATTTTTATAAATATTCAGACTCGCCAATATCGTACTCCACCGTGTCCAGCCTGTTTGGCCAAACCAAGGGCCAAACGTAGGCCGATTCCTCTTCGGCGGCGTCGTGACCCTGGCCGAAGGAAGAGTCTTGAAGACGCTCATCCGCGCATAGGAATAAGTTGACTGCGTAGCGTATTGCGTATTAATCGATTCTGAAACTTTCTATCTCGTGTATAACATGTTACGCAAGTTTATTATTTTAATCTCGATTTTAATAGATAAATGTGTGAAATGCCACCTGAATATCTTCCGCCATGACATGTTTTTACTTTTTTGTTATGGTAAAGTGATTTGTATAAACTTTATTCAATAACGTATATTTTCCTCCATTTGTGATTTTTTAATTTTAAGCGAAAATTAAGTATAACATTTTAGGAAAAAGAAACACTGTAATATTTAAAAGAATAAGAAGAAATTAGTCTTATTTTGAAAGGAAAATATAGAAAAAACTCTTTCTATAGAAAAAGTCTTTATACTAACCAGAATCCGGTGACATATACGCGGTCTCACCGGAAACATTACTTATTACTTCGCATAACTTGAAGAATATCTACTTTTAATAATGAACACTTCAGAAATACACCAGTAAAAACATTTATTATTTGAGATTAAAACTCGAATTAAATTATAAATATTAGTTACCTATGTTGTTATAGCTTTTATAGGCCTGTTTAACGACTTAATAAGTTACCTAGCGAAAAAATCTGTGCGCGTACCTACCACTATTGTTACAGGTTAATTCGTTAAAGAAATATGTTACACAAGTTAAAAACGCTAAAATTTTAATGGTATTACTTGTGCATTATTGGCCTTATAATGTAATTTGTTGGAATTATATCTTCTTTAAATATAATTAGACTTTTTAACGACTTTTAAGTTACCTAGGAAAAAATCTGTGCACGTACCTACCAGTATTGTTACAGGTTAATTCGTGAAACAAATGTGTTACATATTATTCGTGGTATTAGTGGTATTATATTGGAATCAGCTTGGCATTAGTGGGGCATTATATGAGAAATTTTGGTATTTAATTTGTATTTTTGGCATTACTTTGGCATTAGTATACAGACATTTGTCAGCGGTTTACTCCTTGTAGATAATCAAAAAGTTTTTTGATAAAATTTGCTTTTCATGTCAGATCATTTCTATGAAAAATTACATTAGATTTTTATTAAAGACGCTGGGTAATTAAAACATTGACTAATAAACCTTGTCCACTTTAAATACGGGGTCACGAAATATCCTCCTTGGAGTGTTTGGGTTAAGGGGTGTATAATAAATTAATCGTTGTTTTATAATAAAAACCATAAAACATTTATTTGTGAGTAAAATAATGCAATGGTTGGATATCTCTCCTTTATAATTCGGTGACTAAAAATACACTAAAATAATTAGAAAAAAAATCTTGTACTTATTTAGTAATTACGTCAATATTAATTAATTGACTTTCTAGTCTATTTTATTTTATGTACAAATATATTATTAAATTTTAAGCATTAAGTAATAAAACACTTTGTGCCCTCTTATATCGTAAAAGGTTACGAAATATACTCCTGGTTACACCCCTTACAGAAAACAGTGTAAGGGGTGTAAATAAATTGTATAATCACTGTTTTTTATAATAAAAACTATAAAATATTTCTTATTTGTGAGATTAAAAAAACAAAACAATGCATTGGTTAAAATAAGTACATTCAATACTGTTTTCAATTGTTAATTCAATAATGTGTTATAACATAATATAGCCATTACTATTATACTATTATTATTAAAATAATATGTGTGTAACATATTTCTTTAACGAATTAACCTGTAACAGACATTTATATGCCCAGTATATTTTTGTTTAACAAACCAATCAGGAAAAATCCAAAACCTACCGTTATAGGAGGTATAAGACGATTAAACTTATATAATGACAACTACTTATCGGATAACAAATTAATTACTACTGTCAGCTAGTTCAGCTACTGTCTAGGTAGAATTTACCTAGAGTACCTACACCTACCTATGATGATGTAGGTAGATTAAAGCTTATTTTGACGTTACCTCTCACTTCGGTGTCACAAGCTGAATTTTTCAGGGATGGAAGTACAGTACATCACAGTACATGATATGGGGACCCTTATTCCGAAAGTAGTACAAAATTAAACAGGGTAAAAAGGCACTATCATCAAAAATCGATATATTAATACCACCGTATAGAGAAAACAAATACTTATTTTTTGATCCAGTACAGAATAAAGTCTTCGTAGGGAGTAATTTTTTATAATTATTTACAAAAAAACATTTCCATTAGCGCTTATGACCAAAAAAAAACTTTAAACATGAATAATCATTTCAATCATGCGAAAATTTGGTTTAAAAATAGAGATTTTTTTTTAATATAACTTTCATTTAACGAAAAACGAAGGCCTAAATGAAAAAAAGAAACAATTTAAAAGTTTCGCTCATGTCTTGACAAGGTATCAAAGCAAACCCCATATTTTTTGCTTTTAAACTAATAAAGATATATCAATAAACAATTAGCGATGTAATGGTTTTTGCGCGCGCTGGCCGACTGCCGCCGCTGCGCCGAGATTTCCTATACCCTTGTATATATGACGTCATGGTGTGGCAAATGTAGCATTTTAATTCGATTTGGGCTCCCTTATATAGGATAACAGAAACATTTTCAATGTTAAAATAGCCCGATCCAGTCACACTTTTTTGTGGCACCCTATAAAAATTAAAATATTCTCGTGAAATACATCCTCGTAGTACATATTTACAAAATTCCTATGTTTTTTATTCTATGAGCTACAGATCCCTGACGCACTATTGCCGAACCCTGTATAGTTTTACTATAATAAATAATTGTTTCACATGAGTTCTCACAACTTTTTTTAGAAGACTTTTGTTGCGACATTTGGCATTCTTTTACATTAGTAGTTTTTGATGGGATTTGGATTTACGTGAAATCTAGCAACTCTTTGAAGCGGAAAAACTGCGTTTGAATTCTTCCTTCAGTTCTAAGCAAAAATCGAAATAACACAATGTACATCAAACCAACCGTTTCCGAGTTGTTGACTTTTGAACATATCACTTAAACAATCTGATTTAATTAATTTCGATATGTTCAGTTACATTTAATGTTGTTATTCTGCCGAAACTGTGATACTGTTGTAATTAGTAATGTAAAAATTCTAAGTAATCGTTACAAAGTAACAGTTACTTTACGAGGACTCGAAGTAACGCTTACTATTTCACTTTAGGACTCCTTACTCGTTACTAAGCTAATTCGTTACTTTTGCGCCGGCAGAAATCGTAATCCCTGGAAATGCACGAACCCAGGACTCGAAACTCAAAACTGAAATATTACTTCGACGTAGGTCTAGTTGTTATCAATATGTTCATGTTTAAAGTGTTGACTTGACGCCGGCCGGTGTTTTGGATGGCAAATGTGTTAAATTTTTATTACAATTATTATGATTGGCTCATGCCGACCCGGAAGCGGCCTGTCCCTTTGCCGTTTGTTGTCGCTTTTTATTTATAAAATAGAATTGTTTATTTAGATTAACATGTCTTAGATATTAATTAAAAATGGATTCACGTTAGTCAGAAAAAAATGTTAACATCTGAAAAAGCAGAGCAAATATTTTTCTTCTTCAAAAGAGAATAGATATCTCGCCACTTACACTGTAAGAAAATCGACAAAATAAAAATAGTAATTTTTAGTAAACACCGCTGCGTTAATCCAAAGGACTTTTTTGAAGAGATGAATCCGCCACAGAGGAATATACATTTTTTTAATATTTTTACATTTTAACAAAAATATATGCATTTTATTTTTATTTTTACTCTTTAGTGTTTGCCTATTTATTAATGTAATACAAAGAGAGAGAGAGAAAATTAATATAAAAAAATAATTTATATTTATTATACATATATTTTCTTTGTTTGATTTGTTTTCTTTTATTTTTAATTTTATTAATAGTACATAGTTTTATTTAACATATCATTATAAAAATATTATACATATTATTAAAAACATATTATTCAGTACTTGAATACCGAGTATTGAAATTATCCTATTAAGCCCTTACACTAGAAGAAAGTAGAAACCCCTTATAGGTTAAACCGAGCATGCAACGAGGATCGCCGCGCACAATAAGTAACGAAGTTCCACGTTAAGCCCAAGTCTTCCAACCTGTACACAAAACAACGATTATAAAGTAACGGTACTAAAATACTAACTACCAAAGTAACGAGCTACTAAAGTAACGAGTCCAAAGTAACGAGTCCTATTACCAAAAGTAACTAGTAGTTACGAGTCCATAAAAGTAACTAAAGTTTACAACACTAGTTGTAATGGGTTTCTAAATTAGCTACTAGTAAATTTAAGTATTCAGGGTCGGTTATAAAGTTGTGGCACATTAAACTTTAATGTTTTTAAACGAAATCTCCTGTATATTATTGCATATTTCAATTCTTCCTTTAATTTTAGGCAATAATCGTAATACGCAAAGTACATAATTTGAAGAATTGAAATGTTAAACGAAAATTTTGTAATTTCCAGACTTGCAGAATGTAGAATGGGTGAAAGGGGGGTTAATCACTGCGACCTTAAAGATCTATTGTGCCCCCTTCCTTGAGTCATTAAATAGTCTATAACCCATCATACCTCTGTTGTAGAGGGAATAGGTTATTCCCATCCTCGTCTAACAACAGTTCTTCCTTCGAGAGTACACACCTTTCCACGGTTCGAGTTTGGCCTTCCGTGCCCTTCACAGTCGAGGAAGTTGCCTCCGGCTGAGGTACCCGTGAGGTGGAGGTTGGAGGATCTGTCTCAATTTTCTCCACCTCTTTAACCACCCACATTATCTAAGATCATTGAAAGATTGGTTAAAAAAAGGCTTCTATCTTTTCTCCTTACGGCACTATATGATACTATATCCAGTGACTTACGCACCATTAAATCTTGGTGCGATTCTAATCTCCTATGCTTCAACCTTTCAAAAACTAAAGTTTTGTCATATAAAAGTACTATACAATCTTTTGTACTTAATAACACCACTATTGACGTCGTGGACTCTGTGAGATTCTTAGGACTTGTTGTGGACAACTCTTTAAAATGGGACTTGCACATCGAAGCCTTATCAAAGAAACTAAGCTCTGCCTGTTTTGCGCTAAGATCAGTGTCTAAGGAACTTAACTCATCAACCTCTAGAATGGTCTATTATGCCCTTTTTGAGTCGCATCTTCGTTATGCCCTTCCATTCTGGGGTACTTGCTGCGCGACAAAATTTGATCGTATTTTCAAACTTCAAAAGAGAGCAGTTCGATACTTATTGGGACTAAACAGTAGAACTCACTGCCAGAATTTCTTTAAAAATTTCAAAATACTGACTCTTCCTTCCTTATTCATTTTTGAATCCGTTTGCTTAATCCGCAAGCACATATTCTCTATTCCGGAAAGGCCTTCTCACAACTATCCACTTAGGAATGCGGAGCACGATATTTATCTGCCAACCCCGAGCTCAGAACTAGTTAAGGGCTCAATACTGTACAATGCCAAGAAAATGTACAATCATTTGCCTTCGAATATCAAGTCACTTTCATTCTTTCCCGCATTTCGCAAAGCTCTGAAATCATACTTACTGGAGAGAGCCCTATATGCGGTAAACGACTTTTTTGTTGATGTTTAATCATGAACAATTTAGAATTTTAATTTTAATATTTTGATCATCTCACACACTGGTTAAAGGTCTAGTATTTAATATTTTATAACTCTTGATTTTATGTTATTATAACATGATTTTATCCATTTACAGTTTTCCTTTTGTAAAATTTTCTAGATACGCCTGTGTTCTGCAATGTCCATATATGTTTTATTTGTAATTTTATGACGTATTTTTTTTTTGAATTGATTTGTATTGTATGACATTTTTTGTATTATTTGTATATTTATTTTTGTGCTTTTTTTGTTTTGCTTTGTCGATGAAGCTGTTTTGGCTTTTTGTACAATAAAGCGTTGTTTTTTTTTTAACTTGGTCTCTCCTTAGACCTAATACCGATGTTGTCCCGTATCTATAATAGAGGATATGCCCCTCTTTCTCTATTGCCTCCTTGGATTTGAGGTCAATTCCTATTGTGAGGACCTGAATTTCCAGACTTGATATAATCTTTAACTTGAGAACTAATGTCAAATACTATTAAGTATCACAGTTTCGGCAGAACGGCATCGTTAAATGAAACTACACATATCGAAATGAATTAAATCAAATTGTTTAAGTGATATTTTCAAAAGTTAATAACTCGGAAACGGTTGGTTTGAGGTACATTATGTTTATTACGATTTTCGCCCAAAATTTAAGGAAGAATTGAAATACGCAGTAATATACAGGGGGTTCTATTTAAAAAAAAATGAAACTTTTATGTGCTACGAATTTGCGACCGACCCTGTATATTTAATTTTATAACTCGCTAATAGATATTTAAAAATCCTATAACTTTTGTATCTAACTCTTTGCGGTACCACCTATACTTCACCTAATAATCGACTGTTTCCATACATAACAACGACCCTGTATACTACGTAATTACAAAAAACTATGGAAAGGTCCCATTAAAGTATATATTAAATTGATAGTTTTAAACTTCCCTGATTATCTTGTAAGCTAAAATTAGATTAATATATTCCTGTTAGGGTTATGAAAAATAGTTTTTGTCTCGTTGCTATTTTTGGGTAAACATATTCATCAGACTTCAAGTTAGATGGCTACAATAAATAATGTTAATTATGACGGAACCCGGGTTGGCAAAATTAAGGTTATTAATCACGGATATTTCAAAACATTTCTTGTTTCTAGTGCGCATACCGTCGTTTTTAAAAATTAAATAGAACTATGTTTATACGAAATATTGCCAAAAAAATGAGTTCATTAATTTCACGTCTGCTAAAAAAGTGATAAAATTGCTATAAATTAATTTTATCTAACTCTTTAATATGAAGCTACCAGCGCAAAAACGGCCAAAAACCTTGTTTTGAGAAAACTTTGAAATAAAGTTTAGTGACAATAACGCTACTAGTTTAATTTTCAAACAATATTTTGATATTTTGCTAGAGACTTAATGACCTAAAATTTAAACATAAGTATATGTACAGGGTGGTCGAAATTGGTCTGTTTTAACAGAGAAAGCCTATTTCCTGACTAGATAGAGTAAAACCGACATAGATGTCACGATTTTTGAGACACGTTTAATGACGTAAACCGCCTTTTGATATTTTCACTGCCAACAGAAATTTTGAAAATGGTCCATAACTTTTTTATTTCGCGGAATAATAAAATTCTGCAAAAACGTTCTTTAGGCACTTTTTTAAGCACAATCCAGTGGCGTAGTCAGTTTTTTTCTATGCTTGCTCTTTTTGTCAGAAATAATAAAAATATAATTTTTTAAATGGAAATCATAGTTGGCTATGAACTGAAAAAAATGCTGGCGTTAACCCTTTCCAACGATATAAAGTTATGGGTATCTATTTCTAAGAATGAGAGAAATATTTGGGTTTTTTATCTTTATATCGAAGCGGGCCTTGATTTTGCGTTGACCTATTTGCCTAGTTATTGTATATTACGATTTAATATTCTATATTATTATTTACCTGTATAAAGAAAAAAACGTTTTTTTCAGTGACGAATATAGTTTTCTAAAAAAATCATCAAAGATGTTCAAACTAAGTTTCTTTGCTAAATACACAATAAACACATTTTTGCGCACATTGAGTTACAACGATTTATTAGGTGAGCTGGTGATATAAGTCCAAAAGCTTGCCTAGTAGCCTTCTGCAATTCTTCTCTCCTTCCAATGTTTCTTCCCTTATATATAAGATCTTTTAATTTCCCCCATAAAAACGTCGAAAGGAGCTAAATCACAGAACCTAGCAGGCTAAGATATGGGGCCCCTTATTCCAATCCAAATCTCTCTAAATTCTCCATTCAATAATTCAGTTGTAACCCTGGCATTTTAATTATTGTAACTGGTAATACTAATTAGAGATTCGTATCAGTCTTATATTTGTTACTGTAAATGTCCGAAATGTGGTAAAACCTAGAATAAGCGCGCTAAACCTAGGATTTACCAAAAACATTAACTAATTAGATTAGCCTGGTTATTTAGAGGGTGTAAATGCATTGGTTAGCTTGGTTATTTGGAGGGTGTTAATGCATTGGTTAGCCTGGTTATTTGGGGAGTGTTAATGCATTGGTTAGGTGGTTATTTAGAGGGTGTTAATGCATTGGTTTGTCTGATTATTTGGGGAGGGGGGAAATTAATGCATTGGTTAGGTGGTTATTTGGTGGGGTTGGTTGGTTTTTACTACAACTTGCTTATTCATACTTTTACCAATGCGGTGTGGTAAATCCTAAGATTTACTGTTTGGGTCCGGTAAAAGTCCGAAATGGAAGCAAAATAAATAGTTTTCGGGCTTTTACCACATGGTTTTGGTAAATCCTAGGTTTAGCGCGCTTATCCTAGGTTTATTAACAGTTGCTATGGAAAAAACAAAATTAACAAATTATTGGCTTAAATAGAGCCAATAATCAGCCCTATTAGTCTCCTATCCATTAATCATTTTATTCAAAGTTGGTATTTCTAAAAATAAACTTTATTTCAAAAATTCAATCTTTTTGAAATAAAGTTTATTACATTTATTTTGTCACACATGTTTACATTTAAAGAAGTGGTATATATAAAGGAGATTATGGTATTAATTAATATTCATAACAAATAAAAATAACATAAAAAGACAATTGTAAAAAAGAGAGATAAAATAAACCGGTATAATACCCATAATTTTTGTATAAGCTTTCTTTATGGAAAGGCTCGTAAACCAGTTTATAAAAAAGCATATTTTTTGTAGAGCCAGTATAATATTTAGGGGAGAAATAAATTCGCTCAAATTCCGCAATCCCCCGTCCTGTCATAAATGACAGAACATAAACTGGGTTACTCCCGAATAATATTTAAGCCCTTTTCACATTATCTTCTCGCATGCGAATGATTACTTTTTTAAAGCTAAATTTGCATTTTTTCCGCCGCGGGATACGGATATCGCAAATATTTGAATTCGTTGGAAAATAATATCGGGAATACGCTTCTGCCCTACCAAAGAGGTATGCTAATGAAGATCGTTCACGCCTCGGTAAGTTGTATTGTATTGATTTGCTTCTATGCGGAAATAATATACGGTGTGTTATAAATAATGAATATTTAGTGGGAGAATACAATGGTCGATAAATTGGCAATATAGATTAATAGTTTAAGTCTGTATGTATGCAAAATTACTCTTCGAATGTCGAAAATTGACTCAGAAATCCTTATGTATACAGGGTGGCGCCTCTCATACGCCGCGGAGGTTCCAAAGAGATCGACAGTTTGTATTGAAATGAAATTTTGTGAGCATATGTAGGTTAATTCAGAGCACTTTTTAAAAATATAGAAAGTTCTACAGGGTGTCCTCAAAAAATGTACATATCAAAGTTGTGTTTTTTGTAATAGATACGTAGGGTTTAGAAGTATATGACTAAAATGTAAGGTTTCTGACATATTTAACATTTTCGAGAAATAAAGAACAATTTTTAAATTACAATAAAAGCTATCTAAATTGGAACTTACCCGGTATAGCCTAATATGTTGTTAAAATTAACTATTGTATTTTAAATCAAATTAAAACTTAAAAAAAATGTTATACAGTGTGAGACAAAATTAATATTGAACATTGGTCACATTTAAAATCATATTACTCTTTTATTTTAAATGGAACACCCAGTATATTATTTCGATATTCAATGGAAAATTCATGTCCCTTCAAAATACTATTAAGGTTGCCTACCCCTTAAACCAAGATTTTCCTAGATATTTTCATTTACATGATTTGATCTGAGTAGATCTTTATTATTTGATAAAATCTAGGTGGCTGTGGTATGTCTGACGTTACTTCAATATAGCTGTTTAATTAGTCCAACTTTAACAACTAGTTATCATTTTGTATCAGTTAAGACAAACAAAGTTGTCAAGGATTTGCCGAAAATGCAAACTTATACTACATCAGAGAGAATTGATATGATTCTATTAGTTGGTGAATGCATTGTGCATTCACCAATTAATAACTTTTATTTTTAAGAATTCAAAGTGATGGAACTTCAAAAAAAAAGAAAAACTAAAGGAAAAATCTTGTCTAAAGAAAGTTGAAGTAACTGGAATTCAAGGACCACAACACAGGTGTTTTAGCTAGGTTTAGCTAGAGAGTTACTTAAGAAACAGCATGGAGAAGAGATGTACCGTATGATCGAAAAAAACCGCGTCAGCGATGACTATGAAATGAAGATTGCTGTCATTTCATATGTAAATTTATATGGGAAATGTCATCGATCGTCATTTCCCAGCCAACCGGACGCCGTTTTTTTTTCAATCATACGGTATAAGGTACATTGTGCAAGAAAGTAAACTAAAATTGTAACACAAAAGAAATAAAAGCAAATGTGAGTTGAATAACAGGTTTTTTAAGGTTCGTGTTATAATATTAATGAATTAAGATATGCGAATTAAAAATGAAATAAGTAGTTTGATTTATGAAGTTTTATTTATTTTTTACCTACTATAGAGCTTTTTTTAACTGGTAATGGTTTATAATTGAAAGGATTTAAATAAAATAATTTATAAATTGCTGTTTTATCACTATTATCCTGACTTAATGCATTCTCTTCGTTCTGATGCTCTAACAGAGGCTCTCTTTATTTTGTCACACTCCTTATAAAGTCCGGCACTAGCAACAATAGTTTTTTGCACCATTTCTATGTATTTATAGGTGTTTATACCCCATACGTTCTAAAATGGTTATGGTCTACATACTCAGAATAGGTAAGTCTTTTCCAAATAATCTAAAATCGAATTTATTGGAATAAACAAAATCTTCAATAGTAACAATGTCTTAGGTTATGTTAAGCAATTTTGTCAAATAAAATCTCTCATGCCTTTGCTCATGCGTCAAATTTTTATCCGACAAATAAAGCGCTATTTGGCAGTTCAGGGTTCTAAATAAGATATCTGATGGATAAGGTTATTTTACCTAATAGATATTGCTATCTATAGGTGAAGATACACGTTTTTCTGTTATCCATCAAATAAAATATATCTGGCGGATTATAACGCGCTATCTGTACCTGAAAACACGGGGGTAAAAGTAAAAAATAAAATTAAACATTTAAATATAGCTGCTGTTTTACCGCCACTTTAAAATTATCACTAATAAATTTTCTTGATAAATATCAAAAACAATCCGCCACAACCAATTTACACCCCATTCTTCCAGTTTAACTAAATCAAGCCGTTAATCCAAGCCTCACACGACGGAAACGTTGCTTGTTAGCGCCCAGATCCCGACCCGGTGATAATTTTGGCAATATAATATTAATGCTAATTTTGCCTAATTCGACGTGACACGTCTGAGCTCGCCGCGCGCAAAACGTATTGCCAGTGAGTTGGGGTAGATCTGGTCGTAGGGGGCGCTACAGCTGCTCGCGGTCCTCGGCTTGGTCGTCTAGAATGTCTAGATGGCGCTGTAAGGCTTGAAATACGGCCAGTTTTCGAACTGTATCTGTATAGTATAAAATACACCCGTGAAATTAAACATCGAAGAGACGGTTCTGTCGGAATATTGAAACCAACAGCTGCATATTGTTTATGATATTCTCATAAACACGTGGTGTAAATTATATTTAAGAATATATTATATGTTTACAGTAGTAAGGGTTAGTTTTGGGTCGAGACTTCCGTATGTAAGAAGAGTACAATGTCTTTATAATATACTGAACATAGAGAGAACAGTAAAAACTTTGCCAAACATATGAAATAATCCGAGAGACTGTGCACATTGTTAAGAGACGTGGGAGGGGATATAACAGATTCGTCGCGGTTGACCGGTTGACCCAATTACTAATTAAAATTCTAGAGAAGTGTGTCGCGTTCAGCTTCACGATTTAATTACGTCTCGTGTTACTTTATTTGTTTACTAGCGTGTACCAGCGACTTCGTTAGCGTCGAATTATTCATTTGTAATGGTGATGATAAAGCAAAGCAAGAATTTCCATTAACATACAACTAGATAAAATTTTCTCACGTTTATGTCAGTATGAGCAAAAACAATATGGCGATATTATTATATAACTTGGTAATATTTGAGGGGTAGTTTCATCTCGTTGGAATTTGACTTTCGAAAAATCCGTTTGCCAAAAATAAGCTTTTTACGTCAAGCAGTTTAAGCAGAATCGTGGTTAAGAAATTACCCAACTTTTTGAAACACCCTGTATGATTTTTTAAAAACATTCAAAATATGTAAAAAAAACAAAATAGATTATGCTTGTCCAAGCGTTTTCCCGAAAAAACTAACCGTTTTTTAAATTACGAATATTGTAATATTTGAGGGGCGTTTTCACAAGTCGGTTCAGAACGTTCTACGACGTTTTCCGACGCCTAACTTCCACTTTTGTCTATTTAGCCAGAGATCATCAGGTATTTCTCTATTTTCTAGTTCTTTATCCACACCCTCCCTCCAGCTTCGTTGCGGCCTTCCTCTTTTATTTCTGCCTCGAGGTGTGCACAGTAAAATTTGTTTTGGTATTCTGTGATCGGGCATTCGTTGCACATGACCAAACCATATGAGTTGTTTTGTTCTTATGTCGTCCACAATTGTGTGTTCTGCTCCCATAATCTCCCTTACTCTGTTGTTGGTTATTTGTTCTCTTTTAGATTTTTCAGCAGATCTCCTCCAGTAATCCATTTCGGTCGCTAATAGCATGTTCTCTGTTCTGCTTTTCAACTGCCATACTTCGCTTCCGTAAGTTATTATGCTTTTCACTACCGTATTATATATGTTCTTCTTATTAGCTTTAGAGATTCCTTGATCCCACAGTACACCTTTCAACATAGATATTGCCCTTCTGCCTTGCATTATTCGATCTTTTATACCCTCGTCGAGTTTTCCATCGTTAGTTATTTTTAATCCGAGATATTTATATTTGTCACAGTTTTTTATCACGCTTCCATCCTCTAAGACTATGTTCTCTTGTAACCGCCCTACAGTCATACATTTAGTTTTGGTGATATAATGTTTATTACCTCCAACTTCCATTTCTTATACTCCTCTATCAGCTTCCTTGCCATATTTTTAAGGTCGTTGTGATCGTTGAGGACTATCTGGTCGTCCGCAAAAAATAGAGTGTATAGGGTGTCCTCATTTATTAGGGGGATTCCCATTCCTCTACACTTAAGCATCCATTTTTTTAGTGCTTGTTGCAGGTATATTTTAAATAGTATAGGAGATAGGCAACGTCCCTGCTTGAAGCCTTTTGTAATTTTTATGCTTTCTGACAATGAGTCTCGTATTTTTATTCTAGTTGTGGTGTTCTGGTATAAGTTCTTAACTGCTTTAAGCAGGTTGACATTTATGTTAATTATTTCCAACGTTTCCCACAATTTATTTAATGGTATGCTGTCATAAGCCTTTTGGAGGTCTATATATAGTAAGTGTACCTATTGATCTTTTGCCGTTTTTTTCTCTAAGACCTGTGTTATGGTAAACAGATGATCCACAGTAGACCTTCCCGCTCTAAAACCCGCCTGTTCTTCTATTTCTATCTCTTTATATTCATAAAAAATTCATAAAACTCACCGGTTTTTAAATAAAAAATATTTTAATATTTGAGGGATAGTTTCACCCCCTTAGAATTCGATTTTAGAAAAATCCCTTCTTATTGAACCTCTACACGCTGTAGTCAATCTGTTTTCCAAAAATCAGCTTTTTACGTCAAGCGCTTTAAGCAGGATCGTAATTAATCAATGACCAGGTTTTTCGAAACACCCTGTATTTTGAAAAAATCTTAAAATATATAAAAAAAAAACAAAATAAAATATACGTGTTTAAGTGTTTTTTCGGAAACTTGATCGTTTTTTAAATAAAAAATATTGTAATATTTAAGGGGTGGTTTCACCCTCTTGGAACTGGAATGTCGAAAAATCCCTTCTTATCGAACCTCTATACCCTAGAATCAACCTGTATGCCAAAATTGAGTTTCTTACGTTGAGTGGTTTGAACAGGATCGTGATTAATCAGTATGTCACTTAAAGATTTTATATATTAGTATAGATTTATTAACGAATCGTTGTAATTTTTCCTATACCTTGTAAATTTTGTGCAAGTTATAAACACTTGCATTTTTGGTAAAAATAAGTCGAATTGAGTTGATGTTCGACAGTGATCGCGGTATTAGAATTCAAAAATCGATATCTTGAAATTTATTAGAAATAATTGATTGTAGTTTTTTTCAAAAACTTTCTAAATATTTCTGTTATATTCTCTTGACAGACAGTATGTGAAAATCTTTATAAATAAAAAAGTTACACGAATGCCGAAAATTGCAATGCACTAAAAGTAAACGGATAAGGTTTGTAAAAATTTTGAATGAAAAAAGAAATAAGCCTATCGAATTTTTCTAATTTAAACATCTTGTGAAAGATCCAAACTTCAAAAATAAAAAAAAGTTTCAATATTTAAAGTAGTTCTTGAGTTATCGCGTGTTATGTGTTAAAAAGTCGAGTTTTTAAAATATCGCGGTTACTGGCGTTTTCATCTTATAAAAAAATGGATACCCTAACGATATCCTTATAATTCTAATTCAGATGCTGTATAGAAGATATAATAGAGAAGAACATATCTAATGATTTTTTTCTAATTAACTTCTCAAAAAAGTCTTTTAAAAATAAGCGGTTTGAGATCGTGATTTTACTTTTCTTGATAGGGAGAGGCGTGCCGGAGAAATGTGGCAACGCCAAATTTAAGGAAAAAATCTTTTTTTTTTAATTTTGAAAGTATCAGATATAACCGACAAACCAATAAAGATGAAATATGTTTCTTTTATCGAGATCTACCAACCCTGAAAATATTTATACTTATTTAATACAATACTCGCTCTGTATATCCTATTCTATATTCTTTGGAATATACTTCCAATTGTTAAGATATGCTAAAGTTTGTCCCGAGAAACTGTAGGGTTTCTATTTAGTTTATATAATCTAGGAGAGCGTTTGTTCAGTAAACTAATGTATTATAGGGCTGCGTGAGTTAAAGATAAAGATAGTAATCCAGATAGAAATAGGTTTAGGATGTTTGGGTTTTCGATTGATATGTAAACGTGAGAGAATCCGCCTTTGCTTTCAAAGTAATGTATAGAAGTGCTCTTGTTTATCACATAGGAGAATTTGATTTCATAAACTACTGTTGAGTTTGAAGTAGCAACCAATCAACCAAATTTAATTAAAATATTGTCTGTATTTATTAATATATTAGAAATTTTACTAGTTATATTTGTAAAGCTCAATAAGTGCTAACTTTAAATAGATTGAGTCATTCATATAACAAATACAGGGTGTTCCTTAATGCTGATTTTCGAACCTATTTAAAAAAAATGCGTAAGAATGTATGTTCAACATCTTAAATTTTGAGATACGGGGTGGTAAAATGTTCTATTTTTTTTTATAACTCTGAGGTTTTATAATTATCTTTATGAAATTTCATATACGTCTTATATACTTTCATATACTTATATACTTACATATACTTTCATATACATAAAACTGTTTTTTTTGGTGTACAAATTATTTTTGTTGTATCTCTTAATTTCCATCTATTAATTAATCCATATAAAAAGATTTCCACACAACTATCACCGCATCAGGTTTTTAATGAATGAAGAGAATGTTCAGAAATGAATGAAGATATTTAAAATAATTTGTATTCTAAGAGAAGTCACTGGCATACCATTTTTTTCTTCAAAAGTATTCAATGCAAAATCCGTAGAGACGCCACTGATTGAAATAAATAAATAGGCATTTAGATATGTCGAAAACGCGTACCAAGTTTTATAAAGATATCTATAATAACACCAGAGTTATTATGAAAAAAAAATTATAAAAATTTACCCCTCTGAATCTCAAAAGTTAAGACGTTTGAGACACTCATGAAGATTTTTTCTTAGAATATGTTTAGGAATCACGTCCTTAAATATTAGCATGTTATCAAGGAACACCCTGTATATTATTTGTAACCTGGCTGTAGAATGTGTTAACACTCTGTATAGGAAATATCTATAAATAATAATTTTCATTGCCATTATGATGACTGAGATCTCCCGTGCCCGTTCATAATTAGATAGCTTATGATATACACTTTCTATCAGTAGGTAATAAAAAAAATTTATTGTATGATTATCATGTATCAACATTTAATTATCATGTCTTAACTATTTAACTGCATTACGTGAGTAATAATTATTATATCTTTTTTAATTTAAATATTATAAAACTAGGTGTAAGCTTAAAATTTTTCGAATCTTGCTTAATTAATAGATCACAAAAAGTGTTGTTGGATCAGGTGTACTCTCCAACGGCTAAAATCATATCAGGTGTACCTCAGGGCTCCATCTTAGGGCATCTGTTATTTTTAATATACACAGCTGATTTGCCATTAATAATCAGCCACTCTAATATCGTCATGTATGCTGATGACACTCATACTTTTGATTCTGATGATTTAAATTCGATTTCCGACAAGGTAAATAAAGACTTAGATTTAATTTTAAAATTTTCAAAATCTCATTCACCAAATATTAATTCAGAAAAAAAACTAAACTTCTATTTTCCACTTCTAATGTCAAAAGGCACTTTCTCGAAGCTAATCTACAAATCAACCAAGATAATAAACGGCTTAGTTTTGTTCACTCTGCTAAAGATCTAGGTGTAATAATAGACGTTAACTTAAGATTTCACGAACATATATCAAATCTTGTTAAGAAGTGCTTTGGAACTCTGCGAAGTTTATATGCAAATAGATATATTCTAAACTACAAAATAAGAAAGAAACTTGTTGAATCCCTAGTATTATCTCAACTGGTATATTGTAATATTCTATACTATCAATGTCTTGATACCATAACGTCTAACAGACTACAGAAGATACAAAACTCCTGCTGTAGATTCTTTTGTAAAGTTAATCGGCATGGTACAAAGAAAAACAAGGTATGATATTGCGCAGGTTGGTCGCTACGTCACAGGTGATAACAGGCGTTATTGGTCAGCACGCTCCGCGCGCCAATTCAAATCGTCAAGGTATTGTAATGAACCTGTTTTTTGTTTATATACCGTCATTGAACTATCGCTAAGTAAGTTACTGTGGAGCAGTGCGTAAAGAGTCAGGCTAGGAAGCGGGAGACCGGAGTTCGAATGTCGGCCGGGGCATAACTTTTTTATTTATTTTTTTAAATACTGTTGTATTCTATAGTTTATTTGTAGTATAATAAAAAGAAGTGTTTATTCTGTTATTTTCTAATCTCCGGTATTCATATAAATTGATTGTTGGTACAATACCTCATTTAATATAAAATAATATCCTACTTTTTGCAATGTATCGGGCTCTAATTATACCTAAATGTAATATATTTTTACAGTGATATACCATATTGTAAACTATTTAATATTTCAGTCACTAAAAAGGAAATTTGTATTTAATAATTGCCTACCATTAAAGGAAATTTGAGATATAATTCTTGATGGGCATATTCTGGGTATGTCTTCCTCTAAATTTTGGGTTTCGTTCAATATTCTCAAAATCTGAAACATCTACGTTCGTAAGAAGCACAGGTCACTAATTATAATAAACTTCACCCTTGGAATTACTTCTATTACAATTACAATACATTCATCTGCATTGGCATTTTCTAATTTTTCGATGGGAAACAATCAACTTCTCAACATTTTTTAAATGATGTAACAATTCCTCTTGTGGTTACTTTTCCATAGATATCCTCATCTCTGTCCCTATAAAAATCGCAAACTAAAAACCTAATAAACAATTTTATACCGAATATAGAAATAAATTTAGTATTCTTACCTATTTTCGTCCAAATCCATGTTAAATAATATTTTGGATTTTTGTCTTTTATTTTTAAATATATTTTTGGAACTGCTGGTTTTAGTAATTATTATTAAATTAAACGAACTAAAAAGTCAGATAAAATCATAAAATAATCAATTCTTAACCATAACTTTAAAAAATGCAGATCTCCTGTCAACTTTCTTTATTTTTTATTTATTCATTATTTTCCTAGTGACGTCACAGGTGATATGCGCGAACTGAACGAAGTTGGAGCCGATATCGATCATACCTTGTATTCTTTGTACCATGGTTAATCGGTACAGTTATATATCACGTTTCATAGCTGGTTTGAAATGGTTAAAAATTAGGGAGTTATACGAATATTATTTGTTAACTTTTATCCATGGATTGCTGGTGGTCGGTCAGCCTGAATATCTAGTCTCAGAACTCATCCCTAGAGGTAATGTAATACAAAGATCTGCAGGCACTCTAATAAATTGACTATGCCACGTCATTTTAAATCAATTTTTAGAAGGTCTTTTAGTTATAATGCTGTTAAAAACTATAACTCGTTGCCAGAAAGCTATAAAAAATTACAGTTCAATTATATATTTTTTTCTAAATATATATTTATAAAAAAACAGACTCTATGAAAGAATTTCACGTATATGGAATGCCGTAAAGAATCTCAAATACTCTCTTTGTTAGACCGGGAATATTCTAAAAATGCGGATGAAACTTTATGAATGAATATTCGCTAAAATGTACTCGATTTACGTTTCCGTGAACGGGCCGCAACAAAGCAGTAAACCGTTTCCGATATGGTTTGATGGCGGTTCATTTTCCCGTCTCGCCTTCTGCGATGGCAAATTATTAACCAATTCTAGGTTAATACAGGGGAAGGGGAGTTGATAAAGACACTCGCCGCAAAAGGATACGAGGGTAGGTTAAACCCTTCGCAGTAAAATGTTCTCGGGTTACGGAAAGAGGGATAACATTGGTATATAAATACAATAGACACAGACTAAAGTACAAAGAATTTGATTGATTTATAATGAGCACTGAATTATTTTGTGCGTTAATGATATACAGGGTGGCGCCTCTCATAAGCCGCGGAGGCTCCAAGGAGAACGTCTGTTTGTATTGAAATTATATTTTGCAAGCGTATGTAGGTTAATTTACAGCATTTTTTTAAATATAGGGAGTTCTACAGGGTGTCCACAAAAAAGTTCAAACATCAAAGTTGGGTTTTTTGTAATGGAACGCCCTATATATTAATTTATTTTCGGATTCTAGGAGAAAAATAAAGGTTAGTTTCATTAGGTATATGACTAAAATATTAGGTTTTTGACATATGGTGTCTGCCATTCCAATGGTCAAAGGAGATGGACCCCTTGATACCCCAGGGTGGCGCACCTCGTTCGCGTCGGTTGATTGACGAAAACGGAAAGATGTAGAGATAAAATATTTTATGGGTATATGTGGGGAGACAATGTGCACAATTTAAAATTATTTTGAAATACACAGGGTGTTTCAGAACTAAGATCCATACCAAAGTTATGTTATTTCTTATGGAACATCCGGTATTTTATTTCATTTTTGGATTTTGGGGCCCTAAAAAAGGCATTTATTATAAGGGTTAAATATGTTTAAAACCTTTAGTTTTTGAGATATTAAGGGATATTTAAATTTGCATGCTACAATAGAATAGACTATTAACACCCTGTACATTTCTTTTCAGAATTAATTCTTATGCTAAACTCAGCATAAGGTAGAAAAATAAACTTTACTGAAAAATGGTATAGGTTCCTTAAATTTATACAGAGCTATCAAAAGTTCAAATTGGACTTCTACCAACCTAAAGAGCAAGCTGGTTTCCGTTCCGAATTTGGTACCAACGATCATCTGCAGTGTTTAAAAACTTTAATAGAAAAAACCATCGAATACAATCGTCCCCTAGCACTGATATTTGTCGATTTTAAAAAAGCGTTCGATACGGTAGAATTACCGGCCATCCTAACAGCGCTACAAGAATGTAGAATCGAACATCGATATTGTAACATAATAAAAAACATATATGACAATGCTACAACAACTGTAAATCTACATTCCACAACTAACCAGATAAAAATAAAAAGGGGAGTTAGGCAGGGCGATACCATGTCGCCAAAATTGTTTATTACTGTTCTTGAGCATGCATTCAAAATGCTAGCTTGGCAACAAAAAGGAATAGTTATCGATGGAGAGAGACTCAACCACCTACGTTTTGCGGATGATATCGTTATAGTGTCAGATAGTCTGGGAGAGATCCAAGACATGCTTCAAGAACTTAACGATGCATTACACGAGATTGGACTAACAATAAATTTTGACAAGACTAAGATAATGACTAATATGGTGCCCAGCGAACACATACAAATTCACAACAACAGAATAGAATTAGTCCACAAATATGTATACTTGGGCCATGAGATCAAAATAAGCAGATATAACCAAACCTGTGAACTGGCTAGACGAATTACCTTGGGCGGCTTACGGAAAAATGAGGGACATCTTTAGAGCAAATATCCCAATACACCTGAAAAGAAAGTTATTTAACCAATGTATCCTCCCGGTTTTGACCTATGGCGCAGAGACACTCACTCTAACAAAAGCAACCGCAGAAAAATTGAGAGTGACACAGAGGCGGATGGAGAGATCTATGATTGGCCTGACTTTGAGAGATCGAGTAAGAAATGAAGAGATACGCCGAAGTACGGGAGTGGATGACATTATCCAGCGAATCACAAAACAAAAGTGGAGATGGGCTGGACACATTGCTAGAATGCCAGACGGGAGATGGACCAAAAGACTTATAGAGTGGAGACCAAGAGCCGACAAGCGTAGCCAAGGCAGACCTCCCACCCGATGGATCGACGACCTGAAACGAATAACAACTAACTGGATTGCAACAGCTAATATCCGCGAGAACTGGAGACGTTTGGAAGAGGCCTATGTTCAACTATGGACGTGAAAGGGGGCTGCGTGATGATGATGATGATTATGATGATATCAAAAGTTGCTGATCTATTTTAAGAATATATTTTATATAAAAACTTTGTTATTTCAAATGCAACACCTTGTTTTTTTTAATAAATCGAAGCAGATTCAAATGCTCTTTCACACTATATTAGGGTTTCCTATACCTATCTAGCTCAGATTTTAAATAAAAAGCGATTTTTAAATAAAATTGTAATCAAGATGGCTGGTGTCGCCATGGCAATTTTCTAGTGACAGTTAGTAACTATTTTCAAAGTCGACGTTGGTTTATGGACATTATCATTTATAATTTATAACAGTTTACTTAAATTTACCTACAATAGTTTAATAAGTAAATATTCATTATTTTATCAAGAAAAATAAAGCAGTATCTGCTTGTGGAACGAATAAATATGTTACTAGTGATATTATTTTTTGAAGAAAATGATGCTCAAAGATATCCAAATAGGAATCTTCCTGATAGGAGTTTCTTTGAAAAACTTCTTGTCCTATTTCGCAGAGCTGGTAGTGTGGTTTATAAAAAACTTATTAGGCAGAAAGCTGTCACTGGAAGTGAAGAATTTTGTCGTAAGTGGCTCTTTTATAGAAAATCCTTATATCTACAAGTCATCGTAAAATAATTCAAGGACTACTGCTTCGTTTTTCTTGATAGAATAATAAACACAATATTTAATAAATATTATTTTTTATTAAACTATTCTAGGTAAATTAAATAAAAGTATACGATATGTTCATTTATAATAATCAAATACAATCATTAGCCTACCATTAAATATGATTTAATATCCTTATTTCTTATAGTAGCAAGTTTCAGAAATTGATATACCTAGTATTTTTTTTCATTGTACCCTCTGTGCAAGTATAGGCAAGGTATAAATTCAAATAAGTCCATAAACTAATTTCGATTTTGAAAATAGCTACTAACTGTCACTAGAAACTTGCCATGACAACACTAGCCATCTTGATTACAATTTTATTGAAAAACCGCTTTTTATTCAAAATAGTTTGAAAGAGCATTTAAATCTGCTTCGACTTATTTCAAAAATTACATAGTGTTGTATTTGAAATAACGAAGTTTTTATGTAAAATAAATATTTAAAATAGACCAGCAATTTTTGATACCCCTGTATACATTTAAGGAAGGAATAACATTTTTCTGTAAAATTTCTTTCTACCTTTAAACTCAGCACAAGAACTAATTCTGAAAAGTATTTGCAGCATGCAAATTTAAATATCTTTCAATATCTCAAAAACCAAAGATTTTAAATATATTTAACCCTTATAATAAATAACTTTTTTTGGGCCCAAGAATCCAAAAATCAAATAAACTACCGGGTGTTCTATAAGAAAAAATATAACTTTGGTATGGATCTTAGTTCTGAAACATTTTGTATATTTCAAAATAATTTTAAATTGTGCACATTACCTCCCCACATATACCCATAAAATATTTTGTTGCTACATCTTTCCGTTTTCGTATAATCAACCGAGGCGAATGAGGTGCGTCACCCTGTGTTTTAACATTCGATTCATCTCTTCAATGAAAGGTTCTATGGGTATTTCCCCAATTGCACAGTAAGAAAATCTAAAATAAAAGAGATAATTTTTTGTAAACACTGTTGAATTAATCCAACGGAGACCACTTTGTCAGCATTGGTTTACTAATAAACAAATTTGCCTAACGAATGGGAAGGGATGTATATCTCTTTCCGTCGTTGGATGACAAAAAAACACAAAAAATAAAAAAATAAAATATTTAAAATATCTAAATATAACTATTCAAAAACACTTTTTTTGAACATATCACCAGTCGATTAGTAACTATAGTCGATATGTTTTCAATACGTAAAAAAATGTAAAACGAAAACGTAAAAAATATTTTTTAAGTTTTTGAAATATTGTTTGTCTTTATCTTGTCAAGATATCTTCAAAATTACAGTGCACAATAGAAAATTATTTTCAGAGAATTTTGATTTACATTCTGTTTAAAAATGTAAAGTATCAATTATTATAATATTATATTATAATAAATAATTAATACAAATAAATAATATAGAAATTATTAAAAATAATTATTGTAATTGAAAAGAAAAGATATAGTGTTTATTAATTGATTTTTAATACTCTACGTAATTAATTAATATGTAAAGTGTTTTTATGTGTAATTAATTAAAATGCAAGTTCTAATAATGTCCATTTTATATTCAGTTTTGCAATCTTCTACGGTTGAAACTGCAATAATTATTACTAATTCATTTAAACAATTGATTATTGAATCAATCATTAATGGAACATGCCTGTCGTAGACTATCAAATTATGAATTGTCGCTAGAGATTTCCATTAATGGTAATGAAAATTGGCATTTAGTGCAATTTGCTATCCAGGGTTTAAATATATTCTAGAGGTTCTACAAGGGTCGTGTTAATAATATTAGTTAAAAAATTATGAAGATGGTATAATAAAATTTAACAAAAATTGATATTTATTTATTTATGGCGGTATTAATTTAATTATATATTTTTGGAAATTACAAGAAAAACCTGAAAAATTACAGAATTTAGAAAAAAAGTAGACCACAGTCTCATTAAGGATGTGATTATCTACAACTTTTATCTGAAAACTTTTTGTCTAAAATAGATTATAATGGAATTAGGGACCATTTTTAAAATTGCCGAAATTTGTTTTTTTCGAAATATCTAGAAAACCATGAATTTTTTCAAAAATCTGAAAGGCTGCAATTCTTTCCCCATTTAACCGACTCTTTATCTCCAGTAGTTTCTGAGATACCCATAGAGAACATCGTAGAAAATTCACACCGTATTTAATTCTTTAAGTTATAATGCATAAGAAATTTTTCTATGAATTCTTTTTAAAAGTAATGTTTTTTCTTAACTGTTAAGTATATTTAATAGTTATTTTTTATACAAGACGATAAAATGGTATTGATAAAATGGTATTTTATAGTCGACCGAAAAGATTAATTCACGAGCGATGAAATCCCGAGTGAATTAATTTCGGGAGACGATAATGCAATTTCATCGTCGTGTATAAAACAATATTTTTTTTCATAACGAGTTAGTTTTAAAAAACATTTAGAAATTATTATTTCAGGGAATTTATTACGAGTAGAAAAAATATTGTGTTGAGTTGGCGTTGGTTTCCATGTAATTTGACAAATAAATAAAGCTGTCTCTTTAGTTGTCAGTTTTGAGTCAATATTTTATAATTCTCTTTCGTGTCGATAGCTGATTGAATTGGAGCCAGAAATGACTCAAAATGAAATAAGTAAATTACCAACAGATATTCAGGTTGAGGCGACAAACGCCATATCCAAACTACTTCCGTTTAAATCCCGAATAACTTATGAAAAGGGATACAAAAATTTGACATGATTTTTTTTTTTGACAAGTTGCAGAAAAAATAAAGTTTTTAATAAAATACTTAATGAGTATACTTTTAATTAAAATAAATATTAAATTTCTTAAAATTAAACTAAAATAAATATTAATTTTCTACAATAAATAAATTTGAAATATAAATTAAAATTCAACATATACTAATTAAAAAAATAAACAAAATTCATAACTGGTTCTTAACTAACATAACTAAAAAAATTCTATCCTACAAAATTGAATATCAGCATATACAGATTGAAGTAATTTACTCTCAACTTACATTACTAATACAAAAAATATATAAAAAAATATATATAAAAAAAGACATCACTAAAAATAAATGTGTTTAAAAAAAACTATTGCTTAAGTATTTTTCTTTGAACTGTGCACTGAGGTATTATTTGATTATTGCCTTGTTTTTTCTTTCAATTTATCTAATTAGTGTAGTTGTTTTTTAATTTTTCAAATTTAACATACCATATTGTTATCTGCGATTGAACAAATTTTGTGATATACAGGATGGTCCGAATTGTATTCCGGAAACTTCGGCAACATATTCTGCAGATAAAAATAGGTAAAAAAGTTCGTATAAATGTATGTCCTAGAATGCTTAGTTTTGGAGATACAGGGTGTAGAAATTTAATTTTTATATCGATTTTTTCCAAATAATTTCTAAAGTAACGTCAATATTTGGATGAAAATTGGTGTCTAAAGGGTTTTTGACATGATTTTGATTTTGATGAAATTTGTTTGTGTTTGATTTTTACAAAGATACCTTTTTCACGTAAAAAATGTCGTGAATGTATATTTTTTTACTCAGTAGTTTTATACAGGTACGGACGAAAAATTATTACTCTTCAAACCAGTTAAAGAATATGTAGGAGGCGCCCTCTACTAGTAGGAGTCATATTGACATCAAAATCAAATTTCTTATGCCAAAAAACTTCCAGACACCAATTTTCATCCAAATATTGACGTTAGTTCAGAAATTATTTGGAAAAAATCGAAATAAGAATGAAACTTCTACACCCTGTATCTCCGAAGCTAAGCATTTTAGGACATACATTTATACGAACTTTTTTACTTATTTTTGTGTGCAGAATATGCTGCTGTAGTTTCCGGAATACAGTTCGGACCACCCTGTATATAATTTTTTTGACTTTGTATAAAAATTTTTTTTTGACTTTTTAACTTGTTTATGATTGTATTTTAAATTTGACCTCTGTAATTGTATTTTAGCTTTGGGCATAAAGATGGGAATATTTTAAATTCCCGAAACATGCCGCGCCCCTTGCTTATTTAAGCATTAAATTTTTTTTAAATTAAACAACTTAAAGATTGTGAGTTATTGTCCTTTTACCCTCCTTCAGAGGTTTGCTTTGATAAAGTTTTTTACCTATCCTCGCTGTTAAAGTATCATTTAATCTACCCTTGCGGTTAAAGTACTAATTTATCTACTATTTTTGGTAGATATAAGGCAATTTTGCTATGGGAAACAGTTGCTATGGGAAAAAAATATTAAACATATAGGATGAGTACGTTTTTCACGTAAAAAAATTGAAAATTTGAAATTTTTTGAAGAAATATTTGGAATTAGATTTTGGTTAAGAAACATAATTTCTTTCGCTTGATAATATGGCAACATAGGTCGTAGATTAAATTTACAAAAAAGAAGACTCAGAAGACATCCAGTGCCCAATTAACAAAATTTCGACTTCCGACTAGTTTTGACTACGCGCAACGTTGAAATTGGTACTTTTCCCTGCCGTATGCATACCCAAACTTGACCCTTAACAACGTTGGTAAACGTTGATAGGAGTGGAATTTTATACCGTTGTCATTACGTCGCCAGAAAGCATGTTTATTGTACTATAGAATAACAAACGTAGTACATACTAAGTACAACGTAATACAACGTTTCATTAAACGACTCAAAGCAACTTCAAAATTATAACCAATTACTACGTTGGATTACGGCGACGAGCGCGACGATATCGATTTTTGTAAAGTCCCTAGATATATAAAGTACCGCAATTACCGCCATATTGGCGCCAAAACTAGCGGCAAATTTAAAAAGGAGGCCAACATTTCGCTGTTTCGGCTTTTTAAGCAGCTGGTCGGTCCGGCGCCAATATGGCCGACCAACTTTGATAGGCAAGCCGTGAAATAAAATAGTTATTAATTGTAATAGAATTACGTTTATTATCTACAGTTTATCTTCATTTTAACGTAATATCAGGTGGTATATTAATATTCAATTTCATAAATTTAATTTTTTAGGCCTATATATGTTAAGAGGTTATAAACGAATGGTTTCAGTACAAGTGTTTTTCATTTATATTAGCATTTATTTTATGTTACCTTTTAGCGCAAAGTACGCCAACAGAAGTAAGTTAATACGTAAGAAGAAATAAAGTTGGAATAACATTTAGCATTTTAGTACTTAATTCAGTCGAAACAATTGGAAAAACTTTGTTTGTTGATGAGAACGGGATACCTATACTATAAGTAAACTTTCCCTATTATACCAGTTATGCTGTAGTTAGTTTTGACAAATAAGCATGATTTAACGAAAGTCTTTGGAACTATGAATCTAGGAATAAGCTACAAACTTAAATTTGAAGGCCGGCTTTTATACGAGAAAATTTTGAACCATGGTTGAAACAAATAAATGTAATAATTAAATTGATATGATACATACCTGCTATTTTTGAAATATATTAATATATTGATAGAAAGATTGTTTCAATTAGTATTACTTCAGGTAGTTTTGGCATTTTAGGTATGTAATTGTGCACTTAATTTAAAAATAACTTAGAAAGAAGCTTGAAACGCATAGGAGCTCTTTATGTATGCTGTATAATTAAGGTTTGTATGTTATGGAGTGATTTTTATACAACAAATTTATTATCAGTTGAATAAAAGCAAGTTAATACCACATAATACAATTAAAATATATTTTACTCTGCAATTTAATGTTATATTTTTAAAACAACAAGTGTCATAATGTTTAAGTATCATTATAATAAAAAAGTTTTACTGCTATAAATTTAACATTGAAATAACTGTAATTATTGTTATACATAAATTAAGTAGGCATAATTTTACCTCGACGATATGTAAAACTTCAAATGAATCTTAACAATTTTATGTCATGTATAATAATCAAATTTAAATCACACACTTTTATTTAACTGACACTATAAGACCAAATTTTTAAATATAACTTTACATGCTTACATTATATTGTTTACTTTTTACTAGTAATTACAATATGAACCAAAAAATATTAATTACTATCAATAAATACATAAAAAGTAATATATTTAAGTCCATGAAAATAACTATATAGTTAGCATATGCATAAACAACAGTCTTGTTATTAGGAACAAATTTATTTGAGCTTTTTTTCATTGTTTTGATTAATATCCCTGTTAGTTCTGACTGGTAAAACCACCTGAAGCGATGTCATCCAAATCTATATATGTATCATAACATAACTTATTCTTTTAAATAATTATCCTTCCTTTGGTTTGATGATAATATATTGTAGATTACAGTTGAGGGTTGGAACCTTTGTAGATTTATCTAAACTTCTTACTGCAAAATGTTGAAAACTAAACTACACTAAACTTTTTAGGGAATGATTACGTAGAGATTTCACTTACACTTAGCATCCTTTTTAAAAGATATATATGGTAGTTTGCAAGTAAGGTCTTTGTCTTGTTCTAGATTAGATTTCTAGAGGTTGATCTCGGCCAGACCCACTGTGACCTTCCCAGATCTATTGTGGTCTTGTCTTGTTCTATAATGAAGTTTTATGTGCCAATAGGTTATACTACAAATAAGATTGTTAAAAATATTCACTGGAGCATAATTAAATTCAATTTACCTAACGTGTATTGAATATCGACGATGTTAGAGAACACATCAAATGGCGGCCTTTTCGTGTAATACACATTTCTTCACTAAAAATATCGACGCCTATACATTATTAACTAATAAATTTGTAGCATTTTAGTGGCTTTATAATTATTTTAAAATATGTGGAATGTGGATAAATATTTTTATCCTGAAATTGACAGCTTCTCAACATTTGACATGAACAAATTCAGACAAATGTGACATTTAAACAGTTCTACCACTACAGTTTTTCCAGAAATACCCCAAAAATCCGCCATTTTGGCGCCAATAACATTGAACAAACCAATTGTGGTACTTTATATATCTAGGGACTTTAGATTTTTGTTGTGGAAGCGGAACTATATACATCTAACCTCAAAAAAATTCTGTATTGTACTGTCACAGAGCAATTGGTTAGGTATTTTTTCTGTGGTACTTACTGTGTAAAGCGAAAAGAAGATGTATAGGAAAAAGTATATAAATACTTTACAACTTTTTATAGAAAAAGGAAAAAGTATTTAGAAGAAAGTCAGCGAGCAAGTCAGTGTCCGAAAAATGAAGTGGAAATAACCAGTTTAGGTTCGTCATCCACATCCTCGCAATGTGCTACAAGTGGTAGCTTATCATCAATTGATACTATAGAAATAAATAACAGTATACCTGAACCCCGTACAACAGAGGAATACTATGACAATAATGATCCTCCAGAAGAGCAGTCCACTGAAATTCATCCTGACGTCCTTTCGACCAAAAGATAAAAACATTTTAAGTCAGCGGAGTGTACAAAATAATATATCCCATTCAGCTGTAAACTAGGTTTTATAAAGATTATCATCTTGTGCAATAATACTTCCTATACGGCTTTTTTAACAATAAATAAATAGAAATACTGATCTAATGTCAGCGATCTTATTAACGAGTATGTGACCACCACCACCAAAGGATGCCCCAGCTTTCTTCTTTATTTTATTTTTCTTTGGTAAAAAAGAGCACGGTAAGAAGGAATTTTGTTATTTACCTCCTAGATGTCGGTAGGGTTCAGAGGTCCGATCAGGGGGGTGACAGTTAAATAGGAAAATTGGAAACAGTCATTAGTGTCATTCCTGTCATTCTCCTCACGACAAGTATGGCCGCCTAGACAAGGACAGCATTGTTTTTGTCTAACTATTGTCTAACTTCACAGTTTAGAATTGACAGATTTCAGTTTCAGAGACAACTTCAGATTTGTTCTAGAACAAATTCAAAAATATTCGACGCCATTTTAATTCATTCCGTTTATTTTCGTTTTGGAAGTTCAATTTAAAATTTCGGCTGAAATTTATAAATATATAGGTAATAAAGTATATAAAATATATATTACATGAAGAATCCTGGAGAAAATTACGTTTCTGCAGTAGTAGGTATGTCCCATGTATATGAAAAATAGGTAGTAAATAAACACTGTTTTTACATTTTTTAGATGCAAGAAAATGGTGTTATAATCTCTTTGATCGGCGATTTTTTTGAAAATGGAAACAATTTACAGCAAGGTAAGATCATTTTTAACTATAGCCAACATTAGTTATCTCCAGTATGTGCGATTTATTGTCAATAATGCAATAAATCGGACTGATAGTCTGATTATGTTATCCCACTAAAAGTCTCTTTTTGCTTCTTTTTGATTTATAAGCCAGCTCTCTTTGGGAATAATGGACGCTTTTTTTAAACTGTATTTTTATATACCTATTGATATTTTTACATTGTTAATTTTAGTATAAAAAAACTTGTTTTTATGTTTTCAGGTTTTTGTATAAGGCTCCCGTTTTCATGTTCCTGTGTCCGTTTTCTGTCCTTGAAGTCTGCGAATACGTGTGTTTATTTACAAATTACTGTAAGTCATGCTTATACCTTAACTAATTTACGTTAAAAGTGCATATAATTAACTAATTGATATTGAAACAATACAATCCTCTATATTTTTATATTTATTTAGTCACGTTGTTCCATATTTCAAATAAATATATGTGAATAAATTATTTTTTGGTTTTATTTATGAAAAGAAAAAATACAAAATACATTTGAACTGAAAGAGGGCCCGCCATTGAATAACCGGAAACGGAAATGAAAATTAAGCCATCATGTCCTTATCATGTCAACCTGTCAATTGGAAAATTAGTTCTCCAGACGACAACGAAGGCTTTCGGTGGCGTATCGTGTTTCCACGATTTAACACAGAGTTGACACTTCTTTCTAGTTAATTATTTTATGGGTCCGATTTCGTCAAAGCAGGGGTCAATTTCTGAACCAAAGGTTGGCATAGATGAGCTAAAGGTCGGTTACCGCACCTTATGCACTATATTGGTATTTTAAAGGTTGCCTTAGGCAACTCCGCCATTTTAATGCGATTTATCTTTTCGTGCGTTGTGGACGAATCGAATAAAATATCAGAAACCACAAAATACTGCGAATTTCGTCAAAAAACTGTATCTGTTAGGGTTCTAAGCTAGTTTTCCTGATAGACTTCGTATATTTGTCTCAAACTTAAACAAAAAAAAGTTAGGTTAACCAAGTAAACTATAATTTTAAAATTATAACTAGGAAATAAAAAAGGGGTTTTGCCATATTTCGAAGTATCATGGTCACTTTCAACAGTAAACTAATCTTCGTTGATGAATTTCAATTGCCGACATCTCAAAACTTTGCAGATTTGTCGAAGTTAAATTCACCTAGTTATTTCTTAATGGAGCATAATATATTCCGTTTCTAATTCATACATCATTCATTTTGGTTTCGCCATGGTTGAATATAGTAATATTTGACGACGAATATTTTTAACTCTAACCCCAAAATATCGCGAATCGGCATGAAAAACAACTTTTAGCACACGATGTACTACGTCGCCTCAAACAACGTCGCCAACGTTGGTAGCGACCCTAAAAACATCCACCATTTTGGTACAAATATGGGTCGCTTAGACGTCGCTTGGACGTTGTCCGGCAACGTTGGGTTGCTCCTGGCGACGTTGTGATTACGTCGAACAACGTAATTTTGCTACTTGGGTGGTTGCCAAAAATTAAGGAAATTGTTTTTTTAATTTTCGAAAGTAAAATACATACATACATATAAATACTGTCATTACCCGCTAACGAATATTTGGCACGCATCAGAAGATGGTCATGCAAGGCGTTTTCTTTCATGAGCTTTTCTGTAACTTTTTCAGTTAGTTCAGTTAGTCACGTATCACGCTTTTCGCCCGATACGTGATGTTATCTGCCTACCGCACTCCGAACATTCAAAAATCTCATTGCTTTGTTGCCTCTTTACTTTTTGGTTGAAACTAAAATACCTCAGATATATTAAACTTTTAATATATAAATTATGTTTTTTTATCCAGATCTACCAGCCCTGAAAATATTTTCACTTATTTAAAACTCATCCTGTAAAAGAAATGAATTTACCTTAAATCAAACTAAATTTTGTAATTTTATCTAAATAATACACTCGGTACTGTTACGATATAGTTATTATCGATAAATAAATCTGAATGAACATAAATGTTTTGATTTATAAAATAAATAAAACAAATACTTTGTGTAATTCCAATTTGAAGCAATTTAATTTGCAACATTTTGTTTTATAAAATTTGATATGTAATTTTATTGTTTGATTACAGGACACGAGATAAATTGAAATCATGTTGTTTATGCCTAAAACTCAATATATTTAGTAATTAATGTTTACAGATAAATCGAAAAATAATTATTGCCCTTTAGACCTTTATTGTAAATTTATCTAAAATGAACACAGTAATATTTTCTAGCTATTACGTCGTACAGGGTATGCTAAAATTTTGCAACTAATTAAAGAAATATTATTGAGTATAAAATAAAAAGAATAAAAAACCGTCTGGCGCTAAATTTTTGAAGAAAATGTCATATTATGCAGGGTGTTCCAGAAATAAGTGCAAATATTTTAAGGGGTGGTTTTTCTCGCAAAAAGATACATATTTTCTCTTTACCATTTATAAGATAAATTGATAATAACCGAATTATTATTAAATACATAAAGAAATAAAATGTATTAAAGAAGAATTTTATTTATCTATATTCAGGTTTAATTTTTAATTTCGAGGTATGAGCATTGGTATCTCGGTAACCGCAATAGATAACGAACATGGTTAAATTGTAATACCGTATAATTTCAACCAAAATACCGTATAATTTCATTACACCCTTACACCCCCTACAATTAACCAAATTACCCCTTCACCTACTACTTAACTTCAAAATAAAATATAAAAACACTACTAAATTTCTTCTGGTAGTCTACACTAAACATTATAATCAAACTTAATAAATCTAATCTAATAGATATCTAATTTTACATTACAACTACAAAGAAACAAGAAAATATTTTAAAACTACAAGAAATAAAACTTCGATACGTCCGACCAGTATAATAGATCAAGCGGACAAAGAATATAAAATACTTTAAAATGTGCATTCAGAAAGAAAAAATATCTGGAAAATTATCTAAACAAATATTTTTTTTTCTTATCAGTGAAAAACATCGACCTCGTCGGCCTTGCGGAATTTGTCGTGTATTTACAATTGTGGAATTGTATAATTACCAGCTTTTATAGCATATCTAATAGACAAAAAGTATCTGGTCGATTAGTAACCAATTGGCACAGTCCGAAAATTATCGATTTTTATTTTCTCTGTTTTTATTGGCCGCTTCAAAATTCAGAGTAACAAAAAATATTTTTCTCTAGTAAAAGACTGTGAAATACGCACCGCCATCTGGTGCTTTACATCCATAAACGTCTTAGGTTGAGCTACTTTAAAAATTCATATACGAGGGTTAAGGCCTGTTATGTGTTAAAAAGTTGAGTTTTTAAATTATCGCGATTACTGACGTTTTCTCGTTATAAAAAAATACAACTACGATATCACACCCTACAATACCATAACGATATCGTTATAATTCCATTTCAGATGCTCAGAAACATATCTAATGATTTTATCTAGTTATCTTTTCGAAAAAAAAGTCTTCGAAAAAAAAGTCTAAAAATAAGCGGTTTGTCATCGTGATTTTAATTTATTTGATAGGGAAAGGCATACCGGCAACGCCGCAGCAGCACACCGTCGCATTTCTCTCACTCCGACTTAATAAGATCCCTATGCGATTTACTTCCACACATGTAAATACCGATCCAAAAGTAACAGTTGCCAGCACGGTATAATGTTTAGATCAACCTTACAACGATGATATTATACTTTTATTGTTTCTAAAAACTCCTTAAGCTTATTTAATTATAGATGGGCCAATTAAAATACTTAAAATAACAAACTTTATCAATTTGTTTCCCAAAGTTCCACCTGTACAGTAAAATGTCCCATTAATATTAATGCAGGATATTAAAGTGTCAATATTTTAGATTAATATTTCAAGGTGTTCTGCCCTAAATCTCAATTTAATGGCCAAGTAGAATACAACATAACCTTATATTGAAATAGTTTCTTGGACGGCGTCTTTCGGTGAATAATAAATTTTGCTTTATTAGTGAACAATAAATTCAATAATATCCCAGTCAAAAGGTGTAGCAAACTAGAAATAATAGATATAATTTATAAGGACCTTTAGCAGCCCTAGACCATGCTATTAAAATATTCATGGGCTCTCTAACCGGAAATATTAAATAAATTATAGTCATTTTCTTACAGACCTTTGTCGTTTTATAAATGATTGGTACACAATTTGAGTTATTGATGTTTAATAGTAAATATTTACAATCGAGTTTTAATTTCTGATTTATACCGGGGTCAATAAAGTTATTTCACAAAAAATCACATTCTCGCAGTTTTCATTAATAATCTTAATATATTATTAAATTTGTTTTGATAATTTCAGAAATCTTAATAAATAAATAAAATATTATATATTTTTTGAAATATAGGTATATTAAAAATAGAGGAAATGGACTAAAACAAAGAAATGCTGGATCATAGATTTAGGAAGAACAGATATCACATTGTGTATTTTAACCCGATCAAACGATCGGAGATTGACTACGTACTGTAAAAACCAACTGAGATAGAGAAGGCGACATTGCCACATCTCAAATTTGCGCCTATCTACTTAGTTTGATTTGCAGAAAGGGTAACTTTAAAACCTTCACCGGATATCAATAAATCTCGTTACTGGCGTTACTATTAACGGACATGTTTACTATTTAATGTGCTGAAACGTCTAGAACTATTGGCAACGTCGTTGCTAGTCTTCCAGAATGAAAATGAGCCGTCCGTCCCACCACCCCTCGCGACGGCCATTGGTCCGTTATAGCGTACTACGTTTAGCTTACCGTGTGTTTGAAGTCGGAATCAAGTCCGAAGTGAACTTTTCAGTGTTTTTCAGTAGTTTTTGTTTTTGTTTAACGTACTTTTGAATCTGCGAATTTTCAATATGGTACGACAGTGTCAAGTGTGTGGAAAAATAAGCTAAAATTACCCGAATTTGTCTTTTCACAGGTAGGTACAAATTTCCGCCGTAATTGTACATAGGCGTCCTACAAGGGAGCCCCTTACAATTAAAATAATTTCTAATTATATTTGTTGAATTTTTATCTATTAAAACAAGAACGTAGTAGCCGGTAATTGAATTATAATTCGTCTCAATTACTACCTAACTGTTGTAGATCATAACAAATTTGAATATAAACGTTGCATTTGAAACTTTATTATAAGCCAGAAAGTCACATTTTTTTTCTTAAAATTGCGTCATATTTTGGTCATTATTTACGATATTCTAAAGGAATTTTGCTCAACAAATAAACAAAGGTGTTTACCCGACCTTTTTTACATTTTACTTTTTTATTATATCTGCCCCTTCGGTCTTGTTTAGACAATTTTTTACCACCGTACAAATACCTTTTTATAATAATACCTCTTCCTAGAGTTATTTGAACGGTGTGTTTACCTTTTTTTAGAATGGGACGAACTGTAAATAATTTTTAGGCTACTAGTTTTATACATATCTATATACAGAGTGACCCAGGCCTCCAAAAAAAGCTTTTTACCTATAACGTTTTTGGTTTGTGATTCTTATTTCAATTTTTTACATAAGATGGGGGTCATTGTAACGCACATTTTGAAAATATTTTTTCAACATACAGGGTGATTCAAACCGCAATACATATGCTTAATACAGTTCATGAAGCTTGAGACATTTAACTAAAATTTGATTGCCTGATGAAGCTACCTTTAAAAGTAATGGGTTTATAAATAAACGTAATATTCATTATTATGCGACAGAAATCCCATACTGTAGCACACAGATTTGATACTTTTAATGATAAATGCCTTCTATTGAGAGACTAAAAGGTAATTGCCTCGTATCAGAGCCATCATAATACAAGAAGAAGACCGAAAGTCAAATCTTGTCTTATATTTTCAAAAAAACACAATTTTCTCATTAAATATTGATCTTAGGTATAGGAAGTTATTAATAATACAAGATAAAACAACTATTACACAGTACTTCACAGGAAGCTATCGATTGCGAACTAACTAAATCGTTACTAATTACTAATTTTGAAAAGTTCTTTTTAAGATCAAAAAAGGTAAAACTAAAACCTAAACTATCATTTGAGATTAAACGGGAAGTTCTAAATAATGTTGCCTATTCTAAACAAGAAAAATTTATTTATAAGTTTTATAACATCTAATTAAATTTGGACGAAAAGAATATTTCTGTTTGCTGTAGGTAATTTTCTCAGGGAAAATACGTAAATAAAAATGACTTTTTAAGTCAAAAGGACAAGTTATTCCAAAAAAGGACTGTCCTTTTCAAAAAAGGACGGGTGGCAACCCTAGGTATTTCTGGAATGGAAATTTAATGGCAAATCTACAACTTTAGTTTGAAAATATGTTCCGGCCACCTATGTTTACAAAAATGTTTAAAATGTGCTTTACCATTGCCTCCATATTCTGAAAAAATTCACAGTCCTTTACAAAGATGCAACCGGGGGGCATTGAAAATGATGAATAAAAACGTAAAAATATGATTAGTGTTAATATGAGTGTATTACATACATATGTTTAAATAACGAACTTAACAAAAAACAACAGATTTAAAGATTCACTGAAAAAGTAGTAACGTTAAAATTAAATAAAACATTATCAATAATAATTATGCGATTGCACCTATCCGTAAAACAAGCAAGCAAAAAAAAAAGAATTCTTACGGAAAGTTACACTTTACGATATAATGTTTTAATGTTAAAGGCAAACCCCATTTAAACACAAAACTTTTTAATACCTACTACTGTATCTAAAAGACTTTTTTTTTAAATTATTAAATTCTTAGCCACGCTTCTGTTTTTCTTGGCTGTTGTGCGTCACGTCACAGATTAACAGGCCAACGTTTGCACCACAACGCGATGCTGCAGACCACTAGGTAGACCGGTCGTAGAAATTTATGTTATACAACTTGTAGTCAATCTACACAAATATTATCAAAAACTTTTTTTCTTTTAAAACGTGTTCAGATTTTGTAAAAAGTATAAGTCAAAATCGCAAAACTTAAATTTGATATGAGTTTCTTAGTTTTTAACTAATATAGTGGCGAATTACAAAAATTCCTTTTCAATGAAAATTAATGAGTTAAATAAGATAATTTAATAAATTACTAGCTTTTTCGCGCGACTACGTTCGCGTTACACCTCGAATCGTTCATGCATTGATTTAAATGATTTTTTACTTCTTTATAGCTAGTGAGCATAGATGTTTTTTATTTTTCATCTTTTTTTTTATTTATTAAGGGCACTAGTACTCTCTTTATAGGTTATTTTTTATTCTTTGAAGGATAATTGAGGAAGATATATTTCGTTATGATGTCACTAAATAAACCCTTGTATAAAATTTTATACTGTCTGGTTTATAATGTTATAATATTGCATTTTCGTACAGCAAATTTTCATTCCCTATTCTACTCCCTAAGGGTATAAATTTCATAAATTCGCTTTACCTGTGTGCCCATTTTATGTATGTGTATAATCCAGAGGTCACCAAGTTTTATATAAATTTTTACTAACTTTTACCCATTTGGTTGATGAATTTCAAAAATTTCTTCTAATTCTTTTTGTAGGATTTAATTCTTCTAGATCAAATAGTAAGGAATTTTCATACAACAAACTGTTCCGAGATAATTTTACTCTCTAAGAGGATGAATTTCCTAAAATCGCTTTGTGTAGCTAATTCACTAATGTCGTTTAAACGAACCTTTCTGCTAATATTGATGTATGTAAAGCTGGCGGCATGAATTCACTCTAAAATATCTAAAAACGTAATATATAATCTAACTGACACACCACTGGCAATGACAAATAATTTATTTCTGGAGGTATTGTGTGTAGGTGTTTTTCAGGTATGTTTTAGTATTTAGTCGTTTTACACAAAGAAATAGCCATTAAGCACTATAAAAATACTTCATAACAAATCTACATATATATAACTTTCATTTAAAAAACGAATCATCAAGATTGGTAAAGCGGTTTCGGCGGGATGGATGCAACAAAAAAACCTTTTGAGCTTTTATATATGTATGGATTAATTATTTTTCCAACATATTTTACTTTGCAAATTTTTATAAATATTCAGACTCGCCAATATCGTACTCCACCGTGTCCAGCCTGTTTAGCCAACGGCGTCGGGACCCTGGCCGAAGGTAGAGTCTTGAAGACGCTCATCCGCGCATAGGAATAAGTTGACTGCGTAGCGTATTGCGTATTAATCGATTCTGAAACTTTCTATCTCGTGTATAACATGTTACGCAAGTTTATTATTTTAATCTCGATTTTAATAGATAAATGTGTGAAATACCACCTGAATATCTTCCGCCATGACATGTTTTTACTTTTTGTTATGGTAAAAGTGATTTGTATAAACTTTATTCAATAACGTATATTTTCCTCCATTTGTGATTTTTAATTTTAAGCGAAAAATTAAGTATAACATTTTAGGAAAAAGAAACACTGTAATATTTAAAAGAATAAGAAGAAATTAGTCTTATTTTGAAAGGAAAATATAGAAAAAACTCTTTCTATAGAAAAAGTCTTTATACTAACCAGAATCCGGTGACATATACGCGGTCTCACCAGAAACATTACTTATTACTTCGCATAACTTATCTATGCTTGGCATTAGTGGGGCATTATATGAGGAATTTTGGTATTTAATTTGAATTTTTGGCATTACTTTGGCATTAGTATACAGACATTTGTCAGCGGTTTACTCCTCTCCTTGTAGATAATCAAAAAGTTTTTTGATAAAATTTGCTTTTTATGTCAGATCATTTCTATGAAAAATTATATCAGATTTTTATTAAAGACGCTGGGTAATTAAAACATTGACTAATAAAGCTTGTCCACTTTAAATAAGGGGTCACGAAATATCCTCCTTGGGTGTTTGGGTTAAGGGGTGTATAATAAATTAATCGTTGTTTTATAATAAAAACCAAAAACATTTATTTGTGAGTAAAATAATGCAATGGTTGGATATCTCTCCTTTATAATTAGGTGACTAAAAATACACTAAAATAATTAGAAAAAAAATCTTGTACTTGTTTAGTAATTACGTCAATATTAATTAATTGACTTTCTAGTCTATTTTATTTTATGTACAAATATATTATTAAATTTTAAGCATTAAGTAATAAAACACTTTGTGCCCTCTTATATCGTAAGAGGTTACGAAATATACTCCTGGTTACACCCCTTACAGAAAACAGTGTAAGGGGTGTATATAAATTGTATAATCACTGTTTTTTATAATAAAAACTATAAAACATTTCTTATTTGTGAGATTAAAAAAACAAAACCATGCATTGGTTAAAATAAGTACATTCAATACATATGTATGTGTTATAGCATAATATAGTCATTACTATTATACTATTATTATTAAAATAATATGTGTGTAACATATTTCTTTAACGAATTAACCTGTAACAGACATTTATATGCCCAGTATATTTTTGTTTAATAAACCAATCAGGAAAAATCCAAAACCTACCGTTATAGGAAGTATAAGATGATTAAACTTATAAATGACAACTACTTATCGGATAACAAATTAATTACTACTGTCAGCTAGTTCAGCTATTGTCTAGGTAGAATATACCTAGAGTACCTACACCTACCTATGATGTAGGTAGATTAAAGCTTATTTTGACGTTACCTCTCACTTCGGTGTCACAAGCTGAATTTTTCAGGGATGGAAGTACAGTACATTTGCAGTACATGATATGGGGACCTTTATTCCGAAAGTAGTACAAAATTAGACCGGGTAAAAAGGCACTATCATCAAAAATCGATATATTAATACCACCGTATAGAGAAAACAAATACTTATTTTTTGATCCAGTACACAATAAAGTCTTCGTAGGGAGTAATTTTTTATAATTATTTATAAAAAAACACTTCCATTAGCGCTTATGACCAAAAAAAATTTTAAACATGAATAATAATTACAATCATGGGAAAATTTGGTTTAAAAATAGATTTTTTTTAATATAACTTTGATTTAACGAAAAACGAAGGCCTAAATGAAAAAAGAAACAATTTAAAAGTTTCGCTTATGTCTTGACAAGGTATCAAAGCAAACCCCATATTTTTTGCTTTTAAACTAATAAAGATATATCAATAAACAATTAGCGATGTAATGGTTTTTGCGCGCGCTGGCCGACTGCCGCCGCTGCGCCGAGATTTCCTATACCCTTGTATATATGACGTCATGGTGTGGCAAATGTAGCATTTTAATTCGATTTGGGCTCCCTTATATAGGATAACAGAAACATTTTCAATGTTAAAAAATGAAAGAAAAGTCACCAACCACAAACCTAATATAGAACTGTTTCAGAAACTTGAGTCACACTGTAAATATCCAAATGTAACTGAAAGTTTATATAGAAGTAACTGAAAGTTTAAATTCAAAAATCGACGTTGGAGTGATTTTCGAAAACTACCTACTAATGTTTCAACATAAGTATATATTGGATAATAATTATATTATTATATTACACCTTATACCAAAATTCATCTGACGAAAAAGTGTTAATGTAGTACATTAATATGGAGTAAAAATTTTACTAATTACTTTACTTTTACTTTACTAATTAAATTCCTTCCAAAAAACGATACGCCACTGGCCATTAGAACAATCCAAATGCGCCTAGTTGCCGGGGTCGGAAATTTTAGACTTCTCTGTCTCTTCTGTCCTTGTTTGACACATTGGAATGTTTGATACACTTCCAACGAGTATTTATGAAAGAGATGTTCGGTCTATCTTTATAATGTCTTTGTGCTGGATATTTAGTATAGTTGCTTTGTACTTACTTTGCTATAAATATCGTAATCTTGCAGCGTACAGAAAGTTCGAAAGTTCCCAGCTAAACTTTCTAAAATATAAAATAACTTGCTTGTTTTTAAATAGAACCATGTATACCGGGTGCGTCTCAAAAGTGGCTCACCCCTTTAACTTTTTTGTTTAGATAAAAAACGAGATTTTATATGTCGGTATATGACATAAAATAGGATTGATTGACGGAATCAATTGTTTTTGGTCGCTTCCTGTTTCACCGGAAATAACTATACCCTTTGGGTTTTAAATGACACTCTCGGTATTTCTTTACTTTATTCGATAGGAAATGGCACTCTGAATAGAATTACATATCATATGTTAACTTTTGACATTTTCGGATATGGTTTATTTGAAATGGTAAGATGCAGTTCATAACGACAATTTGACTCGAAATCCAAGTTTGTGGTACCAAATTATTCGTATAAAAATGCTTTTTCCAAATATGCTAATCAGCCACCCTTGTCCCAAAAATTTTGAAAAAATTGAGATATGATTAAAAATACGATTTGGGCATCTTTTAACTGGTCAGGACAAGATACTGAAAACATTGACGATCAAATCTAGATTTAAATTTGAAATACGATTTTTGGTTAGGTTGTCGCACCGACATAAAATGTATTCTTCCATTTCTTCTTCAGATTGACAAAACCTGCACTTGACTTCGTCCTTCAAACTCGAGGGGTGTCTCACTATTGGAATTACATGTACATTTTCTTGGCAGTCGCTGGCAATCATTGGCAGTCTTATGGCAGTCGCCTATAATAATTACATGGCAGTAATAGGCAGTCTTCTTCATAGTCATTGGCAGTCGCTTAGCAGTGGATGGATTATGTACATTTTTTACCCGAGTGAGACACCCCTCGTTCAAACTATAACCTTTAGATGCCTATACAGCTTACAATGCTGAAAACAGAAAACCAAATTACAGCTTTTACTGTTTTCTGTCTTTGCTTATTAGGTCCACCGTAAATTTTGGCAAATGTTCTATGAACTTTTTTGCCTGTTTCTGCCCCTGTGGACTTATCAAATGTTCTAGAGGTTTGATAACCACCCACCCTTTTATGGCTATGAATTTCTATTAATATAATTTAATAATTATATGATTTTATGATACGAAATGACATTATGATATGGTTAGTTAAAATAAATTAAATATAGACTAACAAGAATTAACACCACAGCATAGTTTTGACTTAACATTCAATATTTTAAGATTTTTTTTTTAATTTGAAAATACTATATTGTTTTATTAGGTGTAAAAATGATGTGGCGAGGCTGTACGTTTTTTTTCTAACGCCACTAATAACCTTTTAAATAATTTAAAACGTTTCTAATAATATAAAAATATTTAAATGTAATACCTTGTAAATAATTACAGGGTGGTCCGAATTGTATTCCGGAAAATTCGACAGTATATTCCGCAGGTAAAAATAAGTAAAAAAGTTCGTATAAATGTAGGTATGTCCTAAAATGCTTAGTTTCGGAGATACAGGATGTATAAGTTTAATTTTTATTTCGATTTTTTTCAAATAATTTGTGAAGTAACGTCAATATTTGGATGAAAATTGGTTTCTGGGAGTTTTTTGACATGAGAAATTTGATTTTGATGTCAATATGACTCTTATTTGTAGAGAGCGCTATCTACATGTGTTTTAACTGTTTTGAAGAGTAATAACTTCGTCCGTACCTGTATAAAACTACTGAGTGAAAAAATATACATTTTTTTCATAACGAGCAACCGTTCTCAAAATATTTATAATGGAAATAGTCAATACATGTCTATTATATTATATATCTATTATACCAATATAATCTTGTTTATAATACCAATTACCAATCTACGGTTTGTAGCATCGACTTTATTTTATTTCATTCTCAACTGTAAAACACTAGCTATGATAGAAAAAAAATAAACACTGGTCAATATTAATACCGGGTTTGTACAACATTTGCGTAAGTCGTAATCATAATCACAGTCTTAATTATCGTCATAATCACAACGCAGTTTTAATGTGCGTTCATAGAACATTTTCATAATCATAATTTTTATATCAGTGAAGTTGGCTAAGATAATTAAAGGCTATGTTCATGGTAGATGTCAACAGGTTTATAAGAAGTGGATAGTTTAACTTTTATGATTATAACTATGATTGTGATTACGACTATGTAAATGTTGTATAAACCCGGCATAACTTGCGCAAAGACCTAATTATCACTTAAAAAAATGTATCATTTCTAACTTTCAAGAAATCTTGCAAGACTCTTGAAATTCCTTGCAAATTAAAGTTTTGTCTTGTCTTGAAATCCAAGACAAGAAATTTTGAAAGTCTTGTCTTGAATTTCTTGCAAGAGTCTTGGTTTTGCAAGACCTTTTCAAGACTCTTGTGCAACACTAGTTTTGAACAATATTTATAGCTGCCAAGTCATAAATTATCAATTATTTTATTGAGAAAGTTATAGAAGAAGAAGTTGTTTTCACTAAAAAACAAGAGAACGCACAAAGTCACAATGTTTTCTATTTTTACTGACAGTTCGAGAAGCAAAACGATCCTTTAAGGTAACCGTTTTCAGATCGCTTAACGCAATCAGTAAAGATGCTAAGCACGTCAAATGAAAATATCCTGGGCATTTAAAAGCGCTTAGCGTGTACTAAGTTACAGAATTCGGGCCCAGAAAAGAAGCCAAAAATGCAATAATATACAGGGTTGTTCACCACATACGACACGGAATATTGTAGCTAAACGATTAGATTTTTACAAATCGTTTTGGGTTCGTTGAAGGACTATTAGAGCTACAATTTAAAAATAATTTTACAAGATACAGATGTGTCCCAAATAAGTAAAAAATATTATAGTTGTATTTTTTTAAATGGGACACCCTGTATATTATTCTATTTTTATATTCTACGATTGAAATAAAGGTAAATTTGATTAAGGTTTATCACACTTAAACTTACCGTTTTTGAAATATTTTGAATTTTGTGAAATTGCAGTAAAAGATTTAATGCTTCATTTCTCCAAGGGTATCAAAGGTTTTAGTCAGATATCAGATATTGTGCTGCAATAATAAAAATTATACTACCTTATACAGAGTGTCCAAAAATTTATATTAAATAATTATTAGCTTTAAACGGCAACAACTTGTTTAATTTAAATGGAATACCCTGTATATTTTACGTGAATCAGATGCACATTTTAATTGTCTATCAAATTGTATTATACCATTTTTACCTATCTCTTCAAGTTTTCGTAGAAACTGCATTTTCTTATAATTTAAACATCATTTAATAATATAATAATAAGTTATGAAAATGTCATCAAAAAATTAAATAAAATTTATAAGGCGTTGCGTTTTAGCACACTGTCTAATACACATACAAAATTCAGTTTTTTAGTATTTGGAGCAAATTATTAATCAACGCAAACAGTCAATTATTATAGTTTGAATACTGGGATCATATTAATTGGTCCTCTAACAAAAAATATTTAAACAGTTTTTTTTTATCTTTTAATGAAATAAGCGAACTATATCGATAATATTAGTATATGTGCTTTTTGAAAATTTGTTACATCTTTAAAAATAATCTAAAATGTCAATATTCCATGGGTATAGTAATAAACGAGGTCTAAATTATTAGAAAATGCATTTTTACGGAAACTTGAAGAGATGGGTAAAAAATGGTATAATACAATTTGATAGACAATTAAATAGTGCGTCTTATTCACGTAAAATATACAGAGTGTTCTATTTAAACTAAAAAAGTAATTGCCGTTTGAAGCTAGTAATTATTTAATATAAATTTTTAGATACTCTGTATAAAATAGTAATTTGTTTATTATTGCAACACAATATCTGATCAATAAATAAACTTTAGTAAATATTTAGTATTAAAAATTTCCACACCCTTGCAGAAATGAAGCCTTAAAATTTTTGCTGCAATTTCATAAAATTGAAAATATTTCAAAAACGGTAAGGTTTAAGTGTGAATTAATCAAATTTACCTTTATTTCAATCGTAGAATCCAAAAATAGAATAATATACAGGGTGTTCTATTTAAAAAAATATTACTATATTTTTTACTTATTTGGGACACTCTGTATCTTGTAAAAATAGTTTTAAATTGTCGCTCTAATAGACCTTCAACGAACCCAAAACTTACAATTTGTAAAAATCTGATCGTTTAGTTACAATACTCCGTGTCGTATGTGGTGAACAACCCTGTATATATACCAAAACCATTCACACTTTTTTGAATTACTCTGTAGGAGGTTAAATATTTTCTTGTAATAGACCTTTAGGCATTAAAGTTACATTTTTTAGCGGACGTCTTTATTTAAAATATAAAAATATTATTCCACCCATGGCAACAATAATCAAATAACATTTTTGCCCTGTGACTTTTTATATAAATATTTTCATTTCTCGCCCTTGTGATTCCCTAAACGATCAGCTCGTTGTCTGCAGCGCAGTTTTCTAAGTTCATTTTCCACGCCACTGATCTCTTTATTGCACGAGGGTTCGGGAAAAACAATTCCAGAAATTGTTATTTTTAAACGTTCTAAAGGAATATGCCGTTGCAGAAGTCCAGGATTTTATATTGATGTTAATTTAAGAATAAGATATTTTCTTAGCTACAAAAACAATAAATGCTTGGTTTTATTGTAATAGATAGTGATTTGATCGACGTCTGCATAACTTTTTTTTTGAAACCTAGTACCATTTTTGCTGATTCTTATGTAAAATGATATGCTGAATCCAAATATAACTGCCGTTCTAGGAAACCCCTTTCATTGTAACTCAGCTATAAACATTAATAAATAAAAAAATACACAGGGTGTCCCAGGCTGAGCGTACATCAGAAGTTTCTATAGAACTATAATAATATCTAGATCGGAGATTTTTTGCACATTACTGTTTCACAAGGAGATCTATCAATTAAAAGTATTTTCAATATGGTGACACTTCCGGAAATACCGGAAGTTGACAGTAACTTTCTTTTTTTAAATGGGTACCTTCATTTTTTGTTACATACTTAAATTTTCTGTAAAATTTTATGAATTTTGATATCAAACACTCTATACCTAAAATTAACCGTTTTTGAGAAAAAATATTTAAAATTTTTTGAGAAAAAAAATTGCCTGTCAAAAAAATCTGTATAGCTTAAACGACAAATTTAGTGATTATCACAGCCAATGTGGCATAAAGAGAAGACATGTGCCTATCTAATTTGAAAATTAAATTTTTCGAATGTCATATAATATTTGCCGTAGCTGTCATGAAATTGATGGATTAAAAAATTATCATAAATCGTTTTTTTCAAATAGAAACCCACTTTTTTATTTCATTAGTGAAAAGGTTTTTCGAATCGTTATTTTTGAATTAAACATGTTCCTATACCTAAAATAAATAGTTTTTAAGTTATTTAGATTTAATTTTAAAGCGTAATTTTTCTTGATTTTATCTAGCTTCCTTGGACATTTAAAGTCATACCATCAGACAATTCATTTCCTTCTGTCAAAAAACTAATTATTTGAATTTTGTTTATTATAATCACTGCTGGTAAAACATTATAAAGTGTATTTATAAAAATATATCTTATATTTTAATGATAGTTAATGGCAATTATGACATGGCCAGATATAGTAATACATTGCGTGACGTTTAGAGTCATAATATCCTGGTTAAAAAACATACCCTTTACAACTAAATCTTAAATAACTTAAAAACGATTTATTTTAGATATAGAAACCTTTTCATTAATAAAATAAGAAAAGTGGATTTCCATTTGAAAAAAAATAATTATGATAATTTTTTAATCGCTTAATATCATGACAGCTACGGCCAATATTGTATGACATTTGAACAATTTAATTTCTAGGGTTCCGTACCCAAAGGGTAAAAACGGGAACCCTATTACTAAGACTTCGCTGTCCGTCCGTCCGTCCGTCTGTCACAAAGGCCTATCTTATGAACCGTTATAACTAGACAGTTGATTTTTACAGATAATGTATTGTATCTATGTTGCCGCTATAAGTACCAGGTGGCCAAATAAGAATGGACGCCGGGTGTATCTCAGAAACTACTTATCGTATAACTTTGGGAAAAAAAATTCTAATAAGTAAATCGACCAAGAGAAATCGCTGGAAATTATTTTCAAGTTCGAAAAATGTCCGCCAGAGGGCGTTTCTCTGATAGCCAATCAGAAAACAGGGTTTTTCTCAAAAATATGCAGGTGAGCAGGTATTTTAAATATTACTATTGTAATGATCGAGAAATTTGTAATTTTTTTGATATAGAGTATTTTGCTCTATCTCATAAAATAAAGTGGTGGGGGAAGGTTAAATTTGCTTTTATTAAAATAAGGATAACTCTGGTTTAGGTTAACCGATTTAAACAAGCTAGGGCTCGTTTAAAAGCGCTTTTCTTCCTTAATGATCTCTAGTATAAATTTTGTTTCCATAGTTTTTTTCGTGGTAGCTAGAGGGCGCTGTTTGACATCATAACAGATATTGCGCTTTTGCATAAAAAAAATAAATAGGAGGCTATATTTCTCTTTGCACAGTTAAATAGAGCACAAAATATTCAAAATATCAGCGCAAACCGCAACTTTCTATCTTCTCTCTAATCGGAGATATTAAGAGAACAAATCATGTTAGGTTGGTCTTAAAATTATAGAAGCAGGCTAGGAAACAAAAAGAGGTAAATTAGTTATGTCAAAATATCAAAACATTTAAGTTCAATTTTCATGCCTGCGAATTTCGGGCGTTTTTTTTTAATTGACGTCATAAATATTTAAACGTGTTTATGTAACATTATCATCCATCCATATAATTTTTACGAATTCCTTGGTTAATTATACCTAGATAGTAGGTAGTTCTCAGATTAAAATGTCCGAAAGTCCGAAAGGACAATCAATAATTTTAATAAAATTTCTAGGAGTTTTGTGCCGCCGTATTGATTTTAACAGAAAACAAAGGATTTCGTTAAAAAAACATTTCGTTAAAGGGGTTTATTTCATGTAACGTCATTACAGGTTATTAATTATTAATCCATGTTAGTCCTTGATTTCACTTGTTTTCGTGTTTTACCTGTTGTTTTGTGTTACTTATTAATATATAAGTATTTAGCGCTTAATATAAAAAATAAAAGAAATAAAGTAAATTATTATAAACCCAAATGTAGGTAGGAGATAGAGGGCATACAAATTAGGTAGGAGTGTTCATAAATCCTACAAATTTGCAACGAAAATATAAATTTATTGTTTGTTTTACGCCCAATCATATAAAATTTTTATATTCTCCCTTGCCGTCAAGAACAAAAAAAATGATATTCTGAACTAGGTTGAAAAATAAAATTAAACGAACAAACTTAAAATAGGATTAAGTTTGATATACTTTAAGAACTAGTTTATAAGACATAATAATTTAATACAATAAGCTGTAAGTAAGAGCACATATTTACTCTTTGTTCTCTTTTTTCATGTAATCACTGGTCAAAACTGCCAATACCAAGCAACAAATCAAGGAACACCACTGAGAAGAATCGACGTATAGACTCAACCCCAGGAGAAAGAAGAATGTAGTACCACAACATCATGCCTATACGATGCAAACTGCCTACCCTTGTTTATGAAGCTTTGTGAACAGTACACTATGGTAATGCAGTCCGAAGCAAGTAGTCCAATTCAAAAATGGGTTCAGAACGTGCTGTCAAATTTGGTTTGGCGATATAAGCAGCTACAGGAAGAGTTATTGTCTTGTCAAAAAACTGGTCTCTTCTTCGAAAGATGAATTCGACGCCAATCCAGATGACAAACAAAATCATACTGGAATTTTGTTTCCATTATCAGCCTACACCGATGTCAAACAACAACCCCCTAAGGACGCAAGTATTGAGAAACAGCTTACCAAAACAAAGAGCTTTTCAAAGTGCAGGGAACGGGAGGCATGTGTGCATTCGTTAGGTTTATGATGTGAAGGTGGACACTACAATCAAAACTTCAGTTTTCAGCCTCCGTGAGCAGCCGACGAGATTTGTGGGTGGGTGTTTTATGAACGAAGTCAGTGCAAAGTATTGAAACTTAAAAACTATATAGGTATTGTGCAGTTCACGTTAGTGCCAGTATTAAAAGACATTTTTTTTGTCTATATGTAAACGGCTAATCGCCATCCTTAAACTTATAGAGAAGCTTTTTTTTATATTTTTTTTTTAGTTAGTAATTTCTTTAAAAATTTTTTTTTTTTAATATTGTATACTTAAAATATTTTTTTATTATGAAACGTTAAGCACAATTTATTCCAATGTATAATAATTATTGTTAAAAAGTATAATTTCATAAATCTTGAATTATCGCTGGGGTCCAGCTTTAGAGGTGCGGGGGAAGTATCAAGGATGGAATTATTCGATATATAAAATAACATATTTAATATTAATATATTTCGTAAATTAATAATTCGATTGAAAGGAAGTATAAAATAATTAAAGTTCATTGGCATTTACGCAACAAAAGTAAAGTTTTAAAATCAAAGTTATAAGCATAATTGGCAATTGCGAAAATATTTCCTTTCAATACTACGAATTTATAAAATCATCAAATCAGCACTAACGCGGTCATCGCACCGGTCATCGCACCGATAGACCAATAATGCTGATTCGATGATTCGACGTAACGAACCAATAAATACAAAAATGTCACCTGTTGGGGGGATAGTCGACAGTCGATAGTCGATAGTAAGTTCGATAAGGTCGCGGTCGAGATTCCGGCATTGGCGTTACACTACCCTGACACTACCCCCGAGCCAGTGATGATGTTCGTCCATAAATATAATATGTAAGTACACATTTAGTTTTATATTTATTTTATTATTCGTAGATTAATTAAATTTATTATTAAGTTAAATTGAAGTATTTATTATTTGCTATGCCCCTAGTCATAACCCACAAAATGGGGTGTGACAATATTATAACGTTTATGTCGTTTGGATCACCTTCATATAGCACGGAAGCCGAAGGTGCGAATCTTAACAATATGCACTACTGGTCCAAATAATGGTGCAAGTAGTTCAGCACCAAGACCGTTGGTCGGTAAATGTTTAGGCAGGAATTCTAGGATGGCGAATGATTGGACCTTTTTAATTGTCTGAATGAAATGAACTATCCATAATTTCTAAGAAATGAATTGCCAATTTTGTTAGGGGATCCATCATGATGAAATTGCATTTGTTGCAATTTCATCAGCATGAATGCAATTGGTGTAGTTGATGCAGTTGATGCAGTTGGTGCAGTTGTGCCGCTTATTTTGCTATGAATATGTGGGGCTTCTTGGATACTACTTATTTTAGTAGATAGAGACGCTGGAGCATGGACATGGCCAACTAGGACATCAGATTCAATATGCCTGATAAATTAATTAATTACTTAAAAATTAATTAATTAAACGGTATTAAAATGAAACTCAAATATATGTTTTGATATTTTGACGTAACCAAGTTACCTCTTTTTGTTTCCTAGCCTACTACTATAATTCTTAGACTATATAATCTTAAGCGGGAGCCTAACATGATGTGTTCTCTTAATATCTCCAGTTAGAGAGAAGATAGGATGTTGCGGCTTGCGCTGATATTTTGAAAATTTTGTGCTCTATTTAACTGTGCAAAGAGAAATATAGCCTCCTATTTAATTTTTTTATGCAAAAGCGCAATATCTGTTATGATGTCAAACAGCGCCCTCTAGCTACCACGAAAAATATTATGGAAACAAATTTTATACTGGAGATTATTAAGGAAGAAAGGCTCTTTTAAACGAGCCCTAGTTTGTTTAAATCGAGTAACCCAAACCAGAGTTATCTTTATTTTAATAAAAGCAAATATAAACTTCCCCCGCCACTTTATTTTATGAAATAGAGCAAAATACTTTATATCAAAAAAATTGCACATTTATCGATGATTACAATAGAATATTTAAAATACCTGTTCACCTGCATATTTTTGAGAAAACCCCTGTTTTCTGATTGGCTATCAGAGAAACGCCCCCTAGCGGACATTTTTCGAACTTGAAAATAATTTCCAGCGATTTCTCTTGGTCGATTTACTTATTAGAATTTTTTACCCAAAGTTGTGTACGATAAGTAGATTCTAAGATACAGCCGGCGTCCATTCTTAGTTGGCCACCCGGTACAAATACTAAAAACAGAATTAACTAAATGTTTATAAATAAATAAAAAAGTACTTTCACTAAAAAATATCTTTTAAGTGAGAATTTTACATAGAATCTTTCAAGTCCTCGGTGGCCGCGTGGTTTAAAGCGTTAGGACTTTACGCTGCTATGACGTTGGAGCCGTAGTAAGGCAGGTTCTAATCCTAGTCAAGGCGACTCTTTTTAATCGTTTTTTTTTTAATTTGTACATATTTATTTTTACTTTTTACATATTTATTATTGATTAATACAATTTTTAGTAATGTGTTTCTTCATTTTTTTTTAAAATTATTTATACGCGCATTCAAAATTTCAGCTAAATCGGAAAAAAGTTTATAATAATATAGTGTAATGTTGTATAGATATTGAATGGCACGGAACCCTTCGTGCACGTGTCCGAACTGACCAATTTTGACAAGCAATTTGGTGTTGAATTGGCAAAATTGTGGTTTCACTTCAATAAAGTAAATTGTGATGAATGATCTTTGTAATACTGAAAGAAAATCATAACTGTAGTAAAGAAAAACTAAACTAGATTTGTCCATCTAACATTGCCCAATTAATTATCAAAACTATAACGATACAAACTGGAATGAATGGTTTCTTTCAATAATTCCGTTAAAGGCGATCCATGTTCGTTCAAATTGACACGAGCTGAAAACTGTACAACAAAACAACGGCAAATTCCATTTTAATTAACAGGATCGGAAAGAAAAACGATACAGAAAGAAATTGGAATGACGCAAAAGAGCTTGTCTTATTTCCAATAATACCGTTGTTTTTCGAAAAAATATTCAGTTTGTTTCAATTAGGATACGTTCAAAGTTGAAATGAAAGTATCTAACGTTAATTAAAAGAGTGGAGCTAAAAAATGTAAAAAAACGTACGTTTGATCTTCGATATTGAGTAAATGATTGTCGGGGTGGAAATGTGGCTATGTTTTCTTCTTTGTTCTTTAACTAGGTCTTTTAATTCATTATGAAATAAATAATTGTGTTATATAAATTCTAAGACGTAATACTTTTGAAATACACAATCAAGTTTCTAACGTGTAGACGTCAGACATCAAGTTAAGAACCAAATATTAATCTGCTTTTCAATCCATATGTAGATCTTTGACAAAATATCTCCTTAGAAAGTAATTGTTACTTCCATTCATAATTATATAAAAATGAATTTTCCTTGGTCACGCTATAACATGAAAATGATTTTACCGATTTCATTTATCTTTTTTTGTTAAAGTTTTCTAATAGCCTAGTAGAAACCAGCAGCTTTACTCCTCGTTACATCCTTCTATTTTCCTTTATATGATCTCGTTCTCGCCACTGACGTAGCTGTATATGACGTAGATCTGTGACTAGGCAAAGTATAGTCGTGGCATGGTTATAGCAGTCGCCATAGATTGCCAGAAATGTACTTAGAAAAATATGGATTCACAGTATAATAAAAAATGTTTTTGTTATAAAAAAGTGAAATTTCTTACTAGCAGCTATTAAATTGGAGGATCTGTAGGACATGTTTGAAAAAGTTAAATACAATGCTGTTTTAATATAATAAATATTATTTTCAATTTATTTCTGTAATCTGTACACTTTTTCTCAATAGCCTGCAAATTTTGTGGAATACCACCCAAAATACACAATTTTATGCAAATTCCTAATAATGTTAACGCTTAAATTTATTTAAAAAGATAAAACATTTTGGACCTAACTAACAATTCGTATTTATAGTGGTTTACAGTGATTTTGTTAAATTATACGAATATTCTCGTTGATTATTGGTTTAAAATAAATATGAAAATGTCCTCTAATAAAAATGCGAGTTGCTTTACTCTAATAATTCTTACCTAGACCGTTATTCAGAAGCTACAAACCTATCAATAAAAATATGCGCAACCTATATATGAAAATTTAGTTCCTAGCACACAACCAGGGGATATTGGTACACAAATTGTATCAAGTTTATTACAATCACTTTCTTAGCTTTAAATCAAATGTTTTTGGTGTATGCACGGTCCTTTTTTTTCTCGCTAGCTCATGCGTCAAAGCTGTGTTATGAATTCTCCCATCGCGCGTAAAAAAGTTTCACATCAAAAATTACTTGAATACTGAATACTTTCACATTTAGAGTAAGTAACAATTCTTCTCTAGTTGAAGGATGAGAAGAAATGCTGCAAAAATGTATTTTTTACTTAAATATACAAGGTGACAATTTGAAAACGAACAGTATTTAATATTGCCTCTACCGATGATACTATGAAAATTTGCCAAAAGCCGTCAATTTACATATCAAGGGGGACAATTTTTGAGGCATTTGTCGTCGTGTTACTTTCAACCCCTTGACTCCCAGGGCACCTACCCCTAAAATTTTAAATAGCAACCCCTATTTCTTTTACCATTTTTGTGTTTCTTATAGGATGAGGAAAATGCATGTTTTTAAATAATGGCTTTAAAAAATAGTTCATATAATTACAAATTGAACAAAAAAAAATCGTTGATATCTAATAATTTAAATGGCCGGGCAAACGCTCTTTACCGCGCCTTGCCGCTGTGACGTCACCCGCCGTTCTTCTGGTTGAGTGGAGCCAGACGCGTGTTTATTTTACACAGTTTGTTTTTAAACGCTGTTGAATCCGTTTCAAAATTTTAGTTATTTGTGTTAATTAATACATAATTAGTAATTAGTGATATTTATAAATAGTAATGGATGAGCGAAAACAGAAAAAAAATGCTCCAAGGCCATGAGAAGACATGAAAAGAAAAACGTTAAATTATCCTCTATTTTTACGATTTATTGTTGTGAAGATCATTTTGATGTAAGTTCATATATTTATGTATATTGTCTTACATAGGTATATGAAATTTGAATGTGTGTACAGGGTTATTCATTATATTTTGACACCCACATACAGCCTTAACTGCAAGTTTTTGAAGAAAACATTAAATAAAAAAGTTGCATGGTTTTTCATATACTCTCTTTTAAAATTAATTCTAGTTATACAGGGTGTCTCAAAAAAGGTGGTCCAGAAAATTGTAGGTATTTTTCGCTTTTCAACTGTCAATATTTCGTAAACATTTGAAGATAGGTATAGGATATTATACATGAAATATATCTAGAATATCTAGAAATTTTATTATTTAGGAATTATCTAGAAAATCCAAACCAAACCGAAGAATCCAAAAATATATAGGGTGTTTCACTTAAAAAAAACTTAATTTTGGCGTTTGTTTATGGGACACCTTGTATAATATTTTCATTACTGATACACAATTTATTTTCTATAATTTCGTAAAAAAAAACAATCTTTAAAAATAACAAGGGTAAGGGATGGCAATATATAAAAAAAACTTTCTTTTTCACGCTATGCTCTGGAGTTATTTTTCCACGTACTAAAGAAATATTTTTGTCTCTTTTCACTTCTACATAACCTACAGCATTATCTCCATACGTCTCCCTACCTGATCTGAAAAATAAGTTTATAACATTAATTTATAACTACATAAAAGTTCATAACAGTAGGTACCTACTTATACTTAAATATGCCTAAGTACTACAAAGATTAAATGTTACATACCTCTCTGTTTTTTTCCTCGTAATTCAGCACCAATAAATTGGGAATTTGTATTTATAAAAGCAGCCAACATAAAAGCATCGACTTTTAGCAAGTTATCTGATTGTGCTTTTACAAACCCGGAATCTGCCATTACTTAAAAAATTCTCAGAACACACAACACATACAAATACTAACTGCACAAAAAAGCATAAAAAACTCCTTCAATCAACGCTAAAAGTAACAAACATGTCTTAGTATGCCATTTAAATACGTACATAAACGGAACACGTCTGGCTGCTGCTGGCCATCGCGCGTCGACGAGAACGGCGGATGACGTCAGACCAATAGAATATCGTTTCAATTCGCGAGGCGTCGTTTGCGTTATCCATAGTATTTTAATGGCCCATTTTATAAAATTGTGGTACTGCTTTCAAGAAAAAAGTTTCTTTTTGCATTTATACATATTTATTCTAATAAATTGAACAGTTTCTGGCGAAAAATAAAATCCTCCGCATCTTCCTCATTCTACGTAAACTGAATTTTTTTTGAGAGTTTGAGAATTTTTTTTTCGGACACTTAAACTTAGTTTTCTCAAGAAATATAGGTAAATGGATTAATAAATACAGATAATTTATAAGTTTTTCATAATAATATTTGACTTAATTTTATTTTGATTTCATTTTATTTATCTACATTTTTCAATAAGGTATTTAAAATCAAAACACCAACAATACGTTCGCATAGACTAAAAGTCAATAAATTTCTCACTAGTCCTAATAAAAGAAAAGCCAAGGAAAAAAGTCCGAAGAAGCGTGCTCAAAATAAACGACCGAGATAGATAAATAATCCGTCAAATCCCCTAAGCGTATTTGGCTCATTCGTTTCGACCGAGACAAGGATATATCTAGCGCTGGGTTTGAGCAAAGAAACTGGAGTGGGGTGAAAAAAACCGACAAGAAACATAAGCCAAAATGCCACACTCGAGAAAACACGATTTATATCCCGACGATTGAAACGCTACGCGCCATTCCAAAAGCCATTTTTCCTGTCGAGGTTCGTTAATAATTGAAGGCATTCGCTAAGGTGAGCGTAGGTACGGTGAGATATGATAAAGGAAAAAAAACTTACACAGCAGAAACCTATTCGATATTAGGAACGAGAACTATGTCACATACGCTGAAATCATAGATGAAAGACTTATAGTATTAAATAATAGATAAGCAACTTATAATAAATACATTTCAATTTTATTATCTTCTTATTATTATCACGCCCTCTCCTGCCGAAGGGGTTGGCGATCCAAATGGCAATTGTGGCTCTGGAAACTCCAGCCCGGAAGATTTCCGCAGACGAGCGTTCAAACCATCTCCTTAAATCTTTTTGCCATGAGTTCTGGCGTCTTCCTACTAATCTTTTCTCTTGCACTTTGCCCTCTATTATGAGGCGCAGTATTTCGTATCTACAACCTCTCATCACATGACCCAGGTATTGCATCTTTCTTTCCTTTATGGTGTTCAGTATCTTTTTTTGTTTCTGCATGTGCTGGAGTACTTCATCATTGGTGATCCTTTATACCCATGAAATTTGCAGCATCCGTCTGTATACATTCATTTCGAAGGCTTCTATTCTCTTTTCGGTCTGTGAATCCAGTGTCCAGCTCTCATATCCATAGAGTAACACAGAGAAGACGTAGTATCTGGTCTTGTAAAAAATGGTTTCATTCTCACAAAAATTTGTCTCGCTTGCTCAATTCTTGAAAATATTTCTCTAAAAACTTTATTGAGGTCCCTTGTTCGATTGTTTGTCACTCGACATGCAGGTGTGCATTTTTATTATTACAAGTACGTTTCTGGTGGTCAGAGAAAGAAGTACTAAGGGAACAGAGATGTAATGGTCAGAGAAAGAAGTACTAAGGGAACAGGGTTGTTTTAGTTGATTTAAAATAAATTTAGACATGCAAGAACATTACAGTTGGTGGTTGAAACCTTTGGTGTTAGACAGCAAAATAAAACACTAAATCAACCAAAACACGCTTTTACGCACTGGACGCGCGCTTCACTAACCATGTTAGCATCAACAGCAAATGATTATAAACTAAACTAATATCTCCAATTTGAACGTTTATATACTCGCTCAGTGGGCACCGAGTGGGCGTGGCAAGATCTAGCCAACCGAGTCTGAGCCCACCGAGCGTCACAGTTACATTTCCGCCACTAGAGTAGTAGGAACAAAGAACTTGAAGGAATTGGACCGTTGTTTCTGTTCATACTATCTTTAAATTTATTAATTCTGATACTTTCATATGCATCTAATTGCCTGTAATTTTAGACTTGTTTAACTGATTAAAATTAATATCTATAAAATGTTCCTTATCAACAATATGTTCAGCAACGTAAGATTTATCCGATCTACCATATCTTATCTGAGCTATATGCTCCTTAAATCTAGTTAATATTGATCTTCTAGTTTGCCCAACAAATTTTTGCTTACAATCTTTACGTGGAATTTCATAAATACCCGACCTTTCCAGTGGAGGTGTTTTATCTTTAGGATTACCTAATAATTGTTGTAATTTATTTTTAGTACTATACACAAGCTTATAATTGACATTCTTAAAAATTATGTTTAAACCACGGGATAACTCTCTATCAAACGGTATTGAAAAATATTTTGACGTATCTTTCTCCACTTGAAAAGTTGAATTTTCAGCAATCGCAAACTTATACCTACGTTTTCTAATTATTTTATCCACTAATGAAGAAGCATATCCATTACACTCGGCTACATTACTAATGTAATTTTATGCTATTTCATATCTTTCGTTGGTAAGTAGAAAACTAAGTAATCTATGAACTAAGAAATTTAAACCAGTCATTTTATGTTCAATAGTATGACACGACTCATTAGGAATGTATCTCCATGTAATGGTATTTTTTCTATAGATATCAAATTCCAGGCAATTAGTAATATTTCTAATAACTAATCCATCTAGAAATGGTAATCTATCGTTTAATACTTTCAATACCTTTTGATAGAGAGTTATCCCGTGGTGTGGTTTAAAAAGAATTTTTAAGGATCTCAATTATAAACTTGTGCTAATAATAAAGGTTATCATTTATCATATCCCGAATAAAAGTCAACAAATTTTTCAGCATTTAGCTGTTATAAATATCTAAACAAGAAAAAAGAAATATACTCTAAATTCTTATACGGAGCTTTCAGAAAAAATGCAAAATATCTGCAGGTTTCCCTTAAAATGCATAGATATTATTTAATATTCATTGGTAAATGGTAATGCTTAAAATAGGAAATTTAACAGAAGGTATACTAGATATATTAAATTTCTGTTAAAAATGTGGATCCCTAATCTACATTCACATGCGAAGATAGAAACGCTAAATATCTAGAATTTACATATTGCAAGTTGTTATAATATCTTCTTTAACTTCTTTAGTATACTCCCATATAATGGTCGTAGTTTTTATCTCAATAAATAAGAGACCCACCATGCAACCTTCAGAGCTGCCCTCTTTCCAGTATCAAAATAAATCTATTATAACAAAATATTACAGTTGGGAGTTGGAGCGCCTATCGCTAACCATGTTAGCATCATCAGCAGATGATTAAAATTCAATGGTTAGCGAAACGCGCGTCCAGTGTAAAAGTAAAACTGTTTTGGTGTATTGTGGTGATTTAACGACATATTATTAGAATAGAAAACATAAAACTGCATTTTTATACTAGTTTTAACCCTTAAGTACTAACATATTGAAATAGTCGCGCCTATACTAACTAACTAACGTCTGAGAGAAAAAAAAAATACATATTTTGTTGGTGTCTAACAGATTTTTTGGAGTGGAGTGAATCATTAGCATTAAAACTACAGGAAAAAAATATCTAATACTTATATTATGCAAACATGTTTTATATTTTTGAAATAAAAGTACTAGTTTTGGATTTTTGACATATCTTTGTTTCTCATTGAGATAGAAAAAAAAACGAAAGGAAAAGGAAAAACTATATTTATTATTATATTTAGCATATAAAAGCCTATCTATTAAGCACAAAAAAGCAAAAGAAAATATAAAGAATAAAAAAATGACAATGCCTAAAGATGGACTTGTTCCCTACACACTTTTTTGCGCATTCCAAACAAATTGTTCTCTTCATTTTCTTCGATATTAGTCTACTGATCGTTCACATCCATATTTTCGTCATCTATAACAAAACATACACAGCTACATACCTTTAGATATTAGTTAAAAACCGTTTTTTTTACCTTCTTATTCGAATTCAGAATTATGATCGCTGTCTATAGCAAAATTTTCGCCACATTCGGATTCTATGTCACTATTTTGCTATTATCGCTGCTAATCTCTTCATACCACTTTAGAAGAGTATCCTTGTAATTTTACTCGCCATACTTCACATGTTTTGAGCTATTAGGTGCTTGATTCATTGCACAAATTACAAAAAAAAGCTTACGTTAACACTAACACTCCGTCTGTCAGACGGCATCGACAGTTTAAACTAAAATATTTTGAAAACTACACACTTTCACAAATTGCCCTGCCGGCTTTTAACTTGTTTTGATGCGTATTGAAATTACATAGTTGGATGATAATTAGGAACGGAGGGGAGTGGAGATGTCATATGTCCAGCTAGTCCGTTGCGTCTGTGAGACGGGGTGTTAGTACTTAAGGGTTAAGAGCATTAGCACTTTTAGTTGTGATATTTATATACGTTTCAGTTTTACAATTAATAATAACAAATTTAAAAACTTATTTATCTGCAACCTTCAAATAACAAAATTCAAAAATTAAAAAATCCGAAATATTCTGGAACAATATGCCTAGACTAAAAGTCAATATATCCTGCACCATCCTTAAGAAAACAAAACAAAGAAAAAATGCAAGAAAGGCGCACAAACTAAAGGACCGAGATAGATAAATAATCCTTGCAATCCCCTAAGCGTATTTGGCTCATTCGTCTCGACCGAGACAAGGATAAAACTGCCGTTGGCGATGAGCTAGGCTGGGTGGAGGATGGGGGTGAAAAAACCCGACGAGAAACATAAGCCAAAATCCTGCACTCGAGAAAACACGATTTATATCCCGACGATTGAAACGCCACGCCATTCCGAAAGCGATTTTTCCTGTCGGTTCGTTAATAATTGAAGGCATTCGCTAGGTGCGCGTAGGTACGCTGAATGATGGGAAAAGAAAATTACACAGTAGAAATTTTCGATTTCGTTCAATATTCCTAACGAGAAGTATGTAGAAGATTGATAAAGCTAGAAATATCTAAACATGAAAAACATACAGGGTTTACCCATCGAAAACGTTGCGCAAGACATAACAGCCAGGATATTTTTTTTTCAAAAAATCAACAATTCAAATTTCACAACCAAAAACACGTCAATTTTGTTTGTGAGGGGGACAACTTTTGCCCCAAAAATGATTGCAAAATCTTCAACCCTCTAAGCGAGGGTGTCATCCCCCAACTTTTTTCAAAAAGGAAGGGGGGTTAAGTGGTGCCGCAATGAAAAGAGGTTTCTATTCTCTATATTTCCCCGCTTCGTTTTTGAAAATCGGTCGAGTCATTGCGAAAATATGAAGGATTGAAATTTGAAAAGTTTATTTAAACATTTATCAGAGTAAATGATAAGGATAAATTCCTTCGACCAATTTGCTGTTTTTTCTTATTATTTCTAGATGTTTACGCATTTTTTTACTTGCCATAAGGTAGAACGATCAGGTGTGGTCTCAATATCGTTAAACCGAGCTACAATAGAATTTCCAAAAATACCAGCCTGCGACGATCAAAATCGTCTTCGTTGAGTTCTTGTACCAACTGAATTTTGTACGGGTGGAACTTGTGTTTTTTTAATATCGTTTGGACCCTTGTAAGATTCACGCCGGTCGCGGTCTCATTGGCTAATTTTCTTGTACTCAGCGTACTACCCATGGTAACTTGGCCGAATACGAATACCTCCATAGCTTCATTTACTACAGGATTTTCTCTCTGCCTCTTTTTATTCATAACGGAACCAGTTTCGTGAAATTTTGCTGCTAAATCGCGAACAATTTTGCCATAAAGGTGTTTGTCAGGATGGCGTTCATTGAATATCTGCGCAAACCGATTGCCACATTCATTACTTTTAAAATAAAGTTCGATTATGTCCACACTTTTTCTGCAAGTGAGTACTCCATAATTGTTAAATAGTTTAACGATATTGAGAAGAACTTCAACGCACAAGTCATAGAACAGCTATCTAGCAACTACCGCACCAGATCGTTCAACCTTGTGGCAAGTGAAAAAATGCGTAAACATCTAGAAATAATAAGAAAAAACAGCAAATTGATCGAAGGAATTTATCCTTATTGTTTACTCTGAAAAATGTTTAAATAAACTTTTCAAATTTCAATCCTTCATATTGTTACGTTTTTCGTCGGTTCCGTGTGGATAGAAAGTCACAATTTATTTAAACACTATTTATTTAACACTAATTAACAAAAACAATAACGATAAAAGACTTATAGAACTATTTACAAACGATTTATAACTAAGAATTTATTTTGAATTTTAGCGCCTCAACTGTATATTTATAACTGCCCTCTCTAGGCCACAGCCGCCGGCTTTTATACCTACAGTTAAAGTTTACTAGAATAGTCCATAGATCGTTAGGTGCATAGAGAAGGTTTTCGAATGTTCTCGTATGTACTACTCCATTCCAGTGGGACTCGATCCTTCTCGAATCTTCGAATGAAGCATTGCGGTGTCTATGTGATGTTAAGGTCATCCGAGGGCGGGCCATATTGTTAGGTTAGGTCGAGTCCACACCGGTCCGCAACACTGCCCCCTTCTTAGGTACATGCTCGTCCCGAGATGTACACGGTGAATGAAGGTATTTGCAAAGCTGTCCCCTGGTACATTGCGAAGTCTGGTAGAAATAGTAGTCTACAGTTTTCTCTCCCGATCTCAGCTTTGGGTTGTAGCAGCAAACAAGGATCTCGATTCCCGTAAATCTGAACAAGACTTCAATCATGTTCCGGATTGTACGCCAACTTAAACCATCGAGTCCACACGCCAGCTTCGGAATGGCTAATCGTGTAATGTTATTGTTTAGCAGGGCTTCTCTCAGTTCAATCAGGGTCTTCCATAGATTAAGATAAGTCGGCTTACTCGGCGACCATTCCTTAGTGACCAGGTAGAAGATGCGTCTTGTTTGACCATGTGCATTGTCGGTTAGCCTCAAGACGCTTCCTACCTCTGGATCCTGTCGGCGTAGTTCTCCGACACGCCCAAACTTCTCATTGAACGTCGCAGCGATTCCTCTGGACATCCGCAAATCTCGAGCCACACAATGAGCGAGCGAATAGTCAGGAGGCACGGAAAAGAGGTTTCGTTGATCTTCTTTGGTTACACCATAGCGAGCCTTCACACTGCTGTTGTATCGGGCCATGAAATCGTCAAAGGACATCTCCGAATCAGGGGGATCAAAGCTGCAGGTTCTCACGGTCCCAGCACGATCTTCTATTTCGCCTTGGTAGGGGCTCAAACGGTTGAAATGAACCATCCTCGGTTTTCCTTTTGGCAATTTTTTGATATGGTATACGACGTCATGAATTCTATCCATGACTTCGTATGGGCTTTCCCACGAGGATTGTAGCTTCGGAGATAATCCACGACGTCTCTGCGGGTTGTACAGCCACACCAAATTCCCTGGTTGGTACCCTCCATGTTCAGCTTGAATGTCGTAGTGCTTCTTCATTCTTTCACTAGCGCTTTGAATATTTAGGCGGACTCGCTGATGGATGTCGTCCATCCTTTGGCGTAGTCTATGGACATAATCTTCTCCGGCGACATCTTCTCCCGGTCGGCAACCAAACTTCAGGTCACAAGGTAGGCGCACTTCCCGTCTACAAACAAAAACTAAAAATCAAACCAAACCAAACCAAACAATAACGATAAAAGACTTATAGAACTATTTACAAACGATTTATAACTAAGAATTTATTTTGAATTTTAGCGCGTCAACTGTATATTTATAACTGCCCTCTCTAGGCCACAGCCGCCGGTTTTTATACCTACAGTTAAAGTTTACTAGAATAGTCCATAGATCGTTAGGTGCATAGAGAAGGTTTTCGAATGTTCTCGTATGTACTACTCCATTCCAGTGGAACTCGATCCTTCTCGAATTTTCGAATGAAGCATTGCGGTGTCTATGTGATGTTAAGGTCATCCGAGGGCGGGCCATATTGTTAGGTTAGGTCGAGTCCACACCGGTCCGCAACAATATTTTCTCAATAGAGAATGGAAAGCTCTTTTCATTGCGGCGCCACTTGACTCCCCTTCCCATTTGAAAAAAGTTGGGGGATGACACCCCCGCTTAGAGGGTTGAAGATTTTGCAATCATTTTTGGGGCAAAAGTTGTCCCCCTCAGAGGGTAATGCATTTCGTGTCAGATGAAAGTATTGTTCGGTAATCCCGAAACATCTTCTGGTATTACATTCGGTACATATTAAGAATAATTTAACATTTTCAGATAACATTGATTGTGAGAGTATTATTGAACAAAAAATTTACTTATAAGAAACTTTACTAGAGGCAGTATTAGGATTTCAAAAGATGAAATAACGAATATAGTTTTATTTGAATATATAATTTTTAACAAAGTTTTGCAAAGTCATCCGTTACCTGAATTCATAGTATCCGAATTCACAATAAAAAATATTTTTATCAAAAATATCCGAATTATTTTCCGCAATGTTCTATTCATAATGCTGATATTATTGTAAAAATTGTCATAAATCCTATTACAAATACACTTTTGAAAAGCTACTGTGGTAAAAAGAATGATAGATTTGGAGAAGGAAATAAAAGAAAGTTAGACAATCTTGCAGCATAAATAAATACAATAACGATGGATAATGTGAGATGGGATATCAATCTGATGTTTTTTAAATTTTGTGTTTAATTACTTATTAAATATTAGGTGCAATTAAATTTTATATCCATTATATAACGTATAAAGAGTATCAAATGCAATCAAAGTTTATACCTCTAGTTGATGACGTGACGAATAAGCTGTCCGGCCCTGTTATTTCGAGGGTGCCGGTTGTCCACCCGGTTTCTTATTACCGTCTACAAGCTCATCGTAAGAAGGTTTTTCTGATAGGCCATTTTAAATGAAGAGATTCACTTTGTCAATAAAACCTGAAACACCCTGTATACAGCTGTTCGTTTAGTATAAAATTATTTTTGACAGCTCATGAGTTGAGAGATTTTCGAGAAAATGAAACTTGAACATCGAAGCTGAAAGTTAAAAACAGTTTTGATCGTGGAAAAACGGCTTGTTTGTTTTTATTCTATAAAAAATTTTCACGGGCTATTTTTAACCATCCTGTTTTTTAATTACCAAACTTTATTTTAAAAATATTATTCCAATGATTACCAAAATTAACTTAATTTTATTTCAAGACATTTTCGAGATGCCCGGTTACGATAGGCGATTTTCTTGCATCCTGCATACGTGACCAGCCCATCTTAAGCGGGATTTAGTAATCATGACTTCAACGCTCTGGCAGCTAGATGTTTCAAAGACCGATACGTTTGAGACATGGTGGAATCATTTGACTCTTAAGAGTTGTCTAAGGTGTCTCTTTGGTAATTTATCGATAAGAATATATTGATTACAAATCTGCCACTAAATAGTCGGCCGACTAAAAATTGCATGTCAGGACGTAGCCTAATTATCAAAAATAAACTCACACACAACAAGTTCAGTTTAGAATTCGAAGATACGATTTCAAATATTTAGGCAAATATAGTTTCTTTTTCCATATTTACAAAATTGTATAAAGAAATCAATAATAACAAACCATTAATATGACAGAGAGGAAAATATATTTTGCGAGATAACTTAGAAATGCATTGTGCCGGAAGCAGTTCAATATTCGCAAAATATACCAACAATATATATTTATAAATTGTTCGAATTCTATAGGAAAACCGATAAATTTTTCAATGCTAGATGCATTGTTATTTTGGATAGACTCGTGTGATTATTTCTGGATGGAAAAGTAGAATATGAGTAAAATATTTTGAATTTTTCGTTAAATATTGAATATTTTGTCATAAATATTTAAATATAGAAAATATAAATTTTTAATAATTTAACAGTTTTTAGATTGGTGAATAATTATTTTCAATAAGCAAAAAGATAAATAGACTTTTGCCATAAAAATATAAATTTATGTTTTACTTATACAAATAAACTACATTTATACAGGGTTTTTCAAAAAAAATCTCTCGTGTGGAAATTATTTACATAAAAATAAAATTCATTTTTTATATCAACTTAGGTTCGATTATGCTTTCTTTTGTACCTACAGGATGTTTTAATACTAAATAAATTTTAATGCCAATGCTAAAAAATCTAAATTGTACAGGGTGTCTCATTTTTGTTGAAATCATACCGTGCCTCCGTTATTAGTAAAGATAGGAGGATGCGGTTTTTACAAACCTCCACCACTTTTTTGTCAAACGGAAGATGGTGGTGTAGTCTGTTTTTTCTTTTAAGAAAATATTTTTAAAAATATGATCTAAAGTTATGTTTCTTCAAATGGAACAACCTGTATCTTTATAAATCGTATGATCCGTCTTGCCCTATGAGATTTACAGTTGGAGGATGGACCCTTTGGTGTTACACAGGAAAATAAAACAGTAAATCACTACAATACACCAAAACACTTTTACATTTACACTGGACGCGCGTTTCGCTAACCATGTTAGCATCATCAGCAGATGATTAAAACTGTTTATCATCAGCAAAACGTGCGTTTAGTGTAAAAGTAAAAGTGTTTTGGTGTATTGTGGTAATTTAGTTTTTTATTTACTTATGAGGTTCTCAAAAATATATATCACTGTATATTTATTTTCTCAATTTACTGCCCCCGATATTTGACAGATATAATTTTCTTATTAATAGGCCATGATGTTAATGAAAAAATCAAATTGGTATTTACTAAAATAGTGATACACATGTTAAAATTTTATTTGGGACTAAAATATTTTACTTTTAAACTGTTACCACTGAATATGTTTTTCTTCTTTTTTATAAAGGGATTTATTATAACGAGATGGGAGATGGGTCTGCAAATATCTAAAAGCTTGTCTGATAGCATTTTCCAGTTATTTGACATTGTTGTAGCTGCCACGGTATATTTCATATTTCAAAAATACCTAAATACAGAAATAAAGAACGGAAAAATCTGGGGATCAGGGAGGCCATCGTATAGGTCCATTGGTCCCAGTTTATCGATTTGGGAAATAGTCATTTATCAAAATTCTAATATTTTTAAAGTTGTGAGGGGAACCCCATCTTCCTGAAAATATATTTCGCGTAAATTAGCTAAATGAATATCTAAAATTTCCGATACGATAGCTTATTTATTACTTTATAACCAAGATTCCCCAAAAGGTAGTTAGTCAAAGGTAGAGAGTTAAGTTTTCCTGATATATAAAGAATATATTAGTGGCTCGTAAAATAAATCATTAGACAGATAGCACTATATACTTTTAATAATTCTTTAGTTTCTTTTATTATCAATCATGGCCTACTAATAAAAATTATATTTTAATGAAAACTATTTTTAATATTGCTGTAAATAGTAAAAATAAATATAGAGGGATATATATATTTTTGAGAAATTTATGGGCAAACCAGATCATACAATTTATAACTATACGGGGTGTTCTATTAAAGAAAACTTAACTCTAATTCATATCTTCAAAAATATTCTTTTCGTAGAAACAAACTACACCACTGTATTCTACGTAAAAAGTTCTACAACAAACAGTTTTCACCTTCTCGATACCTTTCACAATAACAGAGATACGAGGGGTTTCCCAAATTGCAAACTTTTCAAAAAGACCTTGTAGCTCAAAAAAGGCTATGAAAATTTTGTTCACAGCATCTTCCGTTTGGCAAAAAAGTGGGACAGGTTTGTGCAAACCGCATCCTCCTATCATCACTAATAACAGAGATACCATAAGATTTCAACCAAAATGCGACACACTGTACAGAGTGGGTCAAATTCGACGCTTTTAAATGGAAACACCCTTTTCTATAGTAGATAGACAAAAACTAATATCGGTGACTGTAGCTCAATTTTTGTCAAAAACATGATGGTGAAAACCGCATATCGATATCTGTTACCGTTCCGGAGTTACGGGGTGTTTTTCAAAAATATGCATTTTTAACAAACCGATGTAACTTTTTTGCTATGGAAAATTTTGTATTTTTATGAAAACATTTCCAAAACACCTTTTTACGTAGAATTTAATGGTTTAAGTATAAGTTTTTTAAAATTAATAATTCAGGAATTATCAACAGAAAATTTGATTTTTTATATGAGACACCCTGTATATTTGTAATTTATTGAAAAGAATTTAAAATTACCTTTCCAATAATATAATATACTTGATATTTTGATTTGGATTCCTCTTCGAGATATAGAGTATATAAAAATTCGCCCGCTTTAAATAAGTAGGCTTTGAACGCCACCGGCTGTACCTAATGCAAAATAATTCTAGCTGTGAGCCAGGGGCGTAGATACGTGTATGTTATGGGGGTGGTACTATGATTAAGTCGCAAAAAAAAACACCGTCGGAATTTTTTTGTCGAATTAAAACGACGGCGATTTTTTTGTCTTCAAAAAGATATAAAAACATAACACACAAATTAAAATATAGATTTGTAAATAACATAAACAAAAATGAAACAACGACGTTTATCAGTTAATTTTCTATAAACTATAAATAAAAAAATCTAAACTATCAAAAAAAACTATAAAAACAATAAACTATAAATAAAACTACAAAACAAAATCAAGTTTTCTAGTACGCTGTTTGGAAAACCTATCAATAACAGCATCAACATTTTTTTCAATATCTTTATGGATATTGATTAGAGTTAACCCCACTAATCTGTCCTGGCCAATAAGAACACTTTGTGTGCTTTTAATTAGGTCGAACATATTATAAACGATAAATCAACATAATTAAAAGCATACAAAGTGTTCTTATATGTCGGATATTATTTAAAAAAAATCCTTTCATAGTCAATGACTATTTCAATTCTCGCATCTCGTCAAGCGTCAGGGGGGGGGGGTACTGTCCCCCAGTACCCCCCCCCCCTTATCTACGCCCTTGCTGTGAGCATCAATTAAAACGAAAATAATATTTGCTATGAGAGATGCAGAATTTTATAACAATTTAAAATATATTTCACCAACATCAACACATTTAAACTATATCTAATAACAATAAAAATAAATAGCAAACCAAGGCATGATATTTTGCTACAGGTGTTCGACATATCGACCGTCTTCTGTTATGGACAGACGCGGCAGTTTTTGAATATTTCTCGCGAAATTCATTAACTCAGTGGGGGTGAAAAAATACCCTCTCATAACTGCTAAGTACTTTTAATTCTTATCTAGATAATACGGAAGAATAAGGAACCTTTATTCTTCCGCAAATATATCCATAGGATTAGATCCATGGGCACTAAGTCAGGCGGCGTCGACGGCCAACGGCTGGGATCTTGGTTAGCTATCCAATTATTCTTGAAATTAGCTGTAAAAATTTGCTGATAACTTCAGCGTTCAGAGGCGATGCGTCGTCTTGCTGGAAAAATATGTTTTCGAATTTCATTAAGGGCATATTATCAATAAGGGGTCCAAAGCCTACTAGTTAAAAGTGGCGAACTTTTAAAAATTCTGTATTTTGAAAGGGATTATAACAAAATATCAAGTGTGCTATATTTTTGAGAAGGTAATTTTAAATTCTTTTCAGTTAATTAAAAATATAGAGGGTGTCCCAAATAAAAAATCAATTTTTCTGTTGATAACTCTTAAATTCTTAATTTTAAAAGAAATATACCCAAACAATTAAATTCTACGTAAAAAGGTGCTTTGGAGATGTTTTCAAAGAAATACAACATTTTCCATAGCAAAAAAGTTCCAGCGATTTGTTAAAAATGCACATTTTTGAAAAACACCCCATAACTCCGAAACGGTAACAGATATTGATGTGCGGTTTTCACCATCATGTTTTTGATAAAAATTAAGCTCTAGAAACCGATATTATTTTCCGTCTATCTTCTATAGAAAAGGACGTTTCCCTTTAAAAGCGTCCAATTTGACCCACCCTGTACACAGTGGGTGGTTTTTGTTGGAACTGAAACAAATTAATTCAAATAATAGTTTACAGTTAGTGTTACTATTTATGAAGGCCGGTTTGGCATAACATTTAAAATAACGCAATTTTCAAATATGCAGATCTATAGAATGAAAAACGGAAAAATTAAGGCACTGAGTGGCAGATACTATCATACATATCACTAAACTAAGGTTAGAAAATAAAAATGTTTTAAATGAAGAAATTATAGAGAAGCGATACCTATCGTGGACGTGCATAATTTAGTGACAACACCAACAATAACAGTACCAACATAACAGTTCCAATTAACAATCTAAAAATACCCCACAAAGATTACCTGAAAAAAAATTATGCAGTAGAAGTATGAATATTTATTAGATACCTACGTAACAAGTATCAAGTTCTGCATAGCTAATTTAGTTAGTAAACTTAATTTATTAATACAGGTCTAAAAAAAGATGACGAAAGTTATTTTACATAATTTACTACTACGAACAGTTTAAACTTTGCTATTAGATTTGCATTTTGGTCTACATAACAAATTTACGTGTTTCACAGAAATAGATGGTTTACGGTAAAATTCCCTGATTAATATTTACGCAGTTTGAAAACTTTTTCTAATTGAGAATATCGAGTAACATTATAAAAGTTTGTTGGTATTGAATAGCTGGTAAAAATAGATTAAATAATTCTTGACGTTATTAAATGAATAAGCAGACCCAGAGTAAAAACTACCAAAGTAAAAACATTGCTAAAACTCTAATTTTGTTATTTTTTGAGTACCTTATTTACAACAATATAAGAGAAAACAAGTAAAAGTAAAGTAATTAGTTACCTAAAAGAATTCTCCTTGTCTTTATTTATTTTGTTTACACAACATTTCGGTAAGAATTATCACTGACCGTTATCAAGTGTGGACAAATCTAAATCCTGAAACTACTGAGCTTATACAGAGAAGACCAGGTTACTAGTAACATAGCAAGTTGCCGGACGAATTTACGTTTACCCGATTTGCGTTCGTACTCGAGAGTCACTGCCGGCTAGTCGGCTGGTCAGGCAGTACGCAGTTGCAGTTGTGCTTGGACGGGTCGGTCATGACAGACTAGAAATACGACTCGAGGAGTGCCGAGTAATTATTATTTTCATTTTAAGTGTTCCACCAAACCTTCACTTAGGTAACTAACTTAAGGTAACATTTAAAATGAAAATACTTAGATATTTATTATTTGGGTGTGTTTACAAGCCAAAACTAAAAATAAAGAAGTTCTCTAAACCCCAAAAAAAAACTAAAATATAACTCTAAATAAAAAAAAGTTATAACAAGTGTTCAAAAAGACCATCTTCTTGTGCTAGACAGAAGCCTAGGCGGTCGTAAAATCCCCGTCTGACATTGGCTAACATATTAGGGCTAATAGTTTGGAAAGCCTTTCGTATTTTTACTTGAAGCTCATCCAGATTATTAGCCCTATTATGACCATACACTTTGGATTTTACATAACCCCACAGAAATAAGTCATTGGGATCTAGCGGGCCACAAAATAGTTCTATATCCACTAATTAAACGGATGGGAAAAGTATTGTTCAAATATTCGTGAACAATACGGGCATTGTGGGTAATTTGATTACTTGAAATCGTGGGATTTTGATCCGCGGTAGCACAAATGAACACTTGCTTTAACTCCTGTTCTTCATTAATCAACACATCAGGCTTTTTTTGTTTTTTTGTGGGAACACGCACCCATGTGTTTCAAAATTATTAATAACTCTTGATACAGTAGGTAGAGATGGAATTGGCCTGTCTACAAAAGTTGTGTCGCAACCAGACCAAACCAAGCTCAACTGATAATGGGGTAGGGCCCCGAAACCGGTAGTGAGAGCAGGTTGATCCACATTATGACGAGCACAGCGTGGAATTAATTTCTATATTAGCAGTTCAAGGCAAGAAACTCTTATATAATTTTATTATATACCTAAAAACTGCAAGAAATTTATTTTCCATTATATAATTTGGTTTTGCCTCATAAACGAGATCTTTAATGACAGTAACCATTTAGATTAAACAAAAATTACTAAAGAAAATAAAAACCCATTATATTTCAGTGCATGTTAATAAAACATAAAACGCAATAATATTATACCAGTGTTAATGACTATTAAAATAAATATTTCAAATAAAACTGAGAGCTAGCAGCTTGAGTGAAATTATAAAAAAGTGTAATTTACGTTGTAACTGTAATTGCTCTCATAATCATTTATTTATCTGTTAGAGTTAATGCGTTTTTTTTATTTATGTTTACTCAACGTATCGGAAATATTGATATAACCATTACATGCTTTACCGATTTTAATTTAGATAGAATCTATTAAATTGTTTATATTATTACATTAATGACTCTTAAAATTATATTTTACACCCGCTGCGAATTTTTATTTTTATACTAATTCGCTATTTTTGTTTTAAATGTAATTTTAGCTAGCTTAAAAGAAGCTCTCTATTTCTTGTGTTATGTTAAATGTGTATGTACTAGGGGATTCAATCCCGGACAATTTTATGTTGTCGGGATCCCGGGATTCTTAACCCCGAATCTCGGGATCCCGGGTTTCAGTAATAATGTTGCCAATGTTACTTTCAAATAACATTTTATTAAAATTAACGTTAATTAGTTAAAACAAAAACAAAGTCTTTGGAACACAAAAATACACTATGAAAATATGAACCCTTCCTGGACACAAACGGTACATTGTGAGACAGGAAATTGTTGAGAGAAACAAGCCCTATAACATAGGACGCAACATTTTAATGAACAGTGCTTTTCATAAAATCAATAAAATGAAAAATATACGAAATAAAATAAATGTACCGATTTCTGTCGAAAATCGACATCTATGAAAATATGAACCCTTCCTGGACACAAACGGTACATTGTGAGACAGGAAATTGTAGAGAGAAACAAGCGCTATAACATAGGATACAACATTTTAATGAAGAGTGCTTTCTATAAAATCAATAAAATGAAAAATATACGAAATAATATACATGTTCCGATTTCTTTCGAAAATCGACATCTATGAAACTATGAACCCTTCCTGGACACAAACGGTACATTGTGAGACAGGAAATTGTAGAGAGAAACAAGCCCTATATCATAGGATACAACATTTTAATGAACAGTACTTTCCATAAAATCAATAAAATGAAAAATATACGAAATAATATACATGTTCTGATTTCTTTCGAAAATCGACATCTATGAAACTATGAACCCTTCCTGGACACAAACGGCACATTGTGAGTAGGGGATTCAATCCCGGACAATTTTATGTTGTCGGGATCCCGGGATTCTTAACCCCGAATCTCGGGATCCCAGGATTTCAGTAATAATGTTACCAATGTTACTTTCAAAGAACATTTTATTAAAATTAACGAAAAAGATTAGGTCACTAATCTGGCGTCCCACTAACAATGGCTGCCGGCTGTATCTCGAAAAGTGTTAGGGCTGGGGAAAAATAATTACTACCCATGAGGACTTTCAACTTCAAATTAAAATTTTAGCTAGAGGGCGTAACTGCCACAGCATATATGTCCACAGATAATAAGAAAATTGTATTTTTTGAAAAAAAAAATCCGAGCTAAGAGGCAATATAAAATAATGCCCTTTATCGTTGCCTCAATCTGTAGATATTGAAAGATCATTTGAAAAATATGATTATAAATAAATATTTTTAGTTGCAGTCCTTTTTTTCTATAGGAATATTGAATTCGATTTCGTTATGATCACAAATTTACTAAATGTATCAGTAATCATCTTAATAAATAAATACATTTTCCTTCGACAATTTTTTTCTCGGTTTATTCAGAAAGTTCTGAATATTGGTGTTCGATTTAATTTTAAATTCAAACTTTTTGCTTGGCAAAAATATATCGTTCGCCGAACATTTCGGAAAAGTTTTTAATTATTTATATAAAGTTATACACCGATTCGAAATATCATATTTATTAACAAGTTATTTTATACACAAGAAAATATGTTTCACTTTTTGATGTTTGATTAATTGGGCAATTTTATTCAATGTAAAGTAGTAAGGTTATTTATTTAAAGAGCCTTGAGATTCTTAAAATATTTTTTATAATATGTAAAAAATATGAATTTTTGTTAAGGCTTGCCGAGCATAAGTTTCATATCCTGTAAATCACGCGTTCAGTATTGAACTATATCAAATTTTTAAATTACAATTACTTAATTAACATGGATCATCCGATGATATTTTCAAAAATTACAATTTAGAAGAGTACCGAAAACTCTATATTTCAAAATGAGAAGTGCATGGTACTTATAACAACCTGTACTTTAATGTCTTTTGCGCCATTTGGCGATGCGGAAGAGACTAAATTTGTAGTTCTATAAAATCACTATTGGGTGTCTAGGGCTTTGAATAAAAAGATTAAGGAAGGAGCATAATGCTATCCATGTATTCATGCATGGTGGGCGGAAAAAGGACTTTAGGGTGGGGATCCTTGAAAGTTCTGTTTGACGATTCATTTGACACATTTGAATTTGATTTGGTTTGGAAATTTTGTAGATTGAAATCTTGTAGATTGAAATTTGAAATTTTGTAGATTTCTCAGTCTTTGCTGAGCTTATTTTATGTTAGTTATTATTTATTCTACTACACTGATAGTTGTATGAAGGTAGTAAATCTAGATGGAAAGTGTGACAGAACTTAAATTAACAGTGTTACTATTGCGATTCTTCGAAAAAGACTAAAATAGTTGGTTGTGTCGCGTGCGGTAGATCTCGGTCAAAAATCGAGTGAAATAATGGAATAACTTTTAGCTAGCAAGTGACTATACAGACCGGACCACCGTAGTAGTAACATAGGCAGAACCGGACGAATTAGCGTATACCCGTCCGCCGGATAAAAAGCAGGCGAAAAAATGCCATAAAATAAAAATAGGTAGATATGTGATAAGAACGTTTCAGAATTTGAATTTATTCGTTTTTTAATAGCCAAAACGAATACATAGATTTTCGCGACAGTTCTCGTGTAAAATTTATTTTTTAACTAAAATAATGGATGTTTACGAAGTTCGTGAGTAAATTCAAATTGTAAAATGGTATTTCCAAAGTAGGTCTTATTGGGATATACAAACAATTTACCTACTGTATCAAGAATTTTGAAACACATGGGTGCGTGTTCCCACAAAAACACAAAAAGCCTAATGTGTTGATTAATGAAGAACAGGAGTTAAATCAAGTGTTCATTTGTGCTACCGCGGATCAAAATCCCATGTTTTCAAGTAATCAAATTGCTGAGGTGGTTGTCCTGCACACAATGCCCGTATTGTTCAAGAATATTTGAACAATACTTTTCCCAACCGTTTAATTAGTGGACATGGAACTATTTTGTGGCCCGCTAGGGGGCTAATAATCTGAATGAGCTTCAAGTAAAAATACGAGAGGCTTTCCAAACTATTAGCCCTAATATGTTAGCCAATGTCAGACGGGGATTTTACCGTATAGACGTATGCACTTGTTATAACTTTTCTTTTTATTTAGAGTAATATTTTAGTTTTTTTTTGGGTTTAGAGAATTGATTTATTTTTAGGTTTGGCTTGTAAACACACTCAAATAATAAAGATTTAAGTATTTTTATTTTAAATGTTACCTTAAGTGAAGGTAAACACTTAAAATGAAAATAATAAATACTCGGCACTCCTCGCGTCGTATTCCTAGTCTGTCACGACCGACCCGTCCAAGCAAAACTGCAACTTCGTACTGCCTGACTAGCCGACTAGCCGGCAGTGAATCTCGAGTACGAACGCAAATTGGGTAAACGTAAATTCGTCCGGCAACTTGCTGTGTTACTAGTAGCCTGGTCTTCTCTGTATATTGGCTAGAGTTTCTATATAAGGCCTGTCAATACCTTATTTCGCTAGGTTTAGTAACAGTAAACCACTGACAAAGCCAAAAAATAAAATAAATATAAGGTAAGCCTGTAAAAATACTTTTATTCTTCAGATAGAAATATGTATCAATTATATTATTTTGGTGTTTATTCGCAAAAACAAGAGTATGAGATTGAAAACAGAGTAGCTTAGATTCTCAAAAGATAATCCTAAATAATTTAGATGGCATATGAATATATTTTCTGGCAAATATATGTAGGTATTTAAGTGTAGCGCTGTCAAGAATCGCAGTAAAATGAAGTGTTGTTAAGTGTAGAGTTTAAAACCACAACTTAATGTTATATAACTAATGGTAATAAATAACCAAATTTAATGTGATAAAACCACGCTTTAACCTAATTACATCGATCTGTGGAGTCTCGTTTTCTAATGTTAGGTAAGTTTTTTACGTTTAATCTGAATTTTTCAAACCGTTTTTAAATCTTTCTAGTTGATGTGTCAACACTGTACTGGGCGTCGAACAAGTCGAGATCTGCGTAATTACTTGGTATTTGCCGCTGATTATCTATTGCTACCGACGACGCGACGGCTCTCCAAATGTTAATAATTTTTAAAGTTAAATAACCCGGTTATTATCAATTTATTTTAAAAATGCCAAAGAGAAAATAAGTTTCTTTTGACCAGATCTTTTCTTCAATTCTTTTGACCTCTTAAAATACTTGCACTTATTTCTGGGGCACCCTGTATCAGTCAATATATCTTTAATTTCAGCTTTTAGTATTGTTGGCTAAACATATACCAATTATAACCAGTAAGTGGTAAAATCCCCCCCCCCCCAAAAAAACAGGGAATTTTAGTTATTTGTTCTAATTATGTAAGTATTTTTCCTTCCAATCAAATGTAATAAAACAGGGTTCGACAAACTTACTCTTAGCACACGTGGTATACCTTTATACGTATCGACAGGAGTTAAATCAATATTTTACAGTGTAGTGTATACATTATTGTTATAATATTTGGATTTCGTGTCGCTAATTATTATGTTCACGCAAAGAGCTCAAATTAATATACCTACGTCAACTATCTTATTTAAACATGCAAAGCCATATTTTGTCGGAATGTATTATGTACAGTTGGGACTTAATGAGAAACAGAGACAAATAAAAGCTTCGAATTTAGTTCGTGTTCTAGTTTAGAAAAAGTTATTCTACTCTAATTTTAACGTTGTATTTATATATTTAGTTATATTAAATATACTTATACCTTGTACGTTTTCAGTTAGCAATAAAAATTTCATACTTTTGCATAAATGCCTTTCTGTTTAATCGTGTTTATAAGAATATGTTTTTAATTTAAGTAAAAGCAATTTTATTAATCAAAATTGATAAAATTATAAAATTAAAATAAAAGTAAAATTAATAAATCATATATTTTACCTAATTGAGTATTAAATATTATTACTATTAGCACAGAATATCTAGCTACGCAACAGAAAAATACTCGAAATGAAAGAGCTAAAATTGCACAAATAAAATACTAGATGGCGCGACAATATCATAATCAGAATATAACTGGAAATGTTCAACTTTCGGTTTTGGATCGATGTAGATCGACGGCACGTCGACGGCCTTCAAGCTCGGCAAAATATGCACAGTTGCCAGATTCAAACAGACTTTAATTGGCATCCCATTCTTTTTCTGGTGTATAATAATTTCTTTCTATTATTCGTTTCTTGTCAGATACACTTATATAAATTATTCGTTTGGCTTTTAAAATTAGAATAAATTAATAAAAATAAAAAAATTAATTAGAAAACATATGCTCTCAAAATACATTTTTAATATACACTACTTTATTATGTTAACTAAGAAAATAACTTTAATTACCTTTAAAATTAATAATATACAGGGCGATTGATAGTGATATTTATTAATGCTGAAACGTTAGTAATGAAATATACGTTTAATAATAATGGAAATTATTTATTAAAATGCACTACAAAAAATGTTAATTGACCAAAAAAATACTATAATAACAAATTTTTTCTGTTTGCCATGTTATTTATATAGACCTAGGTAGATTTTAAAAAGTGACACAGGTACAATTAATAATATATTAGTTCGGCATAAAAGTTGCTGTCACGACATCGTACAATAAATTAAAATTTGTAAAATAAATTAAAATTATTAATTAAACAAATCTTTATAAAGAAACACAAGTATATCAAATTTGGGCCCAATCGAACGCCAGGAAATGGTATCGTAATATGGTACTACATTATGGTACCCCTTGATATGCTTCATGGTATCATAATATTGCAATGTCATCAAAAATACGCAAGTATAATCAAATATGAGCTCAATCGAAAGCCAGGAAATGGTATCGTAATATGGTACTACATTATGGTACCCCTTGATATGCTTCATGGTACCATAATATTGTAATGTCATCAAAAATACGCAAGTATAGTCAACTATGAGCCCAATCGAACGTCAGGAAGTGGTATCGTAATATGGTACTATATTAAGGTACCACTTTATATGCATCATAGTTCCATCATATTAAAATGTCACTGAAGATACTTACTATACCAAGTATAAGTCCAATCGCACGCCAGGAATTATGGTACCTCTTGATATGCTTCATGGTACCATAATATTACAATGTCACTGAAGATACGTAATATAAATATACCAAGTTTAAGCCCAATCGAACGTCATGTATCGTAATATGGTACTATATTACGGTATCACTTGATATGCTTCATGGTACCATAATATTGCAATGTCATGAAAAATACGCAAGTATATATCAAATACCGTATGATACCGAAAAAAACGGCGTCCAGTTGGCTGGGAAAAGACGATCGATGACATTTCCCATATAAATTTACACATAAAATGACAGCGATTTTCATTTCATAGCCATCGCTAACGCCGTTTTTTCCCGATCATATGGTATGAACACAATCGAACGTCAGGAAGTGGTGTCATAATAGTAGTAAGATGTAGCAAATTTGAACGTAGATTTTATCAGGAAGTATTACAATATAAATTACACAATGGCAACACTGCATAAAATTCTTTTAAATTTCGTTTGTAGAAAACTGTTTTCTTTTAAATTTATCGCCCTCTGTTATGTAGTAGTGAAACTACCGCATCAAAATATCTGATTTGGAGACAGGCTTTAAAAGCCTGTCTCCTTTTGCTACCTACAATTTTATACATGTAACGAGGCTTCTGTTGCGTAGCTAATTATTCTGTGCTATTAGTTATTATTACTATTAGCCCAACCTACAGCAATTTCAAATAAAAAATAATGGGATTTAAGATAATAATTGCAAAAAACCTAATTTAAAAAGTTGTAACATCCTTTATCTCTATCTAAAATTATGCATTTCCATACCCATGTTCATAGGAACTTTTTTTTATATTTTTTGATGAGAAATCAATGAGTATTTAAAATTGCGTTTATTTCATCAAGGAGGCCGAAATCGACAAAATATCAAGAGACAACTTTTAATCGGCATTAAACTGCTTATACTATTTCGCTAACCAGAGAAAAAAAGACAATGGCGTACATGCTTTTTTTAGAAAAATATTCCAGGGATAACCCATATGCACCTTCCTGGTGAATATGTCGACACTTTATTAGCTTTAAAACATGTCGCATTTATAGTAACTTTTACCCTCAAAACACTAACACTTTACCCTCAAAACACTAAAACACTAAAAGTACTTGGAAGAAAATTATAATAAATTAAAAAAATATTAAGACATTAACACCCTGTAGCTACAAAACAAAGCAGAATCGGACTCTCCCCACGAGAGATGGCAGATGTTTTTTTGTAACACCCTGTATATTAGGTTTTAAAATCTCGTTATAATAGAGTTACGGGAAAGATTGTATTATTTTATTTTATAAATATGTCGCTACAAAAGTTTAAAATTTGGTGAATGTTAAGGACTTGGTGCCAGTTGGTGAATGTTGACATGGAGAAGTCTTGGGTTCGGATCCTGCAAAATGTAAAACTTTTTGAAGCAAAACTTTCGCGAGCTGGGAGTAAAAATTCAAGGCCGTGATACACGAGCTAGCGAGACGGCTGTGACACACGAGCTGGTGGTAACAAAAAGTGGTAATGGTTTAGAAAGTCGTAGTGACGCGACGTCTATTTGTGAGCAGTTCACGTGTTTATCAAAAATATTGATATTTTAATACAAATTTTGTGAAAGCGAATAAAATTTTATGGGAAAAAACTCTTTGATACACGTAAAAAACTATTTTTTACTCCTAAAAAATATTTTTTTTTTAATTTATTACTTTTTCAAAATTTCAAACTATACTTAATCAAACATTTAAAAATTTCAATAATATTTCATTAATACCTTGAATATAGTACGGTAACAGATTTTGCCCTTTGGGAACAAACCCGCCAGAACTAAATTCAAAGTCCATATCTATTATAAAGGCTACTATCGATGTCCTCAGGCGAGTTACTGACCACTACGATTTATTATAGCAGATTAGGGATGGCCTTTCCCTACCCCTCTTAAAGTGATCAGGATTGTGTTTCAATCTGACCTCTCTAGCTGAAGGCAATAATTCTACGGATTAATCCTTGAGCTTTTAGGAGTGATTTAAAAAATTATTTTCAAATTAAAATACTCATGGTTGATACGTTATTTCCTAGAAGCAGTAATATTCAAAGTAGGAAATAATATAAAAAGCTTTTCTAAAACTGAAAACATTTTTTTCTTCTGTAATATTATTTTTTTTTAGTATTGTTACGTTTTTCGTCGGTTCCGTGTGGATAGAAAGTCACAATTTATTTAAACACTATTTATTTAACACAAATTAACAAAAATAATAACGATAAAAGACTTATAGAACTATTTACAAACGATTTATAACTAAGAATTTATTTTGAATTTTAGCGCGTCAACTGTATATTTATAACTGCCCCCTGTAGGCCACGGCCGCCGGCTTTTATACCGACAGGTAAAGAACTCTAGAATTGTCCATAGATCGTTAGGTGCGTAGACAAGGTTTTCGAATGTTCTCGTATGTACTAGTCCATTCCAGTGGGACTCGATTCTTCTAGAACGAATGAATCATTGCGGTGTCTATGCGATGTTAAGGTCATCCGAGGGCGGGCCATATTGTGAGGTTAGGTCGAGTCCACACCGGCCCGCAACACTGCCCCCTTCTTAGGTACATGCTCGTCCCGAGATGTACACGGTGAATGAAGGTATTTGCAAAGCTGGCCCCTGGTACATTGCGAAGTCTGGAAGAAATAGCAGTCTACAGTTTTCTCTCCCGATCTCAGCTTTGGGTTGTAGCAGCAAACAAGGATCTCGATTCCCGTAAATCTGAACAAGACTTCAATCATGTTCCGGATTGTACGCCAACTCAAACCATCGAGTCCACACGCCAGCTTCGGTATGGCTAATCGTGTAATGATGTTGTTTAGCAAGGCTTCTCTGAGTTCAATCAGGGTGTTCCATAGATTGAGATAAGTCGGCTTACTCGGCGACCATTCCTTAGTGACTAGGTAGAAGATGTGTCTTGCTTGACCATGTGCATTGTCGGTTAGCCTCAAGACGCTTCCAACCTCTGGATCCTGTCGGCGTAGTTCTCTGACACGCCCAAACTTCTCATTGAACGTCGCAGCGATTCCTCTGGACATCCGCAAACCTCGGGCCACACAATGAGCGAGCGAATAATCAGGAGGCACGGAAAAGAGGTCTCGTTGATCTTCTTTGGTTACACCATAGCGAGCCTTCTCACTGCTGTTGTATCGGGCCATGAAATCGTCAAAGGACATCTCCGAATCAGGGGGATCAAAGCTGCAGGTTCTCACGGTCCCAGCACGATCTTCTATTTCGCCTTGGTAGGGGCTCAAACGGTTGAAATGGACTACCCTCGGTTTTCCTTTTGGCAATTTTCTGATACGGTATACGACGTCATTAATTCTATCCATGACTTCGTATGGCCCTTCCCACGAGGATTGTAGCTTCGGAGATAACCCACGACGTCTCTGCGGGTTATATAGCCACACCAACTTCCCTGGTTGGTATCCTCCATGCTCAGCTTGAATGTCGTAGTGTTCCTTCATTCGGTCACTAGCACTTTGAATATTTAGGCGGACTCTCTGATGAATGTCGTCCATCCTTTGACGTAGTGTGTGGACATAATCTTCTCCGGCGACTTCTTCTCCCGGTCGGCAACCAAATTTCAGATCACAGGGTAGGCGCACTTCCCGTCCCATAACGATGCTGGCTGGAGTTTGCCCTGTAGATTCTTGGACGGATGAACGGTAGGCCAACAGGAACAGGTGAAGAAATTTGTCCCAGTCTCTTTGGTGGTCAGAGACTACTTTGGCCAGATAACGGTTGATAGTTCTGTTCATGCGTTCAACCATCCCATCGGATTGTGGATGTAGAGCAGTCGTCCTGGTCTTGCGGATGTTCAGGACTTCACAGACGCCTTGGAACAGATTGGACTCAAAGTTTCTTCCCTGATCTGAATGAAGCTCCATGGGAACACCAAACCTGCAGATCCATTCTTTAACAAGGGCATCAGCAATCTGGACGCTTCTTGATTTGGCAACGCGTAGGCCTCGACCCATTTGCGGAGTAATCCATTACTACCACAATATATTTGTTGACATCGTTCGACTCTGGGAAAGGACCAACCACGTCGATCGCTATTCGTTCGAAGGGACTGCCTACATTGTACTGGCGCATTGGGGCTTTACCGCGCTTTTGTGGTCCATTGATGGCGGCGCAAACGTCACATTTCTTGCACCATTTCCTCACATCTCCTTTGCAGTTCACCCAATAGAACCGTTCCCGCAGCTTGCAAGTGTCTTGGTAACACCGAGATGTCCACCGCTGGTTCCATTGTGAACTTCCTCCAAGACTTCCGGGATCCTCTTCTTTGGAATGACGATCTGCCTTCTCTCTTCTTGTCCCTCCGGTCTCTCGATCACACGGCGAAGTAGTCCGTTATCTATTACCAAGGAATTCCACTGAGCCCAGTACGACTTTACGTTCGGCGAATATCTGCAAACTTCTTCCCACGTTGGTCTTAGGTCTGCATTTTTCTAGTTAATTACTAAACCTAATTCTGGGTCACTGGTTTGGTCATTTGCAAGATCTTCGGGTTGCCAAGTATCATTAACCACAGTTGTTCTTACGAGTTTCGCTTCTTTCTCTTCTGCTCGGGAACAATGCTTACAGTCCTTATCGCAAGGTCTTCTGGAAAGTGCGCCGGCATTTCGATGGATTGCCCCAGCTCGATGTTCTGTGTCGAAGTCAAATTCTTGTAATCGTTCGATCCATCTAGCTACCTGCCCTTCAGGATTCTTAAACTGCAACAGCCATTTCAAAGCAGCATGGTCTGTTCTTAACAAGAACTTTCTTCCATAGAGATACTTGTAGAAGTGTTCCACTGCTTTAACTACGGCTAGTAATTCTCGTCTGGTCACGCAGTAGTTCCTTTCCAGTTTTGACAAGGTCTTACTAAAATAACCAATTACTTTTTCTTGACCATCCTGGATTTGAGACAGAACAGCGCCTAATCCAACATTGCCAGCGTCGGTATCCAATATAAAGTTTCCGTTGCCAAGGGGGTAGCTAAGTATGGGCGCACTAGTCAGGGCCTTCTTCAATGTTCGGAATGCCTCGTCAGAATCTGAGTCCCAAGAGAAACGCCTCTCGCCTTCGGTAAGTCTGGTCAATGGTTTTGCGATGGTGGCGAAACCCTGTACATAGCGGCGATAATATGTGCATAGTCCCAAAAAGCTTCGTAGTTCATGTTTATCTTTAGGTATTGGCCACTCTTCCACTGTCTTGGTCTTCTGTAGATCTACCGCAACTCCTTGGGAGGAGACTACATGTCCCAAGTTTCAAACCAGAGCTCCCTAGTCGCTTGAAAACTTCTTCCAAATTCTTCAGATGATCGTCAAAGGATTTCCCAACCACTATGATGTCATCCAGGTACACTAAACAGGTAGTCCAGGATAGACCCTTTAACACAGACTCCATTAGTCTCTCAAAGGTAGCTGGCGCGTTGCACAATCCAAAAGGCATGACGGTAAATTGCCACAGTCCGGTGCCCACCGAGAACGCTGTCTTCTCTCTGTCTTTCGGCGCCATGTCGACTTGCCAATATCCACTCTTCAGATCTAACGTAGAGAATATCGTTGACCCCGCCAGCGTGTCTAGAGTATCGTCTATCCTCGGCAGGGGATAACTATCCTTCTTGGTAACATTATTGAGCTGCCGATAATCAACACAGAACCTGGTGGTACCGTCTTTCTTCTTTACTAGTACTACCGGCGATGTCCACGGGCTGTTAGATGGTTCGATGACACCCTCTTCTTTCATTTCTCGAAGGATTTTATCAGCTTCTTCACGTTTGGCGAGCGGAAGTCTTCTCGGATTTTGTTTGATTGGTCGTGCATCTCCGGTATCAATTTTGTGTTGTACTAAATTGGTACGACCTCTCTGTCCTGCTTCTCCTTTATCAAACACATCTTGATACTTGATTATCAGGTTTCTCAATTTTCTTCTATTTTCGGGAGATAATCCTTTAACGTTTACTAACTCCTTCACCATTTTGTCCGGAATTTTTGAAGTCGAAACTTTGGAGGCTTCCACGCTTCGAACGACTGAGGAGACCGAACAACAGTACCCTAAGAGGGTTCCCTTCTTCAAGGATACAGAATAATAATTCGTGTTCATTACTCTCACCGGTACAGTTTTCTTCGCTCGTAGCAGGGCTTTTCCAACAGCGATCCCTCGTCCTATTTCGCTGTCATGGTTCCTTGGCTCCAACAGAATAATACTCCCATTATTCATTTTACCTTCTAGGCAACCATCCAAAAATATCTCACAGCGCTCAGGGATCGAAACATCTTCTGCTACCACCACGCGAAGCGTCTCCTCACATTTTCGATGCAGAACCACTTCTTCTTCATTTATTTTCAAAATTCCTTGTTTGAGGTTTAGCTCAAAACCTCTAGTGGTCATGATGTCCATTCCGAGAATAAGTTCATCTTCGATGTCTGCTACTAACACTCGATGATTAAAACAGGTGCTTCCGATAACAAAATTAAGATCTACCTCTCCATGGATGAGAGCGGAGCTTCCTGTAGCTGTACGTAGTCGCCATTGTGTTGTTTTAATCCTTTTTGATGTTTTAAGGATATCCGGCCTGATGATCGTTTTGGTCGCACCCGTATCCAAAAGCATGGTTCGTAACTCTCCATCCACGAAACCATCCACAAAAATGCTGTTGAACTTGTGTTGTAGCGATGCGACTTGAGCAGTTTTCGTTGGAACCTGTTGGGTACTGCTCGATATGTGTCCCTTTGATTCGACACTTGGCGAAACCGGGTCCACGTCCTTTTTCTTTACAGTGACTTCTTACGTGTCCTGCCTGGCCGCAATTCCAGCAACAAGTCGGTCCTTTCTTGCCCATGTACTCCTCCATGACTTTCCGCACAATGCTTTCCACGGATTCGTCGGAACATTGGTTGACCGCCCGTACTCTCACTAGAGACCGAGAACTTTGTTTCGCGGCCTCAAATTCTAGGGCACGTGCTAAAGCATCCACCAAGTGCGTTGGGTGGGCTAGGAGAAGTGCTTGTCTTGTCTCGTTATCACGTAAGCCGTCGGAGAATGCCTGTACTGCCAACCGCTCCATAACATTCTCTGGCGTAGCAGGGTACGCAAGGCGAACGAGGCGGGCTACGTCGGCTTCAAACTCCTGCAGAGACTCATTTGACTTTTGAATGCGATTTTTTAGCTGGGAATGATAGACATGTTCCAAATGAGCTTGGCCGTACCTCATTTCTAAATGTCGTACCAATTGCTGATAATCTCCCTGTTCCGATGGTGACAATGTCTGCAGAATATCAGTCGCATCTCCTCGCAGTGCGACAGTCAAAGCGGTAGCCTTTTCAGCGATTGTCCATCCGTCGCTCTCGCAGCGGCCTCAAACTGGCAAAAATAATTGGCCCAAGCGGTTTTTCCGTCAAACTGTGGAGGCTTAATAACTGACTTTGAGATATACTTATTTTCGACTAGTTTCGGTGCCTCCGATGTTTCTTGACATTTTGGTGAATTGGCCTTTTCTATTTCTTGTTTTAAAATTTCGATTTTTCTATTTACATCTTCCTCAATCTCCGTTATTTTGTCTTGTAGTTCCGTAGAATTCTCTATAATCTTATTGTTTAAACTTTCTTCTAAATTAAGTATTTTGTCATTGAAACTGGCTTGTAGATCTTTAGAATTTTCTATGATTTTATCCTCTAAAATATTAATTAAATCCTGGGAATTTTCCATAATTTTATCTTTCAAACTGTCTTCTAATTTTTGAGAATTCTCTGTGATTTTATCTTCTAAATTAACTTCCAAGTCAATTATTTTACTATTCAAATTGTCGTTTAAATTGTCTTGCAATTCCCGGGAATTTTCTGTAATTTTGTCATTCAAACTGTCTTCTAATTTTTGAGAGTTTTCCGTCATTTTAGCTTCTAATTTTTGTAGGCACGAGTCAAGGTCACCTTCGAACTCAAAGCAAAATGTGTCCGGATCCTCGCCTTCCTCCCTTAAAACGTCTCTCAGTCTGGTTTGCAAAATGCTTTTCTTTCCATCTGTCTCGCACTCTCTCTCTTCCAATATGGATTTCAGTTCGGACACTTTCAAGTCTTTCAACAATTTCTTCGCAGCCATTGTTAGTCTTTTTATTTTTCTAGTCTATCACACACGCCACACCTGACATCAATTGTTACGTTTTTCGTCGGTTCCGTGTGGATAGAAAGTCACAATTTATTTAAACACTATTTATTTAACACAAATTAACAAAAATAATAACGATAAAAGACTTATAGAACTATTTACAAACGATTTATAACTAAGAATTTATTTTGAATTTTAGCGCGTCAACTGTATATTTATAACTGCCCCCTGTAGGCCACGGCCGCCGGCTTTTATACCGGCAGGTAAAGAACTCTAGAATTGTCCATAGATCGTTAGGTGCGTAGAGAAGGTTTTCGAATGTTCTCGTATGTACTCGTCCATTCCATTGGGACTCGATTCTTCTCGAACGAATGAATCATTGCGGTGTCTATGCGATGTTAAGGTCATCCGAGGGCGGGCCATATTGTGAGGTTAGGTCGAGTCCACACCGGCCCGCAACAGTATTATTTTTAATACTTTTGTTAATTTTTTTTAAATTTTTTTACATTACATTTAAGTTGTCACTTTTGGAGTAACAAAAAATAAGAAATAAATACATTCGTAAAGAAGTACAATGCACCAAACAACGCATTTTCCTTATTATAGTTAACACCATTAGATTTTAATTTATTTTTAATGCCCGATGATGTTGCCTTTACCGATTATAATTAATAGCAAATATAACCTGTAAAGATATATAATTATTTTGTTCTGTTTCTTTAGTTGGGTTTTATACAAGGTGGCGCACCTCATTCGCCTCGGTTGATTATACGAAAACGGAAAGATGTAGAAACAAAATATTTTATGGGTATATGTGGGGAGGCAATGTGCACAATTTAAAATTATTTTAAAATATACAGGGCGTCTCAGAACTAAGATCCATACCAAAGTTATATTTTTTCTTATGGAACACCCGGTATTTTATTTAATTTTTGGATTCTTAGGCCCAAAAAAAGACATTTATTATAAGGGTTAAATATGTTTAAAATCATTGGCTTTTGAGATATTTAAAGATATTTAAATATGCATGCTACAAGAAAATTGATTATCAACACCCTGTATATTACTTTTCAGAATTAATTCTTGTGCTGAGTTTAAAGATAAAGAAATAAACTTTACTGAAAAATGTTATTGTTAAATTTATAAAGGGGTACCAAAAATTAGTGATCTACTTTAAGGATATATTTTACATAAAAACTTGTTATTTCAAATGCAACACCCTGTATTTTTTTTAAATAAATCGAAGCAGATTCAAATGCTCTTTCAAACTATATTAGGGTTTCCTATACCTATCTATCTCAGATTTTGAATAAAAAGCGATTTTTAAAAAAAATGTCAATCAAGATGCCTGGTATCGCCATGGCAATTTTCTAGTGACAGCTAGTAACTATTTTCAAAATCGACATTAGTGTATGGACATTATTATTTAAACAGTTTACTAAAATTTACCCACAATAGTTTAATAAGTAAATATTCTTTATTTTATGAAGAAAAATAAAGCCATATCTGTTGGGGGAACGAATGGATATGTTACTAGTGATTTTATTTTGTAAGAAAAAATATTTCTTGGCCTCAAGAGCTAATGCTCAAACATATCCAAATAGGAATCTTCCTGATAAGCGTTCGTTTGAAAAACTACTCGTCCTAATTCCTATTTCGTAGAATTGGTAGTGTAGTTTATAAAAACCCTTTTAGGCAGAAACCTGTCGTTGGAAGTGAAGAAATTGAATTTGCCGTAAAGTTATCGTAAAATAAAACAAAGAACTACCGTATGATCGAGAAAAAACGGCGTCAAAGGCGGCTGGGGAATGACTATCGATGCTATTTTTGACGAGATAGAACTCTAGACGTCAGTTACTGAGAACTGACATAAAATTTGTCAAAAATTAATACCTTATATAGAAAAACCAGAAAAGAATAGAAAGTTTTCAGATACACATATCTATTTCCAAAAAGTTGTTTTTTCAAATGTTTCGATCTGCACCAGTTCTACTCAATAAAAAATCGATATTAAATCATCCTTAATACAGTAAACGCCTTTAAAAATAAAGAAGAGCAAGACCAGTAAGACTCTAACCTAACTAAATCTCGTCGTCCGACAAGCCTCCGACTGAGATATTTCGACACAGTGATGCCACTTCTACCGATTTTTCGGTAGATCTACCGATTTTGCAGTCCATCTACCGATCTACCAAAAAGACTATATTTTCTACCGATTTTCATTCTTCGGAATATTTTAGTGTCATAGATATTAAAAAAGAATTTTATAGTACAGTTTGTACAAAATTTCTAATGAGTTATATTTTCTTGACTCACAAATACGACCAATGACATATAAACAACCGTAGGGAAATTACCGTACACCTTATACCGTATGATCGAATAAAAACGGCGTCCAGTTGGCTTGGAAATGACGATCGATGACATTTCCCATATAATTTTACATATAAAATGACAGCGATCTTCATTTCATAGCCATCGCTGACGCCGTTTTTATTCGATCATACGGTACTTAATACCAACATTATTATCAGAGAAATTTTCATTGTTTTGTTGAGGGTAACCTCTTTACTTTTTACACTTATTTTTGTATAGATGGTCCTAGTCCTAATTATTCCATTACGGTAGGAAATCCCGATCTTTGAAACCCATAAAGAAGACTAAGTAGAGGTTGTGCTTTTTTAAGGATAAAAGGATGAAAAAGTCTCAAATTTCCAAAAAATAGTTGTATTAGTAGTAAACAATCTATGTATCTAGTGAATTCCACTGTTGCTAAACGATTATTAACTTTGAATAATTAAGTACCTAGGTTAAAATTAAAATTCCTAAAAGTATCCAAAAATAAGTTGGAATAATTTTAGGCAATATACCTATATTTGGAGGGGCTTTGCAAGACGGTCTATAGGAAAAAATTCTGATTTTTTGCAACTAAAACGATATTGTGTTGTTTGTATTTTTCAAGTATCTTTTTTATACCCCAAAAATGACTTACTTTTAGCACATCTTAATAGAAATACGTGTTAAATATCCCATCTACCGATATCCCACCTTACCGTTTCTAGTACTTCAATTTAGTGTGTTTATATTTTATACATGTATAAAATTGAACATCATCCACCAGAAGTATCAACAATTATGAGTTGAATATTACAAAATATGACCATCTTAAGCAAAATTTAAAGGCCTACAATTAACCTTGTTGATAAACACGATACTTCTTCCATGTATAGTAATGAACACACATAACTGGTTTACAGCTACAGTTTTACTAAATCTGATGGGTCTAGTCTGTATTAGACAATTACAAAAGGATAATCCATACATTTTAACAGTAGAATAATTTGATTTTTGTTAACTCTAAGAGTTATCGAAATGCCTGGAACTGGGACAGGCGATTGTTAGGTTAGAGCCTTTTTGATTTTGCTCTTCTTTACTTTTAAAGACGCATTTAGTATTAATTACGATTTACTGGATTTACCTAATATAGATTTTTTATTAATTAAAACTGGTATAGTTCAAATTATCAGAAAAAAATATTTTTTGGATATAGATTTCTGTATCCGGAAACTTACTATTGTCTTCTAGATTTTCTACATTTAGTATTCATTTTAATTAAAATTTAATTTTTTTGAAGATCTTTAAAGTGAAAAGAAGAAGAATTTTAATTAACTAAAAAAATAAAAATAAAGTTAATTAACTTTGAGCAGAGTTCGACCTCGTCAAAAATAGCATCGATAGTCATTCCCCAGCCGCCTTTGACGCCGTTTTTCCTCGATCATACGGTACTTCTTCGTTTTTCTTGATAGAATAATAAATACATATTAATAAATACTATTTATTAAAGTATTGTAGGTCAATTAAATAAAAGTAAACTGGTATAGATTTAAATAAAGTCTATAAACTAATGTCGATTTTGAAAATAGTTACTAACTGTCACTAGCAAATTGTCATCGCGACACCAGCTATCTTGATTGCCATTTAAGTCTGACTCTGGTTTCTTAAATTATTTAATCTGATTATATTTATCGCAATTAATCGCGCTAATTAACATTGAATAAGGAAAATCGAAGCAATTGGAAGATTCAAATAAATAATATCCAGGTCAGAAATTTAGAGATATTATTTTACCTTTTTTTATTGTGAATTTGAAATCTCAGTGTGCGATCTAATAATATGCATATTAGTTAATATTAATCGTAGTTATTATAAATAAATCAACTTCTACAAACTAGTTTCTAATGTTCTGCATGTTCAAAAGGGTTTGGTTTGGTTTGGCCTAACCCTCCCTATTGCACAAATTTATTTTTCGTTCACTTCTATTTATAGCTCTTTGAACTTTCTTCTTATACTTCCGAATGCATTTTGTAATTTTTATTGTAAATGTTGAGATGAATTGATTTCACTTTTACAAATGACATCAAATAATATAGCCCCTTGGCGATAGGTCCAGGAACCTGGCTGGACATTATTACTGCTCTACCATTTGCAATTCATCTTCCGGGAAAATGATTTGAATGTTTATATTATATTTATATTAATTATTTTATTGCATTTGATTTTCCGTAATCAATGTTTTATCCCACGTCATTATTAAGTTTGAAAGCTTATCAATATTGTAACGATGCATAGATTAAATATTTAAAAAAAAACGAGCCGGACTTGAAATTAGTTTAAATAAATTGTTTTCAAATGTCAAAACAAAAAAAATTAAGTGTGGCATGTTGTTGTACTCAAGAGACCGAGTTCTTTCAAAATCTGAAATAAAAAATGCAGGTCCGTATTAAAAAAAAAATAAGTTTGCCTCTGTATCTAAAAAATTATCATCTAATTTGAAAATCTAAAAATACTATCAGACAGACCTAATAAAGTGGCTATGAGAATGTGCAATTAGTTTTTTGATTTTCTAAAAAGTAACGATAGGAAAAAATAAAATTGATTTTCAAAAAAATCCGTTTTTTCCAAAAAACTCAGCAATCCTTGAAATTTTTAAAACTTTTTTGATGGCATCTTGGTGAACATCCCAAAACGCAACTTTGCTCCGATTTAACCATGTTTGTATCTATTACGGTTACCGAGATACAATGCTAGAACCTCGAATTTGTAGCACCCTGTATAGTTATATTCCTTATGATATTCTTTTAAGAGAAAATATCAAAAGTTAACATATATTATGTTATTTTATTTAAAGTGTCATTCTCTATTAAATAAAGTAAAAATATAGTAGTACCCTATAAAGAAAGCAAGTAAAAGTGTTTTGGTGTATTGTGGTGATTTAGTGTAATTTTATTTTCTCTGTAACACCAAAGGTTCCAACCCTCAACTGTAAGTAACCTATACAAAAAAAAATCAAAACTTGTAAATTTCCAGTAAAACAGGAAGGGAAAAGTAATTGAATACATCAGGCAATTCTGAACTATGCCGTATAGTAACATACCAAAACTTGATTTTTCTCTGAAAAGTGACTTTTGAAAAACCCAGGTAAGACAAAAATTAAGATCAACTAAGGTTTCTTATAAATATTATTTTTAACCATTATTTTTAATAACAACTTTTCAAAACAACCATCTATCAAGTTAATAAACACTAAGAAAGAATGCAATATTCCTTCACCTTAAGCCAACTTATTTACCAAAAATGTTTAAAACACCGACGCGCAAAATACGTGTTAACTTGTTTATTAATGTTCAACAATTTTCATTTTTCTTGGCCGGCGGCAGCTCGGTCTCATCAATCAAACGGGGTGAGGCGCGCGAATATTGCGATTTTCTTGGATGTATTAATGGAAAGTGGCGAACAAAACCTGCATAGTTATTCTTCTCCATTAACTCGGATTCTTTCGCGATTTAATATTGAGATCGGCCGAGAATTTGGTAATTACGACTTTAACATAAAAACGCGGGTTTTTTTAGGAAAAAAGCGTATAGAAACAGCAAAAATAGGATCTGACGTTATGCGTAAAGGGCGAGGTCAGATTCATAAATTATTGCGAAATTGATCGATGTTTTGACGCATAATTCGACAAACCATGAGACACGTTTCTTTTTGCATAAAATAGTGTTATTAGAAATATTGTTTATTGCTTCTTAGCGGGTTTAGTTCTTAAAGAAAGTAAGATGGATTTATAATAGACCTAACTGATAAAAACTAAAGTGTTTTTGAAAAGTTGTATTTAGATATACTAAGGGCTGGCAAAGGCTAGTCTTGGGTCGAGATTTCTGTATGTAAGAAGAGTACAATGCGTTTATAATGTGTTGAACAAAGAGAGGACAGTAAATACGTTGCCAAACGTATGAAATAAACCGAGAAACTGTGCACATCGCTAAGAGACGTGGAAGGGGATATAGCAGATTTGTCGCAGTTGACCGGTCGACCCAATCAATACCTCTGTCAGTACTTAAAGTTCTAGGGAAAGGTGTACGTCATGCGTTCAGCTTCACGATTTAATTACGTCTCGTGATACTTGATTTGTTTATTTATTAACGAGTCGTTGTAATTTTCCCTATAGCTTGAATTTTTTTAAGTGCAAGCTAGAAACACTTGCATTTTTGGTAAAAATAAGTGGAATTGAGTGGGTGTTCGATAGTGGTCGCGCTATTAGAACTCTAAATTCAAAAATCGATAATATCTCGAAATCTATTAGAAATAATAGATTGCAGTTTTTTCAAGAACTTTGTTAATATTTCTGCTGTATTTTCTTTGTAGACAGTATGTGAAAATCTTTATCAATAAAAAAATTACAGGATTGCTGAAAATTGCTATACTCCAAAAGTAAATGGATGGATTGTTTACAATTTTTGAATGGAAAAAACAACCTTATCGAATTTTTCTTATGTAAACATATTGTAAAATATCCGATCTTGAAAATATGGCCTGTTATGTGTTAAAAAGTTGAGTTTTTAAATTATCGCGATTACTGACGTTTTCTCGTTATAAAAAAATGACACCCTAACGATATCCTTATAATTCCATTTCAGATGCTCAGAAACATGTTTAATGATTTTATCTAGTTATCTTTGAATTATCTTAACTATCTTTGAAAAAAAGTCTTACTTGATAGGGAAAGGCGTATCGGCAACGGCGCAACATCACACCGTCGCGCGCCGCGTCGGTCGGTCGTATTTCTCTCACCCCGACTTAATAAGATCCCTATGCGATTTACTTCCACACATGTAAATGCCGACCCAAAAGTAACAGTTGCCAGCACGGTATACACTGGCAAGCGAAACCTTGGGTTGGCGTTTACATGTATGGGAGTGAATAGCTATGGCAATCTAGTAATAATCTAAGAGGCGTGTGCAAAAACATACAAGAGTTTTCTGAATGCTCATTTCTTTTGCTTAATTTTCTAAGGCTCAAAATCGATTGCATTTTAGTGATTAAAAGCAAAGGTACAGTCGGAAATTCCAGTTCCGAGACACCTGGTGCTGAGAAGGATGCAAAATTTAATTTTAATTAACACCTCCAAACTGTTTTCTGAAAGCTGAAAATGTGTAGATAACATTCGAGTATAATGTAAAAGAAAAATATAACAACTAGACAGAGCAGTATGTGGACATAAATTGTCACCACTACCTCAAACGCGTTCTGAACACTTACAGGCCGAAGAACGCTAGAAGGCTGGAACTTTCCAAGGTAATAGTGAAAACAATATATTTATTAATAAAAAAACACTCAGGCTCGTCGATAATAAAACTCTGCCAATCAGCAGCTGATGGAAAAGAGAATAGTTACAGCGCGCGTATAGGCGTGTCCCTACTCAATATATATCGATATTCATCAATAATTTCACACAAAACAAAATAATTAATGTAAATAAATTTATGTAAACACTGCTTTATGTAAAAAACATGTATCTTAACAGGATTAGGATATAAACTACATGTTTTCTACTATGTTTCTACGATGTTCTTTATGGGTATCTATCTACGACTACTAGTTTTCTACGATGTTCTTTATGGGTATCTCGAAAACTACTGGAGATAGAGAGTCGGTTAATCTATTTTAGAAAAAAACGTTTTCAAATAAAAGTTGTAGATAATCACATCCTTAATGAGATTGTGTTCTCCGTTTTTTTTCTAAAGCCTGTCATTATTGCAATATGACACAAACATATGCTTTTTTAAATGGAAACTATAGTTGGCCATGACTTCTAAAAAAGCGCCATTTTTTAAGCTTTTCAGTGATATAAGCTATGTGTCTTCTTATCTTTCTTGGCTAATTTCACTTAGTTGGTATGGTATTTTAATTTTGTTATGATTTATAACTTATTAAAAAACAGCATTTTTTCAGTTTTCACAGGTTCTTTACAATTTATATTACACAAACTAAAGCTGAAAAAATAATATCACTACATACACTTTAAGTTATTTTAGAAAATATTTAAAAAATCCGCCATTGTCTTGAGTACATAAATGCATCTTATTAAAACTAAATTAATAGCTTTTCTCACAGAACGACCCCGACGGGTAAACTTTATTAAACTTCTCCCGTACCGCCTGTTCGTGTGCTTCTCTTAATTCATAAGTTTTTTTGTTAACCTTGTTGTTAACCATACTGCATAAAAAAATCTAAAATGGCTAGGTCAGGTGATCGAGGAAGCCCATACAATTGGTCCACCTCTTTCTATCCCTGAGTTTGCATAATTATGATATAAATAAATTTTAACATTTCTTTCATTATGGGGGGAGTGTCATAATGAAAGTCATGTTGGAACCACTCTATTGATGCGCGAGTCTCTAAATTTAACTTTTCTAACATGTCGCTTTTCTTCATTTGAAAAATTCATATTTAAAATTTTTGTTTATTTTAATTTACAAAGTTTGGATGTGATACTTTGACATTTTTGAGAGCAAAGACCATTGAACTTGTTTCCCTGGCTAACTACGGGAAATTGATTAAAAATTATAAGAATTGGCTATAACTCAGTCATTTTTCGAAAAGAACATATAAATCGCTGAAAGGCTTAAAAAATTGCGCTTTTAGTGAATCCATAGCCAACGATGGTTTCCATTTAAAAAAACATATGTTTGTGTCATATGTCAAAAATGACAGGCTTTAGAAAAAAACGGAAAACACAGTCTCATAACAAAGGATGTGATTTATCTACAACTTTTATCTGAAAAATTTTTGCCTAAAATAGATTATAACTGAATTAGGAATTTATAAAATAGCCGAAATTTGTTTTTTACATATCTAGTAAGCCATGAACTTTTTCAAAAATCTGAAAGGCGCATATTTATGAGCCCACAAAACTGCAATTCTTTCAACATTTAACCGACTCCATATCTCCAGTAGTTTTCGAGATACCCATAGAGAATATCGTAGAGAACTCACCCTGTATTTTTCTTATAATATTGATGTTTAAATATCAATAATATATACTTAGTCAAAAATCCCACAAAAATATTACTATATTAATACAACTACAATAAAACCTCTCGACATAAAGCATGAAATATTAATATCTCATTGAATTTTGTTTCATTGAAAATTGAATAATAAACACTTATTGCAAATAATTATTATTGTGACTATATTTTCTATAAGTGTGTTAAAACCGTAAATATAATGCATATATTTATAATAAAATTGTTATTTTTAAATACGAAATAAATTTAGTAATTATAGGAACTCCCCAATAACTGTTTAATTTGCATATTTTTCATTTATTGCAATTTACTAGTACACCCACCCCCTTATACATATCATCGTGTAACTCCATCAAACCACCTACAAACGTCTGACTGGGCAGTAAAACAGGGAGAAAATGGGAAAATAACGTCCGGAAAATTGGCGCTCGTGTGCCGGCCGCGCGGTTGACAAATCTGCCGGAATAAAACTGAAAAATGCATGGGTCGCAATAATCCGGAAACAATAATTCGACAAGCCGCGCTTACTTCCGCCGGTAATAAATCACCGAAACAGATTAGGCGTCCGCCTATATCGTTCGAGTTGATCCCACGGATGCGTGGCTCGGCCGGAATTTCGCTTCGCCCATTTTCGATTTATTAACGAACTTTAAGAGATCGGAAAATGAAAAAAAGCTTGTATGTCGATAGGAAATATGTAGAGTAATTTTAATTTATTAAGCAATAGTGTTATTTAAATTTCTCTAGCTAATTAATTTGACAAACGACTCATTAATGTTACTTTGAATGTGATAGACAATAATTCAGTAAATCAAACCAAACACAATTTGGTGCGGAATTTTCTTACCGAATACCACACGAGGTCAAATTAAATCCGGACATTTTTTCTCGCTCATGAATATTTTTAGAAAATTATCCCTCGTCTTCGACTCGGGATAATGTAACTTACGCTTACTTACTTAATAAGTAAGCTTACTCTCTTTGTCCCTCGTCTTCGACTCGGGATAATTTTCAAAATATTTATGAGCTCGAAAAAATTTCCGGAAATAATTTGGTACGATCCAATATTTTCGATAGAGAGCGTTCCGAAATTTAAGTGTTGTAGAAATGTAAAAAGAATATCGATACAATAATAAAAAACCGTCTATAATAAAACAAAGTAGCATTTGGAAAATGAAAATGCTACAACTTCCATTGTCTTTATTTATTTTACTTATGAAACGTTTTGTAAAGAAGTATCACTGACCGTTATCAAGTGTGTACTAATGCGTACTTTTTTTCTTTTAAATAAAAAAGAAAAATTGACCATATAAAGTTTAATTTTAAGGATATAATAATAAATCCAGTAAAGCAAGTCAACTATCGTGGATTCCAATAGACCGTGCACTCACGATGAGCCTGCACATCAAGGAAATGTGTTTGAAATCACAACGAACTGCTAAAGCGTTGTCCGCAATACTGCGCAACACCAGCAAAGAGAAACCCTCTTCTGCATATGCATTTGCGTGCCAGAATATTATTATGTATGTCGAATGAAGCAACCAATATGCACGTAAATAAAAAAAGACAGGGTGAGGGTGCACAGAGAGTAATGGCTTTGAGGATCTGCATGGCGTATCGGACAACTTCAACTGAGGCAGCTTTGGTGATATCGGGTCTGGTGCCCCTGCGTCTTCCCTCAAGAGAAAGAGAACAACTCTTTCTCAGGGGTGAAGTACAAACCATGGCAAGCAGAGAGATGGAAAAAAATCGCTCAGTGCAGCAGTGGCAGGCGGAATGGAAAGTATCGCAAAAAAGAAGATGGACATATAAGACCATCCCAAATATAAACATGTGGATTCAAAGAAAGCATGAAGAATCAAACTTCTATCTTACTCAAATATTGAGTGGTCACGGGAATTTTGGGAGTTACCTTTGTAAAATTGGGGTATCATAGGTAAACCATATGGTACTCCAGAACACACATTGTTTGCCTGTCCAAAATGGGAACAGGAAAGATGTGAGATACGCATGACGATTGGTAGCAACATCTCCGCAGACACCTTCTTAAAATCGGTAACAGAAAGAAGAGAAAACTTTGAAGCCATCTCAAAACTGGCTCAAAATATACTAGAGCAGGGCTATAGTTGAGAAAAGCATAAAGCAAAATATCAAATTTTTATACAGGGTGCCGCCTTTCATACGACGCGGAGGATATTAATGGCGATATGCTAAAGCATATTATCGACAACATGAGAGAAATGAATGTGGCTGGTTTTCTAAGTAGAACTCCACGTATGCCTCTTAACATGAAAAGAGAATCATTTTATGCAGTGAAGAGAAAAAGAAACATTTTGAGCATTAGGTTTCAACTAGCTAACAACTTGTCACATAATTATACGCTTATATCTAGTTTTAATTCTTAAATTTTAAGAATTATTAATTAAATTAATAATTAAAAAATTGACGCAAAATCATAAAAATAAAAATATCGAGGAATATCTTTGACTAAGCCTTAAGAATATTTTGAAGATATATGAATTCTCCATTGAATACCGGAATAATATACCCATTTTGTCCCACCCTGTATAATATTTTGGGTTAATTTTTAATTTTGTTTAACATACAATGGATATTTTAACGAAATATCAGGTTATACAGGGTAAATCCAATTTAGGTAGCTTCTATTGAAATTTGAAGTTTGTTCGTCATTTTAAAGGTTCGAAAATCTTAAATATGTCAATAACCTTACATTTTAGGCATATAATTCTTTAATAAAACTCACCTTTATTTTTCTGCTAGAATCCGAAAATCAATTAATATATAGAGTGTTCCATTACAAAAAACACAACTTTTATATGTATCTTTTTTAGGGACACCCTGTAGAACTCTGTATATTTTTATAAAATTCTTTCAACTAACTTACATATTGCTCTCAAAATTTCATTTTGATATAAACTACCGTTCTCCCCACCAAGAAAGACGCTACCCTGTATAATTCGCTGAACTCAAAAATTGTAAAAAAATTCGATAGGTTTTTACGTCTTTATCGCTAAGATAATATGCCTTTATGATTTCTTGATGACATAGTGTTTTGAATACTTGGAAATATAATTTAAAATTTTTTTATTAATTTAAAACTCTTAATTAAAATAAAAGAAAAATTTGGCAACCAATTTAGTTTCTATTATACTCAAGAATACAAAAGACATTTTCTAAAATGTTTTCAACGTTGAGACCTACTTTTCGTAAAGCCTACTCAAAACTGCTGCTCTACGGAGCCCTGACAACTAGCTCGTTAAAATTGAAGAAACTAATAACGTTCAAGTACCGTGCTATAATGGAAACTACCTTAAAGGAAACTCTAACAAACAACTTTATAGCAAAACTTACCTCGGATAAATCGAATGGGAAACGTCAGTAACTGGAGATTTTAAATTGTTTATGTTTAGGGGGAAATCGTCTATAAGCGCTATTCAAAGCAGGCCCTTATTTTAAATTCGACGAAGATCGTTTCGAGTTAATATTACGATTGATTTCGGATAATCAGCTTCAAAAAAAAATTATTGGTGGTTCCATTTGGGATAAAAAATAACATTAATGTTTTAATATACATGAGTAGCATATTACAGAAAAATCGTCGAAATATTACTAAGACAGAAAACATTGAAAATTTAATAAATATTATTATTTAATATAAATTCTTTATTTTGCATTCTTTATAAATGCACTTTGTTGAGAAAATCGATTGAACAGAACGAGAATCTATCGGTAATTTGTTTCAGGATCATTATCAATCACTAATCACAAAACATATGTTTACTTTATTAACACATAACAAAACTTAAACATACGACAAACGTATTATAAAAAAAGGAACCAAACGAAACATTTTTTAGCATTAAAAAAATATATATATATAATTTTGCTAACTCACAAAAACTAAATCATACCGAACATATTATAATAAAATAAATCAAACAGAACCTTTTAAATATTCAAAAAATATATTTTTAATCACTGGAAGAAGATAAAACTATCATCTAAAGGTTTAGTCTTCTTCTACAGGTAGATCGGTAATACAATTTTATTGTCTAGTCTATTACTGTAGTTTTTGCGAACAATTGTTGCATTAGTTACAAAAACTCGTAGTTTTATGGATTTCACATACATGGCAGAGACCAACTCGCTTCTTATGGTACTTATACTATACTTGGAAATATCTGGGAAGTAAAATATGAATGAGTGAAATATCTCTGGGAAGTACAATTTATACTTCTTTGTAAAACAATTTAACCCCGATATCTCGTGATAATCTACCCCGATGAAAAATAGGCTTGTGTGGCAACACTGGGTAGCGATTTATGCAACACGCGGCTAAGAAAATCACTATAAGAAACTTGATATGGTACCAACCTTGTGTACTAGGAAATACATTTTCATGCATATTTTTATCGATTGGTTTGTACCCAAGTAACAAAATTCCGACTTCCGACTAGTTTTGACTACGCGCAACGTTGAAATTGGTACTTTACCCTAATGCATACCCAAACCTCAAATTACGCAGGCAAAACGTCGCTACGACGTTGCACTTAAACAGTTGTATATTTTGACCCTTAACAACGTTGGTGAACGTTGTAGCGCACAACGTTGTTAGAAGTTGGGTTTTATACCGTTGTCATTACGTCGCCAGAAGGCATGTTTATTGTACTACAGAATAACAAACGTAGTACAACGTTGCGTAACGTACTTTTAAATTACGAGTCTAAGTACATGCTAACTACAACGTAATACAACGTTTCATTAAACGACCCAAAGCAACTTTAAAATTATTACCAATTACTACGTTGGATTACGGCGACGAGCGCAACGATATCGATTTTTATTGTGGAAGCGAAACTATCTATACCTAACCCCAAAAAATTCTGTATTGTACTGTCACAGAGCAATTGGTGAGGTATTTTATCTGTTGTACTTACCGTATAAAGCGAAAAGAAAATGTATAAGAAAAAAGTATAAAAATACTCTACAACTTTTTATAGAAAAAGGAAAAACTATTTAGAAGAAAGTCAGCGAGCAAGTCAGTGTCCGAAAAATGAAGTGGAAATAACGAGTTTGGGTACGTCATCCACATCCTCGCAATCATGTATCGAAGGAACGTCCACTTAAATTTTGAAAAATAATAGTGCTACTAGTGGTAGCTTATCATCGATAGATACTATAGAAATAAATAACAGTACACCTGAAGCCCATACAACAAAGGAATACTATGAGAATAATGATCCTCCAGAAGAGCAGTCATTTGAAGTTCAGTTTCAGCATAAATTGAAGAGAATATTAGATTTTAATTTTCAAATGAGTGGTAAAATCAACAATACTTCCTGTACGGCTTTTTTTAACAATAAATAAATAGAAATACTGATCTAATATCAGCGATATTATTAACGAGTATGTGACCACCACCACGAAAGGATGATCCAACTTTCTTTTTTATTTTATTGTTCCTAGGTAAAAAAGAGCACTGTAAAAAGGAATATTCTTATTTACCTCCTGGATGTCGGTACGGTTCAGAGGTCCTATTTTGTCAAAGCAGGTGTCAATTTTTGAACCAAAGGTTGACATAGGTGACGCAAAAGTCGGTTACCGCACCTTATGCACTATATTGGTATTTTAAAGGTTGCCTTAGGCAACTCCGCCATTTTAATACGATTTATCTTTGCGCGCGTTGTAGACGAATCGAATAAAATATCAAAAACCACAAAATACTGCGAATTTCGTTAAATAACTGTATCTGTTAAGGTTGTAAGCTAATTTTCCTGATAAATTTCGTATATTTGTCTCAAAATTAAAAAAAAAAGTTTGGTTAGCCAAGTAAATTATAATTTTAAAATCATGGTCACTTTCAAAGTAAACTAATCTTCGTTGATGAATTTTGATTGCCGACATCTCAAAACTTTGCAGATTTGTCGAAGTTAAATTCACCTAGTTATTTCTTAATGGAGCATAATATATTCCATTTCTAATTAAGCCATCACCATTTGCATTGTTTTGGTTTCACCATGGTTGAATATAGTAATATTTGACGACGAATATTTTTAACTCTAACCTCAAAATATCGCGAATCGGCATGAAAAATAACTTTTAGCACACGACGTACTACGTCGCCTCAAGCAACGTCGACGGCGACGTTGCACAGTGCTTCGTCCCATGGACAAAAATCAAAAAATAAGTTAAAATTTACTAATATCTGAATATATAATTTTATACTTATAGCAATGTTCAACCATCCTGTATATTATTTTTCATAAACAGCGTTTTTGTTAGCAAATATTTTCAGTAAAAATAAATTTTGCGATCATTATCTCATCAGTGAAAAGAATAACAATCATAGTATTTTTGTATATTATGGAGTTAAACGGTACGTACTTAATTGAAAGCCACTATCGATATTGTTAAACAAGGTATGTACTTTAAATTTATTTCTAAACAAGTTCGTGATTGTTTAGTTTTTATTTATTTTTTAAGATGATTCTTAAATGGGTATAAAAATTTTACGTTTTCAAACTTCGAAAAGGCATTTAAAAAAAACATATCAAAACATATCGTATTTATTGAATATTTTTGTTGCCATATTCATACACTTTTAATTTTTGTATAGTTCACCTGCGTCTGCTTGCGACGAACTTTATTTTATAATACTTTTCAGATGGAGTAAAATTGATAAGCAATGCCGATCTGGTTAATACTTGGCTTGATCATAAGGACAAGAACTCAAAATTATTTGTATTTCAAAAAATATGTTCTTATTAGATATTGATGAACCTTCCAGTCAAATGAGACACCACTTGTGCCTGAAAAAGTCCACTATGTTGGAGCGAAACGTCGCATAAAAAAAATGTCCATCTTTCAATTTATTATAAAATGTTATACCCAAGAAAAGGAAAAAATAATATATGGAGAAGGTATATTAAAGATGTAACTATTAACATCCGAACCCCTCATACCGACAAAATGAACAGTAACAACGCGAAAAAGTAACATATTAGAAAATGATGTACAGAAATATATTATATGTGAGGATACTTCATCTACCTGTGATTTGGATACTATAAATTTGGAAGATTCTGTCAGCAGTAATTCTCCTGAATCAGAGTAGTTACGATCTATGCATTTTGTTGTCCTAAAGTAAATTTATAGTATCTTAAGTTTTTTTTTAATTAAATATAACATTAATGTTTCTTTTTCATTAAAGAAAAACATTTTTTCTTATATTAGGCTTGTATTGTAGGAATCATGTTCTAATGTTATTTCAATTCTTTTTTTATCACAGGAATTTATTTAATACTTACACCGTTTTCATACTATAACTTATTATTTGCTTAGATGGAACACAGCTCCAACATTATTATTATTTATAAGATTTTTTTTCATAAACGTGGGACTAAGAACATCATCATTTAGTACAATGAGAGTACTCATCATTTGTGTCAGATAAACCTAGTTTGAATAAATTGCTTACAATAAAAGAGAAGTTTTGGATTTTTGTCCTCTAAAGCCATATGTTCGAAGCACTGTGCGTTGTAGCGACCCTAAAAACATTCACCATTTTGGTGCAAATATGGGTCGCTTAGACGTCGCTTCAACGTTGTCCGGCAACGTTGTGATTACGTTGAACAACGTAATTTTGCTACTTGGGTAGCTTCTGAATAACGATCCAGGTAAAGCATCTAACTCATTTGTCAGCTCAGAATTAGAATTTAGAGTTAGTAACTCGCATTTTCATTGTAGGATACTGTTGAAATTTATTTCAAACCAATAATCAACGAGAATATTCATATAATTTAATAAAATTACTATAAATCACTATAAATAATGAATTGTTTGTAACTGAACTGTAATTTATGTGTTATTAATCCGGTAAATGATGGAGAAAAACAATTGTGATTGATTAAAATTTTATTTTGAGATAAAACTTCATCGTTGAAACTAAAAATGTAATAATATATAGGGTGTTCCATTTGGGGACATTCCGTACCTTTTAAAAATAATTTTAAATTGTAGCTTTAGTAGTCTTCCAACGATCCCAGTATTCACAATTTCTACAAATCCAGTCATTTGGCTACAATATTCCGTGTCATATGAGGTGTGTATATGCCGTGTGTAGATATGAAGGTCGATGTAGAAAATGAGGTCTGTAGATATTTTGTTAATATCATATACTATTTTATATTATAGTGATCATAATTAGCTGAAAAAAAATAGTATTCTCGCGAAATTTTGTCATCAATCTAGTTACTGCATTCCAATTTTCGTATCGTCGGCTGGATTTTTCACCTAGAGAGCAAATTAATCTAAACAAATCGCTCGATTAAGCAGAAACAGAGCTCGGTTCTCTAGTAGAATTTAAAATGAGGACCTTCCGGCCGAATGAAAACATAATACCGGCGGGGGTTGAGTTATAGCTTACTTTGCTTTTCGAATTACATATAAATCAATAAGGGACTGTGGAGAAAATATTTACTTCTATTTTGTTTGGACTCAAGAAACATAGTAAAACTAGTCTATCTATTCTTGAATAGACTTATGAATAGCAAAATAAAATACACTATTCAAAATAATTATCGCATATTTGAATAAAAGTAATTATTACATACATTTGTAACCAATATATTCCTATAGGCCAGTGCAAATAATTTTTAATTTGCAAAATTTTTTAGAAAGCTTCGACCATTGAAAGTAGTTAGCATTAGTAACCTTTATTAACATACTAAAAGTCCTCATTTGTCCGGTATGTGCGCCATCAAAAAAAAATCGGCCGCCTACTTGAATTTTGGTACTTTTTGGGAAAAAATGTAAATAACTCGGAAACGGTGCGTTATAGCGAAGAACTTCAAGAGGTAAAAATTAAAGAGAATAAAAAAATCTATTAGAGTCAATAAAGAATAGTTTATTATCCTTACGCTGTGACGTACAAAAATTTTTGAAATTCAAGCAATTTTTAAAAGTAATCACCGAAATGCAAATTACTAATTTTTTAAGCCTATTAACAAATAACACGGATATTTAGCATCAATTCGACTAAAATACAGTCGAATATGTATTGGTGGTTCAATAATATTTCAAAAGTTCTGATAAAGTTTTTTATTCTATTTAATTTTTACCACTTGAAGTTTTTCGCTATAACGCAACGCACCGTTTTCTAGTCATTTACATTTTTTTTCAAAAAGTACCAAAATTCAAGATGGCGGCCGATTTTTTTTGATAACGCACACATCGGACAAATGGGGACTTTTAGTATGTTAATAAGGGTTATTAAAGCTAAGTATTTTCAATGGTAGCAGCTTTCTAACAATTTTTGCAATTTCAACATGGCGAATGTCATAGCTGCACTGGGGTACTATGGAGCCGCGCTCACATACAATCAAATATTCGACTGATCGGCTCCATAAATGTGTATTATTTTCACTTTTGCAGCTAAATAGTCGGCCGACTAAAAATTACAGGTCAACGCGTAGGCTTATTGTTTCGAATTTCCCTTCACAGTATCCAAATTATTTAAAACTGTAAGTTGGGGAATCCAAACTGTCTTGTTTTTCAAATTAATATTTTTTTAGAAAATATGCTATAATTGTTTTGAGTAGTTTAGTATACAGAGAAAAAAGGCCTTTACCTTACTAAAAAAAATTCTATATCCAATTTCCTTCCTCTAGGAGATGCGAGATCTTGTCGTTGGTGGTAAAGCCCCTTGTCAGGTGCTAGGAGAATACCCTCTGGCACTTTGGCTAGGGCCAAGGTGCATCTCACTGTCTTATCCCTGGCTGTAGTGTCGTGGCCAGGGAATTGTGGGTACCAAAACGTATAACGATGCCGGATGGGGCTACCCTGTCCGTTATACTAGGCACTCACTACTGTTTGTGGTCATGTATCATGGTCAAAGAGTGTACTGGGCTTTTGACTTAACCGTCCGGATAAAGAGGAGACAACCTCACCAAAAATCTAAATCCTACGATAGCGGGACCATGTCAAAAGGATGCGAGGCTAGATAGGAAACTGGTCTCTACTGGTCTCAACCTTGGGACACCAGGGGACAACTGATTGTATTCTCGTCTTTCTTACTTCTACATGTCGGTACAAATCTATAAAAGACAGTATTCTGAAAAAAAAGTGTATGCACTATGTGCGCATATTTGAAGTGAAACGGATTTGAAGAATATTTTTTTTAAAACCGTAGGTTTGGTCGTTACTGAATAAGTTAAGAAAAAACTCTAAATATAAGTAAAAAAAGTAATAAAACTACTTTTTCAATTTGCCAAGCTTTCAAGAATTTTATTTCCATCATCAGGACAGTTTAAATGAGTCAATTAACGAAACCAACATCCTCTGAACAATAAGACCTCAAAAACTAACATCATAGGACATTGGAAACACAAGAATATTTGGCTGGCTTAGGCCTTGAATTTTTACTCCCATTATTTTCTCTAAAAAAATTAATGCTTTAAGCTATTGTTAAAAGTTGCAAATATATCAAAAACTTCATTACTCTTTCATACTTTCAATTTTTTCCGTCACCTAACGACACTTCACTTCTAGAGAGCGGGTTCGAAATATATCACTCGATTAAGCTAGAGAGCAGAGCTCGTTTCGTTTGCGGAATTTAGAACGAGAGGACCGTCCGAATGAAAACATAATCCGGGCCGTGCTCACTTATCGCTTACGCCCGCTCTCGAATTACGTACGAATCAATAACGGGTCGTCGAGAACACCCTTAACTCGAGAACTTTGTTAATGCTATATCTGTTCGACAAAACCCGACTTAATATCATTCTTCTGAGAGTCTTTTAACTTTTGTTTTCTTTTCTATCCACCAGTGATGCATATAAGAAGGGTAATGGGGGTAATTGCCACTCTCAGGAAGAAGTTTATAATTAAGATACAATATGGTATAATTAAAATAATATCATCAAGTAAAAAGAAACCCCATTGGACTAGAAATAAATCAAAACGACTTTGAGACCTAGAAATACAATTTTCTAAAGTTGCTTTATTAAGGTTAGTGGAAATACTGAAAGTCTACCTACTAGAATTTGAATGCCAACTAAATTATGCTGATAACTTTATAGAGGAAACCCAACAGCATGGGAGCTACAGAATGGCAAACTAGGTAACCAGGTACCAGCTGAAAACAAAACATAATATCGAAGTCTCCTTAAAAATAAAAAAAAACGATTAAAAAAAAAGTCGCCTTGACTGGGATTCGAACTACCTTACTACGGCTCCAACGTCATAGCAACGTCGTAGAGTACGTATAAAATTTATCAGATATTTGTTTGCTGTATCAATATACCAATTAAAAATTTAGTTAAAATTGTCATAATATAGAATTCATCGTTTATCATCAAAGTTAAATATTTAATAAGTTAAAATAGGATTTTTTGAAACGGAAAATACGTTTTAAGCGAACAACAGGGCAGTTAACATAATAAACAGGACATTTTATGGTGTACATTTGTCTCCATGAAAGTCAATTAAAAAGAAAGACTCTTCAGAGCGAAAGAATTTAATATAAAGCAGAACTCCTCGTTGGATGAAATATTGCTGGAAAAAAGCACGGTCATTCTTGTAGCAGTTATTAAGTGAGGATCGTTTTTCATCCAGTAAAAAACAATAACGGAAGAGAGTGAAAAATTCGATCAAACTCTATCGAAATTTTTTGAAATATAGAAAATATCTAGTTGGTATTTCTAATAAATATCTTGAAATATTATGACGTATTAAGTTAAAACAATTAAGGATTTCTGAAGATAATGGTTTAGACTGTTTTGTGACTGCCTCAATTATAGATGCCATATAGAAAATAATGTGTCGTTTATTGCAGAGATAACTTGGGCCCGCATAGCCAACAATAGATAACAGTGGACCCAACTACAAAGAGAGTGTCTGAATATATCTACACTATAATTGGAAATGGTTGAATAAGCTGAAAATGATGGTGATGATGCCATATTTTTACATAGACAGAACTACTGATTATTATAGGAGTAATAATATTGTTTAATTATTTTCATGTCAGTTTTTTTTAAATATCTCCTCTTCCTCCTTACTATTACTCTATGTGAATATGGTAACATTATGAATTCGCATTTATTGCGTCTCTCCATGTTGTTTTATCTTGCGCAGCAGTACTGTCGTATTATCGTCTTCATTTCGTCCAGCTAACAGTTTGGAGATCTCCCTCTAGACCGTTTTACTTCAACAATTATATCTTCTAGGCCTTTGGTGTTTCTGGATATGTGGCCAAAGTATCTTAAATAAGATTGATGTATAGATATAGACAGTCTAGATTTGATATTCAGTTGTTCGAGAATTGAAATGTTTGTACAGTGAGCTGTGTACGGTATTGAAGCATAAGTACCAATGGGGAAAATTAGAGCTCTTACTAGTCTGAGTTTGTTGGTTAATGAAACGGCTGAATCTATCCATATTTTAAATTTTATAGAGTATGGTTATTGAATTGCGTGTTATACACAGATTACGTACATCTCTTGATTTTTGCATCGCATCTTCCTTATATCTTTATATCAATATACAACTGCGAAACCTAATATTTCTGCTGTATTCGTAGGTTTTCAATCGATAATCATTAATTTTGTTTTTCTTTTATTTAATTTTAACCCATATCCCTCGCATGAACACCTCTAATTTGTGCATAATAGATTTTAATTCATCAACGGGAGTATAAGTGTATCATCTGCGTACCTTAGATTCGTTATTTAACTCCTATATGATACCATCGTTGTAATCTGTTGATACGAAAGACTTTGACTGAAGACAACTGAATATTATCCTAAATTCAATGTATTTTATTAAAATGTTTAGGCTAGCAACCAACCCAGATTTTTCCGGATGTACCCAAAATCGATGGGATTGAAGTATACGTTACGTAATGCCTTAACATTTATCTCTATTCATAGAAAAACTCACTAAGTAATCCCACTTTAAACCCACAACAAGAAAGAATGTCACGGACACAAGCAGCATTTACATTAATTCTCAAACAAACGATTCCCTAAAACGTTTTAATCGACATAAACCACCGACTGCTTCGTCGGTTTGGTATTCGATAAAGACAACGATGCCGAGATTGTCCTAGTCAACAGAAATACAAAAAAATACCCTATGTCTACTCGCAAATATGTAATCCGATCCTTATCAACGATCCCTAGCTAATTAACAAAAATCTATTTGAATAATCTGGACGCCAATGGAGTTTTAGAAGAATAATGAGAATAAAATAGCTTAAAAGAATAACAGAGACATAGGTTAGTGAGGATTGACGATAATTTTGATTTGGTAAAAGATAATTAAATAAGTTATTAACACTAGATTGCGATAATTAAAACCTCTAACCTCTAAGATAGATCTATAAAGAGGGCACAAGAAAAAAATTTACACAAAAAAAGTTAAAGTAAACATGGAAGAACTTAAATTCAAGTAATTCCTTATCATCAGTATCTCCTCACAATGAGTTCAAAAGCTCCACATTTTTTTATTTGTGATATACGCTCCAATAAATTCGGTGCCAAAGGAATTGGAGAAATTTAATATAACATACAGTCATGTGATTTATTAATTCTGAAAATAACTTATATGAATATTGAGATTTTACAAATATTAAACAAATCAGTATCCTTTGTAATTTAAATTCAGTGTATTTTATTAAAATGATAAGACTAACAACAAACCCAGACTTTGCCGAATGTATGTTTACCCAAAATCCCTTGAATTGAAGTATACGTTACGTAATACCTTAACCTTTATCTCTATTCGCAGAAAAACACACGCAGTAATCCCACTTTCTACCCGCAACAAGAAAGAATGTCACGGATACAAGCAGCATTTACATAATTCCCAATTCTCAAACAAACTATTCCCCAAAACGATTTAATCAACATAAACCACCGAATCAGCTGCTTCGTCGGTTTTTATTCGGGAAAGACAACGACACCAAGATTGTGAATACACTCACACATATGCTATCCAGTTCTTATCAACAAACCATCGCTGGTGGGTTTGGTCCTTCGGGAGGGCCTTTTAAATTTTACTCGTTTTCTTAAAGGATTTAGTCATTGTCCCTAAAGGCAAATAACATATGCTGGCTGATAAAACACGTATTTTTGCTGAACCATGAAGAATTTACTAAAAAACAGTTTTATTTGTCATTTTTCAATTCTGGTTGCAGTGTGTAGAATAATGCAGATTTTTCCACTAACATGCTCATATTTTGGAATAAAAATCATAAATATTTTTCAATCAAAATATTTCAGAAACGGTTAGAGTTAAAAAATATATGAGTTTACAATTCAAAGCTGAGTGTTTAAAGTACTATTATCTTCTTAAAAATAATTGTTAATAAATATTTTTATTAGGAATACAGGGTGGAGGATGACAATTTCGATGCCCAACATTGGTATTTCAGACACGAATTCGGTTAAATGGGACAAAAGTTGAGTTATTATTAGAAGCTTGACAAATGTCTCTAAAGAAAACCCCGGTATCTTGATTAAGTTTCCGACTTGTGTAAAAAAAATGAAAATAATGTGTTTATTTTAAATGGTAATATCTTCAAAACTATTGTATCGATTCAAGGGCGTAGATAAGGGGGGGGGGTACTGGGGGACAGTACCCCCCCCTGACGCTTGACGAGATAAGAGAATTGAAATAGTCATTGACTATGAAAGGATTTTTTTTAATTAAAATCCGACATAAGAACACTTTGTATGCTTTTAATTATGTTGATTTATCGTTTATAATATGTTCGACCTAATTAAAAGCACACAAAGTGTTCTTATTGGCCAGGACAGATTAGTGGGGTTAACTCTAATCAATATCCATAAAGATATTGAAATAAAGGTTGATGCTGTTATTGATAGGTTTTCCAAACAGCGTACTAGAAAACTTGATTTTGTTTTGTAGTTTTATTTATAGTTTATAGTTTTTATAGTTTTTTTTTGATAGTTTAGAGTTTTTTATTTATAGTTTATAGAAAATTAACTAATAAACGTCGTTGTGTCATTTTTGTTTATGTTATTTACAAATCTATATTTTAATTTTTGTGTTATGTTTTTATATCTTTTTGAAGACAAAAAAATCGCCGTCGTTTTAATTCGACAAAAAAATTCCGACGGTGATTTTTTTTGCGACTTAATCATAGTACCACCCCCATAGCATACACCTATCTACGCCCCTGTATCGATTGGTAATTTTATATTGTTGGCCTCGGCCAATTAAATGTCCTTTTCATAAATTTTCTAAGCCTTCTAGATTTCGCACAACAACAGTCAAGTTTCTATTTCCTTATAGCCGCCATTAAATAGAGCAAAAAATTCTCTTTGGCAATTTTGATCCATTAGTATGTTAAATCTCTAACAATAAACATTTTTTGAAATAAAATATGCTCAATATCAGCACAGTTTAAAGAATGTAAATATATATGTATATATTCTTTAAACTGTGATATCAGGTCTGCCTTGGAAAATCAGTTAACACTATATGAGAGTAAGTATTTTATAAAATTTGTAGAAGTAAGTAATTTGTAGTCAAATACTATAATAAATAGTAGTAGTCAAATACTATAATAATGCAACTTTTGTCTCATTTAACCGATTTCGTATCTCTTGTAGTTTCCGAAATACCAATGGTGAGGATCGAAATTGTTACCACCGATATACCGAAGACAGTAGTTAATAAAAACTTCCGCGTTATATGGTTTTATAATAAATAATAATAATAATAATAATAATATGGCTTTATTGTCTAACAGATTACAAAAAATCTAATTACTAGACAATATGAACTGAAATAGAGTAAAATAAATAAACTTATATTAACTACACGGTAAATTGAATAAACCTATATTCCCTATAGAGTAAATTAAATAAACTTATTACACAACAGAGTAAATTAAATAAACTTATAATTAGCCAACTAAAAAAAAATCCCTACCAATGAACCTCAAGATTTCCAACCCTCAGCGCTCCTTTAAGTGAGATGAACAATTATGCAGAATAAAGAATATATTTATATATATATATATATATATATATATATATATATATATATATATATATATAAATAATTTGTATTCATTTTTTTCAGAAGAAAATAGGCCTGGAAGATATCAAGTCACTTGGGTGGGGGACACTTTATTAATATTTTTAGCCTTTTTCTTAACTCCCTTGGAGATGCCTGTGCTCTAATAACAGGGCACATCAGTGAAGCGCAGTATTCAGCTCAATGGTATTCTGTTAGCCGAATACCACGTGCTGCGTTAATAAACATGCTCAGAGCTGGAGATTATTTTGTGTCTAGCAGTTTACACAGTTCATTGCAATGGATCTCCTATAGTACAAAGAAGATCACGTCATGTTCTTATTTGACAGCTCAGGACAAGAACTGTTTTCAGCAATCACACAGTACCTCATTGGAATGCCACTGGTTGACCGGCATACCTGCCTTTAAGATCACAGTTGCCTTATAAACAATGGATTTAAGATGTCTCAGTTACTTATGGCGCAACTGGTGATCTGGAGTCATTGTCCTTCACCCATGTGGAAATCTTCCAGATTGAAATACTGTTATCAGTCCTGCTGGACCAGTCCTTCCTGTATAACTGACAGCTGTCATCATTCAAATTCTACAACGTTACTGCTTATGTTTTCTGTTTGTTGACTTCCCCAGAAGAGCTAGCTGTCCACTTGCTCTTCAAATTATTTTGTACTACAAGCAAGATCCATTGCAATATGTGCTTTATTAACACTAGCCTGAAAACCATAATCTCAATGCAGGCATGTTTAATTTTTTTCTGCAGTTTCAAACGCGACTTCGAAACCACTGACAAAAGCAACAAAGTAGATTACCACTGAAAAGACTAAAACGTAAAACGATGTGCGACTTGGACTTCATTCCTAAAATTGTATGGTGACATCTACCCCTCCTAGTTAAAAAAGAAAAGGCCAAAAATATTAATTTAAAGTGTCCCCTTCCAAATAAAATTGACGTGCTTTCCGATTTTTCATTTTTAACTGCAAGAAAGATATTAAGGGTGGGAAGCTTTTAAAATTGACACACATGCCACATAGTTATTTTTTAGGCAAGGAAAGTTTAGTTCACTGCCTTCGATGACATCGTCTGCCACACAAATGTTGAGTGTTGTCTCTACTATCAAGCAAGACAATTTTTTTTACTTTTTAATTTTTTTCATTTTGAGCAACAGCAAGCAATATTTCCAGCATTCACCAATGACGTTTTGGTCGAGAATATCTCGCTGACGAGGGCTCACCGGCCAGGAGCTATTCCCCTCATTTATCAGCAAGATCACTTTTTTTGTTTCTTTATTTTATTTTTCTCTACTTTTCGATTTTAGAAAATGGCAAGAATATTTACAATATATGCTGGGGAAGAATTTTGTTATTTCATCATATATATATATACATATATATATATATTATGGTTATATATATATACATATACATATATATATATATATATATATATATATATATATATATATATATATATATATATGAAATGTAAACAACAAAAAATTCTTACAGCTTTAGTGTATATTAACAAATTATTTTCTGCCTTTATTGTGTATTTTTCTAATTTCGAAAAATCGAAAGTAGAGAAAAAATAAAAAAATAAAAAGTAAAGAAAATTGTCTTGCTTGTCGTAAGCAAACCAAGCTCCACTCCCACAACCGGTTTCTGGGCCTACCCTTCATCAGGTGGGCTGTGTCCAGGCTGGTTCTCACCGATACGGCAAGCAAACTTCTTCCATATCAACAGACGATGTCGTAAAGTGTCGGTGAGATATTAGTGCATCTCCCGTCAAAGATGGTAGAGAGCGTTTTTCGGCCCGCTCAAATATATGAAATGAACAAAATTCTTACAGCTTTAGTGTATATTAATAAATAATATTTTCGTTTTAGTTGTGTATTTTTCTAATTTCGAAAATCGAAAGTAGAGAGAAAAAATTAAAAATAAAAAAGCAAAGAAAATTGTCTTGCTTGTCGTAAAGGGGGGAACCAAGCTCCACTCCCACAACCGGTTTCTGGGCCTACCCTTCATCAGGTGGGCTGTCCAGGGGCTGGTTCTCACCGATACGGCAAGCAAAACTTCTTCTATATCAACAGACGATGTCGTAAAGTGTCTATATATATAAATTCCGAAATACCAGTGGAAATGAATAAACTTTTTGCTATAAAATGCTATAAAGTTTGGCATATACAGTGTGTCAATTTTAAAACTTCCCACCCTTAATATCTTTCTTGCAGTTAAAAATATGAAAAATCGGAAAGACACGTCAATTTTATTTGGAAGGGGGACACTTTAAATTAATATTTTTAGCCTTTTTCTTTTAACCCCCTAGGAGGGGTAGATGTCACCCTTACAATTTTAAATGGGAATGGGGGTCAAGTCGCACATCGTTTTAAAGGACGTTTAATTCTCTTTTCAGTGGTATCCTACTTTGTTGCTTTTTGTCCAGTGGTTTCCGAAGAATCGCGTTTGAAACTTGCAGAAAAAATTAAACATGCCTGCATTGAGATTATGGTTTTCAGGCTAGTGTTAATAAAACATATTGCAATGGATCTCCTTGTAGTACAAATAATTTGAAGAGTAGGTGGAAACATGGACGTAGCAATTATATTTTTCTAGGGGGGTCGAAATACTAATAAACAGAAAACATCATAAACATTAACGTTTATTTTCTTAAATTTGAATGAGTGGCAACCTCTAATCAGTTATACAGGAGGATTTGTTAACATTCCAGCAGGACGGTGGCTCCACCTTATTATTTTCTTCCGATCCGACAGTGGTTAAACGAGAGATTTCCGGGTACATGGATTGGCAGAAGGGGACCAATTGAATGGCTTTCAAGATCACCGGATTTAACACCCTTAGATTTCTTTCTTTGGGGACATCTTAAATCCATTGTTTATAGAACACAACCTACTGATATTGATGATCTTAAAAGGCGAATTACAGCAGAATGCCGGTCAATTCCCGGTGAAGGTTTCCGAAATGTTAGGGAGGAGTTTGAAAACACACTTTATTATTGTTAACAGGAAAATGGACAACATTCTGAACAACTTATAAGATAGGGCATAAGTGGTGTAATGTGATCTTCTAATCTTTTGTACTATAAGGAGATCCATTGCAATAATTTTTGTGTAAACACTAGACTGAAAACCAAAATCTCAATGCAGGCATGTTTAATTGCTTCTGCAACTTTGAAACGTGATTATTCGGAAACCACTCGATAAAAAACAACAAAGTAGGATACCATTGAACAGATAATTAAACGCGCTTTAAAACGATGTGCCACTTGACCCCCATTCCCATTTAAGATTTTAAGGGTGACATCTCCCCTTCCTAGAGGGTTAAAAGAAAAAGGCTAAAAATATTAATATAAAGTGTCCCCCTTACAAGTAAAATTGACGTGTCTTTCCGATTTTTCATATTTTCAACTGCAAGAAAGATATTAAGGGTGGGAAGTTTTAAAATTGACACACTGTATATAAAGTTTTAAAATATTTATGCATATAAAGAAGTATATGTATTAAAATGGATAGTTGTCTTAGATATAAATATATAACACGTCTTCCACGGCTGGATGAGATGAAGTATACATAATCGTGGACACAATAAGAAGCTAAAACAGTGATTAACAGCAATGAGACAATCAATGAATGCTCAGCAATGGATGAAAAATGCTTTGAATAAGCTGGAAGCTCATGGAATGTGAGGTTCTAGAAGAAAGGGAAATATTCCAACTTAAAAAAATAACAGAACATAAGTCACTGAGGAGACTAGTAAAGGACAATGAAATAAATTACCAACTTTACTAAACTGGGATAATTACAATTGCTAGGCTCTGTTAGATAGATATAAAGGAAGAAATCTCAAACAAAGCATGTTTAGGTGAGTTCTGGTTGGAGCACCTTCAGGATGATAAACCGGTATTCAGAAAACATGAGCACCTGAGGAATAAAGAATTTTAGAAAGGATCTTACTTAGCTAATTGATTATGGATTATCATTTATTCTTGTTATACTAATACATTTAAAAAATATTCAGACTAAGTTAGAACATATCAAGAAATATATGGAGAAAATGTTTTTGCTGTATAATTCGAAAGGTAAGATAAGGATAGGATAATCGAAAGAAATGATAAATGGACTATTTTCACTAATGGACTACTTGTGAGATAATTACAGCTCTTAGGCTATTTTAGATAGATATCTATTAACACATAATAGAAGAAATATCACAAAAATCATAAGTAAACATCTTCCTGGAGCACTTCTGGGTTGCTACACTTGTACTTACAACAGGCGGTCTTTTGAGAAAATGAAGAATTTTAGAACGGATCTCACTTACCTAATAGATAACAATAATACGTTTTGAAAATAGTCATACTAAGTTGAATCCGACCAAGAAAAATAAGCCTAAATAAATTGAAACGGTATTAGGTATGATAAGAAACAACGAAGAGATTATTTTCTTATATTCTGATGTATGTAAAATTATGTAAAAATGAAAAAAAAAATCTATATGTACAATAATATCTACGTATGTCATAATAAAATATCGCATTTTATTTGCAAAATAGAGTATAAACATATTTTTCCTAAAATATCATCAGATTAGTTTACAGCATCGATAAAACAATTAAAAATTTAGTTAAAATTTTCATATAAATTTTATCGTTCATTATCAGGCCTAAATAATTCATTCATTAAAATTGCATTTCTTTCAAATGGAAAATGTATTTTCTACGAACAATAGGACAGTTAAAATAATAAGCACGCTATTTTATAATGTATATTTGTAAAAGGAGGCAAGTCAATTAAAAATATATTTTCTGAGCGAAGGAATTTATTATAAAGCTGGAAACGAGGAGTCGTTTGATGAGGTACTACTGAAAAAAATGTAATTTTTGTTTACTTATATATAATTATTAATAAACAATTAACTATATAATTAACTATTTTTTGGGCAGAAATAATGGTTAATATTTAATTGGTATACTCTTGTAAAAAGATTAAATAGTTTTCTTCTTGCAAACAAATGGGCTTGCAATATTATTATTTTTACCACCTGTACATTTTGTACATATGTTGCTTTAAGAAATCTAAAATGTCAATATTCCATGGGTATAGTGATAAATGAGGTCTAAATTATAAGAAAATGCATTTTCTACGAAAACTTGAAGAGATAGGTAAAAAATGGTATAATAAAATTTGATAGACAATTGAATTGTGCATCTGATTCACGTAAATATAGTGGGTGTTCCATTTAAATTAAACAAGTTATTGTCGTTTAAAGCTAGTAATTATTTAATATAAATTTTTGGACACTCTGTATAAGGTAGTATAATTTTTATTATTGAAACACAATATCTGATCAATAAATAATCTTCAGTAAATATTTAGTATTAAAAACTTTGATACCCTTAGAAAAACTAAGCATTAAATTTTTTACTGCAATTTCACAAAATTGGAAATATTTTAAAAACGGTTAAAGATTTACGTGTGATAAAGCTTAATCAAATTTACCTTTATTTCAATCGTAGAATCTAAAAATAAAATAACATACAGGATGTTCCATTTAAAAATACAATTATAATATTTTTATTTGGGACTTGTAAAATCATTTTTAAATTGTAGCTATAATAGTCCTTCAACGAACCTAAAACTTACAATTTATATACAACAACCCTGTATAATATTTATTTGATGCTCTTTTTGACTTTCAAAATTCAGTTACACAAAATATCATCAGAAGTTAAGATACCTTTTTTTAAAGTAAGTTTTTTTCATTAAGCTAAACAAAAAACAACTAATAAAATTAAACATTTTTATTTTTTCTGAACCTACTTAAATAAAGACATCATAAAATTACAAGAACGAAATATCATTTTTAATAAAATCTTAGACTTCAAATTTAATATAATTCATCACATTGTAAGTTCATGTACTATAATAAAACAGCGTCTAGACGAATCCAATCGGGCTATCTAGTTGGGCGTGAATATGTTCCTTTATCCCTTTTTTGTTCCAGTTTTTCCCGAAACCTTTGGGTCCAATTAATGTCACTCATGGCGTGGCGTGTAATAATATACGATTTTTAAGGACCAGAAGATAAACATCACGATCCTTGATTTAATAATTTCAATAAAAAATGATTTGTTGTTATTGGATCTTATTGTTTTTCGTTCGTTATTATGGAATATTGTTTTAATTATAAGCGATATTTTACTTACACAGTAGTACAAGATATTTGGACCCAGACGATAAATTACGAATGTAAAAAAATGTCAACTAAATAACGCTCGTGGATGATTCATTTTTAAAGAAAAAAAAACTGTATATACCAATTCACCGTGATCTCAGGGTCCAATAAAAATGCAAGTTACTAACTCTATATTCTAATTCTGAGCTGCCAAATCAGCTAGATACTTTACCTAGACCGTTATTCAGAAACTACAACCTATCGATGAAAATGTGCATGAAATCAAGGTTGGTATACACTTTCAAGTTTATTATAGTGATGTTTTTAGCCGCGTATGGCACAGATCGTTACCCAGTATTGCCACAAGCTTATTTTTTTATCGGGCTAGACTATCACGGGATAACGGGGTTATATTGTTTTACGAAGGGGTAGATCTACCCCGAAAACTTCTGTTTTCCATAAAATTCTAGTATACGTACGACATGAACTATCCTTTAAAGTATCCATTATGTTTCTAAAATTTGTTTATTACCAGATAACAAATTTATCATTTCAAAAATAACTTTCATAAAATTTTATAGATTATTAAATTAACTAAATCAAAATACGATTTCAGAGAAAATGGCTAAAATGAAGCCAAGGCGAATGTAGAGGCATTTCTTCTTTTATTATAAAATTTTATGGTCGGGACATTATGTAAAGATCTTTGACAATCCGTGGTGCTTAATGCTTTAATGGAAAATTTTATTGACCTGAAAAGCTCTAAAACTATTATTTTATTACGCTGATATTCAAATTTTGCATCTATTGCTTTTTTGCATTTTACTAAACTAAGTTTAATTCAGGTCATTCATAAAATATCCAATGGCGTACCATATTTTGTGGAAATATAAACAATAAACTTAATAATTTTATACAGGGTGAGTCTTAAATAAGTGCAAATATTTTTAGGGGTAGAATATTTTATCCCCAGAAACACGATTATGAAGATTTTCGCAAAAAGGTGAAAATTTGAATTTGTTAAAGTTTTTAGTTAAAAAAATATAATTTGTTGATAAAATGGTATATAGGTACTAGATTAAGTTTACAAGAAAGAAAATCCAGAAAAGATTGAGTGGTTCTCAGAACTTTTCAAAGTAAAATAACTCGGATATTTTGGATTTATTTCAAAAACGGTAAAGAGAAAATATGTTTCTTTTATCGAGGTCTACCAGCCCCGAAAATATTTGCACTTATTTAAAACACACCCTGTATATCTCTACATTTTTTTAAAGCGTTACTATATCCTGTAGTACTGTAGTTAGATTTATCGATTTGATTCTATTTGTATATGAATGCAACAACAATAATTCAAGGGATTGTGAAATAGTGCTACCCAAATTTCTTTAACTTCGACAGTGACTCACTCACCGTCATCAAAGTTCTAGGGTACTTCTAGAAATATTGCAAATTTTAAATTTTAGGTAGAATTTAGCTTATAATGGAAGGAAAAAATGAAAAATCTCGTTGTTAAAAAAGTTAACTGTCAAATTTGCAAAAAAACTTATAAAGACTTTGACATATTTTGGCCATAAAGAAACAGAATATAGAAGTTTTACTTCAAATCCCAAACAATCTAAAAAAACAGAGGGTCCCATTTCCATAATTTCCAATTCCGAAACTATTCGTCGGGCCGATTTAATCAACATAAACGTCGAAATCAGCCCGCAGGATATCCGCTTTGTATTCAAAAGGGCTGTCGCAGTGTGTGGTTGACCTCCCTCTGTCAGCAAACTGAAAAAATGCCGCACACGAATCGCCCTTATTGGCAACTATCGTCGCCCTATCGACGTTTCCGGTCCTTCGAGCTGGCTCCTTCGTATTTTTATTACTTAATAGGTTCCGTTATCCTACGAATGAAATTTCTGATGGCCAAAGATTATTAGAAAACTTATACCGGGTGCGTCTCAAAAGTGGCTCACCTCTATAACTTTTTTATTTTACCAGATAAAAAACCGAGATTTGGTTATATATGTATAGATATGTTAGTATATGACATAAATTAGGATTGATTGACGTATTCATATTTTTTTGTCCGCTTCCTGTATTATCGGAAATGACTACAACTTTTGATTCTTAAATGACACCCTCGGTATTTTATTTAACATTATTCGATTGAAAATGACATTCTGGATAGAATGACATATCATATGTCAACTTTTGACATTTTTGTTTAAAACAAAATTGAATTTTAAATTTCTATCTAGAGTGCCATGCTGTGTTAAAAATACTAATTTTTAATCAAGGAGCCTTGGAAAAATAGATTTGATCGTCTATTGCTATTCGTGTCTTATCCTGGCTGATAATAAGATGCACAAATCGTATTTTTAATCATATCTAATTTTTTTCAAATGGAACGAGGGTGGCTCATTAATATATTTGGAAAAAGCATTTTTTTACGAATAATTTGGTATTGCACATTTGGTATTTCGAGTCAAATTGTTGCAATTTCAAATAAACCATATTCGTCAAAAGTTGACTGTCATATGTCAATTTTATTCAGACTGTCATTTTCTATCGAATAAAGCAACAAAACACCGAGGGTACCATTTAAACATCAGTTGTAAATAAATAAATAAATAAATGCCTTTATTGTCAAAATTTTTTTCAATTTGCAAACAAAGGTAAACTCGAGGGGTGTCTCACTATTGGAATTACCTGTACATTTTCTTGGCAGTCGCTGGCAGTCATTGGCAGTCTTATGGCAGTCGCCTATAATAATTACATGGCAGTCATAGGCAGTCTTCTTCATAGTCATTGGCAGTCGCTTAGCAGTGGAAGGATATTTTGGCAGTACGTGTACATTTTTTACCCGAGTGAGACACCCTTCGGGTAAACTAAACAAACAAGGTACACAAACAAGGAAAAGATAATACAAAACATTATACAAATAATATTGTCAGTCTTATTGTTTAGTATAAACATTTATAAATGTTTACAATTGACAAAGAACAAAAAAATAAAAACAAGATTCAAAAATATTTAGCTAGTTTATAGTAAATATCAATGACCTCTAAATAAATTTATTTCGATGTCATTAGTAAATATAGCAATAGCAAACATTAGACCAGTGTTTACAAGATCAAATTCGATTTTCAAAATATAATTCATTTACAGCGTAGAAAGCCTTGTCTAGTAAATAAGAGTTCAATGTTTTACGAAATGAAGAAAATGATGTTATAGATTTGATTTCAAATGGCAGGTGATTGTGCATTTTTTTCGAGTTGTATAATATTGAACTATTAACTAACTCTGAGCGTGGGGTAGGTAGATAAAGTGTGAGATGGCCTTTCTTGAGAAGCTGATACATGCTTACGTATTAGACAAACGGATTCAAATATAAATATGGAAGGAAGAGTCAATATTTTTAATTTATTATAGATTTATTAATTATTTTTATTTGTAGATTGAATACGTCAATCAATCAATCCTAATATATATATTATTAAAAAGAAGTATAAAAAAGAAATAAAAAAATAAAAACTTTTGAGACGCATCCGGTGTAGGGTATAATATCTTACACAAAACTGCAATATTTTTACTTTTTTCGCAGTTGTTTCTTAGCTTGCATCAACTTACTATTGCCATTACTCGCTGACGAGTATTTCACACGCATCAGAAGATACTTAGGCAAGGCGTTTTCTTTCAGGAGCTTTTCTGTAATTGAAAAGCTCGATACGTTATGTTATATCCTTTCCGCACTCCGGACATTCAAAAATCTCATTTCTTTGTTGCCTTTTTACTTTTTTGTTGTCGCTGTTAACTGAGTTTGCAATTCTTCTCCATTGCGTTCTATTGTGCGCTGCTTTTTCTCACTTATTATGCATGTTTATTATTACCTGTACGTTTTTGTGGAAAATATCCTTGTACTTTTTGAGTTAAGTAGTGGGTTATCCAAACTTTTTTCAAAGTTAAATGTTTTATGTAATAGACCATAATACCTTAACGCCGTACTAAATCTGTGTCCAATCTAGTTCCGGGTAATTAAAAACTTTGCCCTAAAACATCCAGTTTAATTACAAGTTTAGCTAGAAATTCGATTAGCGTACCGGATTTCGACTATTAATTGTATTTTTAGGTTTCGTATTTTAGAAACAACGATGGAAATTATAGGTAATTCAATATATATGAAAAAAAATATGTAATTTGGCATAAATACGAGCCCTAACAACTAGATGTTGGGACAAGGTCTTGTTTGCAATAAAAAATAGTAATTTGTTAAAACGGCTCAATTTATTTTGTTTATTGTTCTAAATTCAAACATTACAATATGATCTAGACAATTTTACTATATTTTTATAACTTTGCAAACAAATCACTTTTGCTAATAGCTTATTTTGCCAAAATCATGCCAAATTTGCTGACAACTATATATTGGGACAGCACAACAAGAAATTTGTTTAATACGGAGTTACATCACCTTTCGCCTTAACAACTGCCTGAACTCTTAATGGCATTGTATTTACCAAAGATTGGCATATTTGAGGAGAAAAGTTATCCCAAATTTCCTGCAGTTTTGCCCGCAAATCAAAAATTGTTCGTTGAGGGTGGTTTCTTAAATATTGCTTCATTTTATGCCACACAGTTTTTATCACATTGAGGTTCGGGACTACTTGCAGGATGGGATAGAACTTTTATATTATTATTACCGAACCAATTTTTAGTTGATTTTGCTGAATGGCACGATGCTCCATCTTGTTGGAAAATAAATAGTCTTCGTTTGGAAACAATTCTTGAGCACTAGGCAAAAGTGAGGTCTCAAGTATATGTTGATATCTTTGGGCGTTAACAGTGCCATCTATAAAATTTAATTTGTCCAAACCTCTTGCTGACATGCAACCTCAAACCATTATCCCCTTAGGAAATTTAACAACCCTCTTTAAGCAATCTTTATGAAAGGCTTCTGCTTTATTTCGTATTATTCGTTTTCGATGATCTCCAACGCAAACATCAAATTTAGACTCATCGCTAAATATGACCTTATTCCAATCATTTTGTCCACGATAATTTAGATTTTGCCCAATTGTAGCGATTTTTCTTTTTAATTTCTGTCAGTAGCGGTTTTTCTTTGGCCTAAATAAGAATTTGTATCGATAATCTTCAGGTAATTGATTATCCACACAAAATAAAGTTTACCTTGTAAAACCCCAGGCCGCATTTGTGGATACATTTTCGCCAACACTCTCTTGATATATTTAAACCAGTTACAGTATTCCATTTAACTGTTACTTCGCGAAGAGTACTTCTTCTCGCAGACTTGCAAATTTTTACTAAATTTCGTAAATCTCTTTGAGATACAACTTTTCGCCTTCCCGAACTTTTACCTCTAACGTCTACATTGGCAGATTCGCCGTATTTTTTTTATTATATTAAAGACCGTGGTTTTTGGAATACTTAAATCATCAGAAATTTTTCGAATTGTTTTTCCCGTACTGTATTGACGAATGACAATTTCGCGTAGTTTTTGATTTGTAGCTTTTCCACAGACCATTACTTTGAATTAAATAATTAACAAAATTGAAAATTAAAAAAATTAAAATTACTTACAGTAAATCTCACTACTCAAAGTATCGAGTCACTTACAAGCTGTCAATGCTGAAGTAAACAATTTGCGACATTTGTGACGTTTATAGCAAAGCCGCCTATGATGATATTAATTATTTAAAAATACTTGTTCCAACATTTAGTTGTCAGCAAATTTGTCCTTTTATGAACAAAATCCTCTACTGTAAATATGGATTGATTTACAAATTCATAAAAATATTGGCAAGTTGTTTAGGATATATGGCTATGTTTATATTTAAAAAATTAAACATATATTTTTCAGTCATTTTGAAAAACCAGGGCAATAATTCCAAAATATTACCTTGTCCTAACATATAGTTGTTAGGGCTCGTAATCTTATAATAATTATTTTATTTTATTACAGTTGGGGGTTGGAACCTTTGGGGTTACACAGCAAAACACATTTACTTTTACACTGGACCAGCGTTTTACTAACCATCAGCATATAATTAAAACTAAACTAATATCTACAAACTGAGCGTTTATATACTTGCTCAGTTGGCTCCATGTAGGCGTGGCAGAAAACTAACCAAGCGAGTCAGAACCAACCGAGCGTAACAATTAATTGCTGAAACTAGAGAAGTAGGAACAGAGAACAGGAAGGAATTTGGTCATTGTCTCTGTTCATACTATCTTTACATTCATTAATCATCATTAATTTTGACGCTCTAATATGCATCTTCTTCTTCTTCAAGTGTCATGTTCCTAGTGAACGTTGACGACTGTCTTGTTAAAAATATCTCTGTATTGCTCTCGATCTTGCGCTACATGGAGTAATTCATCCGCGCTCAAGCCTGTCCATTGCCGAAAATTCCTCAACCACGAAAGCCTTTTGCGCCCAATCCACTTCTTTCCTTCAATTTTTCCGATTCTCCGAAGGATCAGTCGGAGAAATTCATATCGATGTCCTTTAGTTATATGGCCAAGGCATTCAAGTTTTCGTGGCTTGATAATATTCAGAAGTAGTCTGTCGTGCTTCATTCTTCGAAGAACTTCTTCATTTCTGGTTATGGTGGTCCAAGATATTCTAAGTATTCTTCTGCATGTCCACATTTCAAATGCTTCGATTTTATTTATCGTTGCTTTATTAAGTGTCCACGTCTCACATTCATACAAAAGAATCGACCACACATAACACTTTGTAAACTTCTCCCGTATTTTGATGTTTAGTGAACTATTTGAGAGCAGCGACTCAAACTTCTGAAATGTATTTCTTGCTTGTTCTATACGACATCTGATTTCGCATGAAGGATCGATATATTGGTTAATCCAACAACCTAGGTATTTAAACTTCAACAATAATGATGTCTCACCGACATCTACTTTATTCACTACCATATATTTAGTTTTATTTAGATTAATAGATAGTCCCCAATTCTTACAAGCCTCATTGACTCTATTTATCAATTCTTGATATGCATCTAATTGCCTGTGACTTGTTTTATTAATATCTATACAATGTTCTTTATCAACAATATATTCAGTTGGTTGATCATATATTTTGGTTGATTCACATTGACCTTCAAGTTTGCTCAACATATTTTTGATTACAATCTTTACATGAAATTTCATAAATACCCAACCTTTTCAGTGGAGGTGTTTTATCTTTAGAATTACCTAATAATTTTTTTAATTTATTATTAGCACTATACACAAGTTGATAATTGATATTCTTAAACATTCTTTTTAACATCTACTTTACTCACAACCATATATTTAGTTTTATTTAGATTAATAGATAGTCCCCAATTCTTACAAGCCTCATTGATTCTATTTATCAATTCTTGATATGTATCTAATTGCCTGTGACTTGTTTTATTAATATCTAAACAATGTTCTTCATCAACAATATATTCAGTTGTTGATCATATATTTTGGTTGATTCACATTGACCTTCAAGTTTGCCCAACATATTTTTGATTACAATCTTTACATGAAATTTTATAAATACCCGACCTTTTCAGTGGAGGTGTTTTATCTTTAGAATTACCTAATAATTTTTTTAATTTATAATTACCACTATACACAAGTTTATAATTGACATTCTTAAACATTCTTTTTAAACCACCAGATAACTCTCTATCAAACGGTATTGAAAAATATCTTGGTGTATCTTTCTCCACTTGAAAAGTCGAATTTTGAGAAATCGCTTGCGTTTTCGAATTATTTTATCAACTTATGAAGAAGCATATCCATTACACTCAGCTACATTCCTAATGTAATTTCTTTCTATTTCATATCTTTCCAAACACTTGCCAACAAAAATATAAAAAATATATAAATCATAAAAAATTTATTTTTTATTATATTTTGAAAAGATAATCCTGTTGGAGGAAGATTAGTGCCTAGTTGTTTGGTTAGGCGCTTTAAAATTTTATTTTGGATGCGGTAACGGTAAAAACTATCATTTATTTATACATTCAAAGGGAAATATTTTACAATTTCAACAATGTGTGATTTATTCGTAAATAGGTACTTGTAGTAGGTATTTGCAACATATATGTAACAACCCTACTATTTCGATTGTTTTTTGTTTTATCGCCTAGAAAATAATTTAAAATTATATTACAATTTTCAAAGACAGAATTTATTACATCAAATATCTTTTGACAAATAAAAATGGATTTAAAATTAAACTGAAACGTTTAAAATCGTCACATACGCAGGGAAAATAAATTTAATTCGATTTAATGTAATCAAGGGCACCTTTGAAATACATATATTCAGTACATTTGAACAATCGGGCGCTAAATTTTATGCTCAAAATGGTTATCGACAAATTGAAAAGCGGAATTTTATTTAATGATAAAATTACGATTTTGAATGAATAAAAATAAATTGGATGTGCAGTATTTCACAGAGAGTATTAAAATATTGTTTTATTTATTTTAAATCAAACATAATTTTTTTGAGTAGATTAAAACAAAACAAAAAGGATTTCCTACAGAGGAACAAGTTCCAAGAGTTATTAAGCACCACTGCACTGGTCTGAGTGACGTTTTTGTAGACTGGTAGCTAAAAACTTCCGGAAATATCATTATAAAAATACAGAACTTTATCAACTAAAAGTTAGACAAATATACTTACTATTAATTTATTTTATTTGGGTATTTAACAGTTATTCTTCAGACGAAGTCCTTCACGTAGAGGACAATCTCTCATCTCCCTTATCACGTAGAGGACCAGTATTGGATCACAAGAGTGTTATTCTCTGCATGGCAAAATATGGACACTGCGTCCGGTATTCTGCACCAGTCTGTAGAATTAGGTTAGGGTAGTTTGCTGGGTTTTGGGATCCTGTTTAATCCCTCACTCGGAGACCTTGGGTCCATTGCCATACCCCTGTATTATTCCACCAAACCTTCCTCTCATTCTTTTTTTGCATTAAAGCTCTTCCAGTTCTTTGCAAAATTCCTGATGTTACCGATGTTGGTTTCTACTGCTTCCTCTAGTCCCTCCAAAAAGCTGTGATCTAGAGTTTCACAGCGTCGGTATTTTAGTGCCGGACAGTGGCACAGCACTCGTCGTTGGAAACCGTTTCACGAGGTTTACCCCCGTGAGACAGTTTCCAGTGATGACATCTACAATTATGCGTACTATGTTCTTTTTGTGGTCTAGTAGTTGTTTTGTCTTTTTGCTATCTACCACTGGCCAAAGTCTTCGAGTTGTAGCGCAGTCCTCACGGTGTTGCTACGTCTCTGGCTGCTTGGCCTTGATGGTAGTTCCTATATCTTTCTTCAGCATTTTGATCCTTATAAATGGCGGGCCATCTGCCACGGCCTATCTCGTGTCCTTCCCTTTAACGAATCTGTTCGCTTCTTGGTTGCCCACCACATTGCTGTGGCCTGGTACCCAGCAAAGAGGAGCCCCGCCTTGACGTAGCCAGGACAGTGCTTCTCGGCAGTCCATCACAGTTTTCGATTTTACCTATTGCATGGTGACGCTTCTTGAAGCGCCAAAGCTGTCAGAGTATAACTCGATGTTATCTCCTATTGATCTAGCAGCGATTTTCCTTCGTATACAACTGGACGCTTCCTTTTTAGCTGTGTGAACATTACAATCATCCGGTAGCCTGAAAGATCGGTGGATGTCTAGTCCCTTTGGTAAGATGCCTATACCTGTGCCTCCTGAAGTTATCGAAGCATCTGTGTAGACTGCTTATCTTACTACTTATCGTTACTCGGTTGCTTTCCCATCCTTCACTTTTCGGGAAGCATTAGAAGTTATAAGAAAAGATGTAGGAATATGCTTGCTTCATCCACGTTACCGTAGATGGAGCTAAGAAGGTTTTGGTAGGGTATATATAAATAAACAAAATACCAGAAGCGGAAAAAGGGGCCAAAAAAACCTACATATTATATGCTTATTCTCCGCATTAAGTTTAAGTTGAGATAAATCTCCGAAACCGGTCGTCGAATGGCTGTTACCTTCGGTCTGATGAACTTAATGCGGAGAATATGCATATATGTAGGTTTTTTTGGCCCCTTTTTCCGCTTCTCGTATTTTGTTTATTTATATGTACCCTACCAAAACCTTCTTAGCTCCATCTACGGTAACGTGGATGAAGCAAGCATGTTTCTCCAGTAGGCCGCTGATTTTAATTTTGGCGGTACGATCTGTGATTGTCACAGCTGCCGCTAGATGGCGTAGACCGTCTAGCACTCGGCATAGTAGTACGTTTTGTACTCAAATGCTATTCTCTGCTTTTCATGTGCACGAAATGTAGTCAAAACATCATCAAAAGTTGGGGCTCTTTGAAAATTCCGAGTTTCAGCCCCCTAGCCCACAGAGGGTCCGAGTTACTACGATGCTCCAAAGACGCATCTCAACTGCCTCATTGACTTACCACTTTTTTTCTCGCTAGCTCGTGTGACAATGCCTTGAATGTTTACTCCCATCGCGCGTAAAGAAATTTCACTTCAATAATATCTACTATATCGTTGGGACGGATTCATTTCCTCAAAATATCTTTTGGGTATTTCAGCACTAGAAGAAAATTTATAAAATATAATAGATATTTTCGCGGTATTTTACTAATATAACAAATTTTCCTAACGGACAAAAAACGTACTGACATTATTATTATTATTTTTAGAGTAGTTTTGATTAAAAATAGAACCTCAGACTGTATTGGAGTACACCCACATAATCTGGATTATTAATCAAATTTAGAAAGGTTTATGTTATTATGACAGCGATGAAAGCTCAGGCAACGATGTATATAAAACGACGTATAAAACACAAAAATATAGAGCGAAGAAAATTCTGATGAGGAACTTGATCGGTAATCGAAGAAAATAGAACATAAACAACAGTAAGAATAGAAAAAAAAACAATTTTCTATAGTGTGCACTGATTCCATGGCATAGAACTTCATTTACCTCTTTTGCTATCATCTGATATGTATAATTTTCCTTTTTCTAGCTTTTTATCAACTAATAATTCACTTTTTATAATTAAGGAGCAAATTGTTAATATTTATTTACTTTACTACATACAATTTTTTGATCACAGATATGCTATGTTACGTCAAGAGTTGAGCATTAAAATTACTAAATTACAATTATAAATGACAGCAATAATTAGTTTACACTTTGTTGATTATACTTTGTTGACTACATGTTTTGTTGTGTTACATGTTAGATAAGTTTTTTTACTTTTAATCTGAATCTTTCAAGTCGATTTTTTTTAAAGCCTGTCATTTTTGACATATAACACAAACATCTGTTTTTTTTTAAATGGAAACCATAGTTGGCCATGACTTCATAAAAAGCGCCATTTTTTAAGCTTTTCAGCGATATAAGCTATAGTATGTTTCTTTCGAAAAATTACTGAGTTATAGCCAATTCTTATAATTTTTAAACAATTTCACTTAGAATCTTTCAGCTCCAAACTTTGTAAATTTAAAATAAGCAAAAATTGTAAATACGAATTTTTCAAATGAAGAAAAGCGTGGAGGATTATTGGTTCAACTTTTCTTGGCTATTCATTTTTGATGATACGTTAACCGGTGAACGTTACTTACGTTTTTTAGGGAACCGTTGTCAAGACATGTTAGAAAAGTTAAATTTAGATACTCGCGCATCAATAGTGTGGTCCCAACATGACTTTTATTATGACACCCTCCCCCCCATATTAAAAAAAATGTTGTAAACTGACGTAAGAGGTGGACCAATTGCATGGGCCTCCTCGATCACCTGACCTATCCATTTTAAATTTTTTTATGCGGTATGGTTAGCAACAAGGTTTACAAGAGGTTTTAACAAGAGGCGGTACGGAAGAAGTTTAATTAAGTCGACCGGTTTTTCTGTAGTAATTCAGTTTCAAAAAGATGCACTTATGTACTCAAAACAATGGCGGATATTTTGACCATTTTCTACAATAACTTAAAGTGTATGTCCTTAGTGATATTATATTTTAAATCTCTTAGTTTGTGTAATGTAAATTGTAAAGAACTGTTTAATAATATATTCTTTCTTTTTATAAATATAATATCCCAACTAAGTGAAATTAGTCAACAAAGATAAGAATTGGTTGAACTCTGTAATTCTTAATCTTAATTTCGAAAAAAAACATATTATAGGTTATATCGCTAATGGTGCTGTTTATGAAGCTAACTATGGTTTCCATTTAAAAAAAAAACATATGTTTGTGTCATATGCCAAAAATGACAACCTTTAGAAAAAATTGTAGACTAGACACATTAGGGACGTTAGACATGATTATCTACAGCTTTTATCTGAAAACTTTTTAAATAGATTATAATGGAATTAGGGACAATTTTTAAAATAACCAAATTTATTTTTTCAAAATAGGTACCTATCTAGTAAGCCATGAACTTTTTCAAAAATCTGAAAAGCGCATATTTATGACTCCACAAAACTGCAATTCTTTCCCCATTTAACCGACTCTCTATCTTCAGTAGTTTCCGAGATACCCATAGAGAACATCGTAGGAAACTCACCCTGTATAATTAGAGTAAATTTGTTTTTTGTCGATATTATTAGCATGGGCTGTGTCTAAATAAAATCGATATGCTACAGTCTCAAATTTCCTCTAAAAAATGGACAATTCCCTCTCGATAAAAGAAAAATCGCAGAAAGTTATTATTTATTTAAAACGCGCGATTTCATAAAACCGCCTCTTTACTAACCAATCAGATAAATCCCATAAGGACGCGGCCGAAAAGAAACGGCAAAACGAATCAAATAGTAAGGAAGCAATCTCACTTTATCGTCTGCGAGGACCATTTTTCTGCTTCTTTACAGTCGAATTAATAAAAAATACACAACGTCGATTCCTGCCCTTATCCACCCAGACAAACGTAATCGGACGTCTTATCACACGTGCCAGCTTCGGAAATATTTCAAGAATAGAGAGAAAAATATGAAGCCAAGAAGTTCATTTTTGTAATAAATAATTTATATTTTGTGATAGTAGGTATGGGCAGTAAATTTCAAGTCAAAAAAATGAAGAGAAATAGAAAAAATAATTACTTGATGCGAAAACCCGTTTGCGATTCTGGGAGGATTTTTTCTATATGTTGGTCCAGGCGGTTTGACATAATTTTTGCAAGAATTTTTCCACCGATAGCCAGTAGTGAAATTCCTCGGTAGTTTTCGCAGTCTGATGCACTTCCTTTGTCCTTAAATATATTCACTATATTCGCGTTGCAAAAGTCCTGAGGTACCTCTCCGCTTTCCCATATGTCATCGAAGAGAGCCTTAAAATGCGCAATAAGTTCTTTACTTGCACACTTATAGATTTCCGCCGGAATCGCGTCACAGCCAGCTGATTTGTTATTTTTAAGCTGTTTTATGGAGTCCTTTATTTCCTGTTCTGTTATTGGAATGTCTAATACATCGAGGCTGTTATACTGAGGTATTATGTTGAGTGCTTCCATATTGGGGTTGTTTACTTGATTAAGGATATGGCTGAAATGCTCTTTCCATCGGTTTCTGATTTGTTCTTCCTCTTTTAGAAGTTCCCCATTTTGTGCCATGATTGGGCATCTTGTCTTCTTAGTTGGACCGTATACTTCTTTTACAGCCTGGAAGAATTTACGATAGTCGTGATGCGTGGCATACTCCTAAATCTGACTAGCTTTTTGCGACCACCAGTTATCCTTTAGTTGGCGCAGGTTTTTTATTGCTAGTCTTGTATTGTGTGGATTTGCAGTGACGGCTTGATGTGCTCTATGTTTTTGTTCCAACAAAGCCTGTATATGCGGTTGATTTTCGTTAAACCAGTCTGGTTGTTTCTTTTTGTTGGATTTTCCCAGTACTGCTTCGCTGGTTTTGTGAATCGCATCTCTCAGTTGTGTCCAGCCTTGTTCAGCATCCACGATTGAGATTGAAGTTATCGGTGGAAGTGATTCTTTGATGACTTCCCGGAGGGCGTCGGCGGTATCGTTGTTCTCTAGACCCCGTACGTTCAATCTGGTCATGTAGCTTTGCTTTTTACACTGTGGATGTTTGTGTTTTAACTGAATTTTCATTTTTGAGATTAAATGTCGGTGGTCAGTGCCACATTCGGCATCTACTCTGGCTTTCGTGAGACTGGCAACTTTTAAGTGCCTCCTTCGAACGATTACGTGGTCCAATTATTGCCAATGGCCTGATCTCGGATGTTTCCAGGTACCTTTAAACTTGTCCTTCAGCATGAACCACGTATTGGTGATGCAAAGATTATACTCTGTGCATGTTGTTAATAAGCGTTCACTATTGTTATTTACGTTTCCCATTCCATGTTTTCCCAGTACGCCAGGCCATATTTCCTGTTGTTTGCCGACACGGACATTAAAGTCACCTAGCAAAATGATTCGTTCGTGCTTTGGAATTTGTTGGAGTATATTTTGCAGAGCTTGGTAAAATTTATCCTTATCCTCAATTTTAGCGTCTAGGGTAGGAGCGTAGGCACTTATGATGTTGACGTAAGTTTTATCTGATATGGGGTACCTTAGGGTCATAAGACGTTCGGAGACACCAATAGGTACTTCTGTTAATTTGGTGGTGATTGCAATGCCTACGCCATGAATTCTCCTGTGTTTTGCGGGGTGACCCTTCCAAAAGAAGGTATAACTAAGGTATATAATATGAAAAGAACACAAACACATATTAAATTATTGTAATTGAATATAACAAACGATCATTCTGTAGTCATTTTAAAAAGATTGTGTATATTACAATTTTTGAAATTTTTTCTATCGTGCACAAATTCTAGCCATTGACAAACTAAACTTAAAAAAATGTTTTGCGTTGCATTTTAAGTTGCATCGAATATCCTTTTCTTTTTGTACATTCATCCTCAAATTCGGTAAGTATTAGAATTCTGACATGCGTACTGTATAATATGGTACAGCAGCAGTTTTGGAAACCGGAATGTCTGACCGAAACCAGTTTAGCTTCCCGCAAATCCTCAGCACTTCTAGGGAATCTAATTCAAATATTGGCTTCTCCAAAACAGCATAAAAATGTTTGTAGTTTAAGGATATACGTATTTAGTATGTAAATCTACGTATTTAGAATATTTGTTTACTGTGTGAGTTAAAGGTATTAGTAATTTTATTGATATTTGTATAATAAATACACTCAATTATATAAACATTCGAAACAAAACAATTGATTTAAATGGCGTTATATAATATTTAATTAACATTAAAAGCACTGTATAATCACCGAAATTATTAGCTTGTTATAAATCGAACATTAAATAAATGTTTGTTTTCGCAGCAGCAAATTTAACTTAATAATTTATACCTAATTTAATTTATTAAAAGTTATTAAAAAGTGTCAAATTTATTGTGAAACGAGTAAACAAAAATAGGATTAAAAATATGGACAATTTATTATGAAAATTATTATTTAATTATGAAACATGATATCAAAGAAGTCGTTACAATTTCAGAATTTATTCAAATATGATCCTTCGATTAAACTTTCGTTAGAAAAAGGGCTGAATTTTTTAAGTTGTAGAAGTACTGGGCATTATTTTAATATTTTTTTACTACTTTTTATATTGATCTATTTCATATTTTTATCTGGTGGTATAATAACATATATAATGATCATTATTATCATCACACTAATAAACGTAACAAATAACACATCACTGAAACATACCCAAACAGTTAAGATTCACACTCTTATATTTCCAATATTATTATATGGCTCCAATCCTTGTCCTGGACAATGAGGTATATGACGAGGAAAAGGTAAAAAAAAGGCTAACTACTGCAGCACAAGATCTTCAGTTGTCAATAATTTGCTTGCGAAGAGAGCTTGCTCGGTTTGATGGGTTTATTTTATCAAGACAAACTATGTCACGTTGATTAAGGTCTATTAAGTTACATCGTTGGAGACCCGTGCGAGTTCCAAAATTGACAAAACTACAAAAACTCACATGGTTACAAAATCAGAACTGGAATAATGTTTTCAGTTGAAAGACGAATAGGCCTAGTAGCGCATTCTCGACGAATCAATGTTTGGAGGACTCCAGGACAGCAAGCCAGATTAGCTGCAGCTCAGCTCCGCGTCCTACTTCAAGGGGGTAGTGTATGTTTTGGGCTGGAATAATGAGAAGCTCTCGAACACCACTAGTTGTTATTGACGGAACAATGACAAGACGAGTTTACGTTTAGAAGGTGTTAAACCCAATTGTGCGTTTATTCCGAGAGTCAATTCGAGCCAAGTTGGTTCCAAGAGCAAAGAGTGAATATCGTGTTTACGATGGCCTGGTAATTTACCAGATATGAACGTAATAGGAAGTAATTCGCCAGATATGAACGTGCTTGAAACATCTTAAAATCACGAATAAAAAATGAAATAAAAAGAAACACCATTAACTCTTGACAATCTCATCTGGTAGAATGTTAAACCGTTTGAGACAGTGCATGTGGAAATACAGACTATTAATTTCAATATTTCCCATTGTTCTTTGTTTTTTAACTTTGAATCTAATTTTAATATTTAAACTTTTTAAATAATAAAAATAAAAACACTAAATCACCACAATACACCAAAACACTTTTACTTTTACACTGGACGCGCGTTTCGCTAACCATGTTAGCATCATCAGCAGTTTATAATCATCTGCTGATGATGCTAACATGGTTAGCGAAACGCGCGTCCAGTGTAAAAGTAAAAGTGTTTTGGTGTATTGTGGTGATTTAGTGTTTTTATTTTGCTGTGTAACACCAAAGGTTCCAACCCTCAACTGTAATTTTTAAATAATGTTTCTATTATTTATTAAATTTAGTCGTAATAAAGCATATAGTACACTATTTTTTATTTGAAGCATTCTGCGGTATTGACATTCTATTTCTTATCTATTAAAACTTTGGTTAAAAATATTATATTCGAAAAGTTTAAAAAACACCCTGTATATTATTCTTCTTTCAGATGCACAATTAAAAAGTGAAATTTTTTTGTATTTAGTGTTCCTAAATTTTTAACGATTTCGCAGATATTTGGGGTATCATTTTTATCAAAGCCACCTAATATGATTCTTTGCCTGTTAATTTACCGTTGAAAATCCCATATGTAATGTAATACAGCAAATATCTGCAAAACGGCTAAAACTTTAGGAACAATTTAAATACAAAAAATGTTCGTCTTTTATTTCTGCATCTGAAATAACAAAAATATTTTTATTTCAGATGCGATATTAATACGTGGTGTTGCATTTAAAAACATGGAGATAGAGCATTTTTTAAATATTCCGATTTTGGCGACCCCATAAAAAATACCCTGTATAAGATAATAAAAAAAATTCGTAAACACCGTAAAGTGGTTCAAATGAAAATAGTGTATTATATGCAGATGTTATACTAAATTTCATTATCTACAAAAAAATGGGTGGTGCAATTCAAAAAACAAAGGTGTTGCATAAAATAATCTTTATCAAAACTATGTTATGCGACACCCTGTATACAACAAAATATTTTTAGGATATGCCCCTTTATAAGCCATGTAACATCTCTGTACAGAACTTTTTTTCATATATTTGACAGCAACGACGATATTATACTTCTCCTCACCAATTGGCCACCCTGTATGTGTAACTTTTCAGTAGTTTTACTTGAATGTATCATATTTTGCTTAAATATGGCGTCTTTCATTTTCTTCCCCCACTTGGCCCCTACTTTTATATCCAAACGCTCCGCTGTTACTGATCCGCCAATAAACAAATATTTTTCTGATTGCAGCCAGGCACGTCCGAAACATCGAATCGAACGGCATATCGGTGCTGAACGGAGCCGATTTTAATCAAGGTAAGTCGTAAAAATAGCAGCCATCATAACGGCAAACTACAATATGGCGAGCGGGCTTACGTTTGTACGTGAGCCAGTTACCGTATAGGTATGTATAGAAAAGGTCGAAAAATACTATTTCAACTTTTGGTTCTTTTATCCTAACGTGGCGTGATACGATACACGTTTTTTTGTTATAAAAGTTCTCGTCTAGTTTTAGGTTAAGACTGTTTCCGTTTAAACTACAGAACGTTTTATTCAGTAAAGAATTATTGGTATTAAACTTTGTGATTTATCATTTTGAATTGTTATTGCTAAAATATTGTATCTACAGTATGTCTACGAATTGTCTTTAAAAGAGGAAAAACCTTTTTATTATGGATATTTTGAGAAAAATGTATTCTTCATATAATAATAAATGTTTGCTTTCTCTAAAAAATCCGAGGGGTTAATCACTTCCCGTAATCTTAATACAAATTTGTCCGATATCCTCGAAATCCTTCCGAAATCCTACCAAAATCGCCGAAATCTCTCCGAAATCCGTCGAATATCCCGAAAGGATAGATTTTTCAAAACACCCTGTATACATTTTTAAAAAATCTTAAAATATATAAAAAACAAAATAAAATATACGTGTTTAAGCGTTTTTTCGGAAACTTTTTTCGTTTTTTAATAAAAAATATTGTAATATTTGAAGGGTGGTTTCACCCTCTTGGAAACTAAATTTCGAAAAATCCCTTCCTATCGAACCTCTACACCCTAGCATCAACCTGTATGCCAAAATTGAGCTTCTTACGTTGAGTGGTTTGAGCAGGATCGTGATTAATCAGTATGTCAGTCATTTAAGGATTTTATATGTTAATATAGATAATAATTAAGCAAATATCTTCGGGAAGAATGCAATTTTTTCAAAATATCAATAATAAAAAAGTTTTTCCTCTTATTTCTTATTTTTTTCAGAGGTGTAAATACAGGGTAGTTCGAAGTGTATTCCGGAAACGTCGGCAGCATATTCTGCAGGTAAAAATAAGTGCAAAAGTTCGTATAAATGTATGTCCTAAAATGCTTAGTTTCGGAGACACAGGGTGTAGAAGATTCATTTTTTTTTTCGATTTTTTCGAAGTAATTTCTAAAGTCACGTCAATGTTTAGATGAAAATTAGTGTCTGGGAGTTTTTTAACCTGAGAAATTTGATTTTGATGTCAATATAACTTCTACTTGTAGAGGGCACCACCTACAAATTGTTAACTGGTTTGAAGCGTAATAACTTTTCGTCTGTACCTGTATAAAACTACTGAGTAAAAAAATATACATTTACGACGTTTTTTAACCTAAAAAAGGTATCTTGGTAAAAATCGCTAAGTGTAATGGTTCTCGAGACATTTGTAATCGAAATTATCAATACATGTCATAATTGAACATGTTGACTAAATAGTTATTAGACTGAAATCATGGTACAAAGAATACAAGGTATGATATTGCGCAGGTTGGTCGCTACGTCACAGGTGATAACAGGCGCTATTGGTCAGCACGCTCCGTGCGTCAGTTCAAATCGTCAAGATATTGTTATAAACCTGTTTTTTTGTTTATATACCGTCATTGAATTATCGCTAAGCAAGTTACTGTGGAGCAGTGCGTAAGGAGTCGGGCTAGAAAGCGAGAGACCGGAGTTCGAATCTCGGCCGGGACATAACTTTTTATTTATTTTTTTAAATACTGTTGTATTCTATAGTTTTTTTGTAGTATAAAAAAGAACTATTTATTCTGTTATTTTTAATCTCCGTTATTAATATAAATTGATTGTTGGTACAATACCTCATTTAATATAAAATAATCTACTTTTTGAAATGTATCGGGCCCTAATTGTACCTAAAAGTAATATATTTTTAGTGATATACCATATTGTAAACTATTTAATATTTCAGTCACTTAAAAAGTTAATTTGCATTGAATAATTGTCTACCATTAAAGGAAATTTGAGCTATAATATAATCCTCGATGGGCATATTCTGGGTATGCAAATACTTCATCTAAATTTTGGGTGTCGTTCAACCAATTTATTCTCAAAACCTGAAACATCTACATATAAAAAAAAGCACAGGTCACTAATTATAATAAACTTCACCCTTGGAATTACTTCTATCACAATTACAATACGTTCATCTGCATTGGCATTTTCTACTTTTCGATGGGAAACAATAAACTTCCCAGCATTTTTTAAATGATGTAATAATTCCTCTTGTGGTTACTTTTCCATAGATAACCTCATCTCTGTCCTCATGTGAATTCAGAGGCAATGAACATGAAAATTATTTACCATAAACATCGCAAACTAAAAACCTAATAAACAATTTTATACCGAATATAGAAATAAATTTAGTATTCTTACCTATTATCGACCAAATCCATGTTAATAGGTAATTATTATTTTTAAATATATTTTTGGAACTGCCGGTTTTAGTAATTATTAAATTAAATGAACTAAAAAGTCTTAAAAATAAACAATTCTTAACCATAACCCCAAAAAATGCAGATCTCCTGTCAACTTTCTTTATTTTTTATTTATTCATTATTTTCATAGTGACGTCACAGGTGGTATGCGCGAACTGAACCAAATTGGAGCCGCTATCGATCATACCTTGTATTCTTTGTACCATGGACTGAAATAATAACTGTTTTTTGTGCCAATCAGAATTCAATTTTAGTTCAATCAACAGAACTAAATATTGTTCAATTAACAGAACTATTTTAGTTCAGAACTATATTAGTTCAATTAACAGAACTAAAGTTCAATTAACAGAACTATTTTGGTTCAGAACTATATTACTTCAATTAACAGAACTATTTTAGTTAAATCGACAGAACTATATTAGTTCAACAGAACTATATCAATTCAAGTTCAGCAGAAACTGTTTCATAATCATTTTTTTGAAGAAAAACAAATAGGAGTCTTATTGACATCAGAATCAAATTTTTCATCTCAAAAAACTACCAGACACCAATTTTCATTTTATTTTCCAAATTAACCAATAATTTTTTTTCCATATTATATGGAAAAAATCGAAATAAAGAAACTTCCACACCCTGTATCTCAGAAACTAAGCATTTTAGGACATACATTTATAAGAACTTTTTTATTTATTTTTATCTGCCAAAGTTTCCGGAATATAGTTCGGACCACCCTGTATAACTGTCTTTTTTTTGGGCACAAATTATTCATAATAAACTTCAACGGTTTGTCCTACTTTACGCTCGCTACTACGCTTTAAAGAAGAAAACTCGATAAGCTCAACCGACTATCATCTTCCTTATTTCGTTAATGATGTAACTGGGAATTTTCTAACTGCGGAAAGTTTCAAAGATGCACCATAGAATGTTCAAACGGAGCGCCATCTTCGTCATGTCTTTTCAACTTGCAATCTGGACGACACTATCTTAATAATTGTCTTGTTAATTGGGTTTGTATATTACTGCAGGTTATTTAAGTTATTTTAATCTAAATTATCAATACTTGTGGATGTCTAAGCGGCCCATACATTATCAAACAAAAAACAACGCAACGAAGCGATGCGCAACGTTGCGTTGCACAATTGATTCAGCGGTCCATACACTATCAAACATGTTGCGCAACAAAGCGATGCGCAACGTTCCGTTGCACAACTGCCTCACCCATGCACTTAGTAAAATTTTGATCAAACTTTTTATTAAAAGTTGTGCATTGTTTGAGAAACAATCATGTCCTCAATTGCCATTGCGTCAATTATTATCGTATATACCCTAGATGATGTCGATGATACCAAAAAACGAAAAAGAAAACAAAGAATTTGGATGAAAGAACTAAAATATTGCACAACGAAGCGCAACACACACATACACTACACAACGCGTTGCGCAAACAGTCCTGTTGCACAAAAGAATTCAAATATTCTTGAAACTCATCAAACAATTGCGCAACGCATCAAACACTATCATACATTGGCAACTCGTTGCGCAACAGCCTGCGTTGCGCAATTTGTTTGATAATGTATGGGCCGCTTTAGACAAATAATGGTAGATCTAGTTTTTTTTTTTGGAAAAAAAGTTAAATAGAAAAGTTAAGATTTACATTTTCAAATTATTACAGGGTGAGTATACAGGGTGCTTTAAAAAGTGTGGCGGATATAAAATATGTGTTTTTTTTAAATACCACATCTTATTTTTTTTATTTTTAGATTCTGCGTAAAATTTTACTAACTACATAATCTTTTTTATATAAAGTTATATGTATACCTAAAATTAATAGTGTTTGAAATATTTCAACTTGTTTAAGTAAATATTAGATTTTAGTGTCGTAGAAAATTATCAGTGAAAAGAAAAGAAAAGTATAATAAATCGAAAAATATTAGTAGTTGCTACTCTACTACTCTGTAGCTACGAAACAAAACAGAATCGGACCTATGTTGGTATGAAAAATAAATCTTATTTTTACGTGAGGAATCTCCCCACGACACAGGTTTTGAAACATCCTGGATACATATTTTTAATAGTTTGCGATTTATTACAATTTTATCTATTTTTATCCATATTTTTAATACAATTATACTATAAATTCATCCATCATTCCCAAGACAAAAAGTAATAATTACCAAATTTTGACATATCTGCAAGCAAGTTACGACCAAAACTTTAATTTCAGTTTAATTTAAAAGCATATTGTTAAATTATCTATTATTGGCTATACGGACCCAAGTTATCCCTGCTAATTTCCTAATATCATGGACCCATCTCAGGTTTGGTCTTCGTATAGGTCTTTTAATATCCCTAAATATATCATACACTTGGTATAAAAAAGGAAATATGTCAGTAACTTCGTTTAACCCAGCCTATATATAAATTGACTAGATAAGATGACTTTTATGTGAAAAATCCGCCATAATCCTTAACTTCCTACTGTTAAGATAGAGGGGGACGATTTGGAGATTATCGCATTTCCCATCAGGCGACACTAAAGAAAGGAGCTTCCATCCCCAGTATTCCCCGGTTTACGACAGTCGGCACAGTCGGCAGCGTTAATAAATCACCTCATGAGTATTATAAAAGCATTTAGCATTTTATATTTGCTGTAATCTACTTGAAATAGTATTAGACATCTAATTATTCTTTTAAGTATTGTTTTATTATTAAGAGTCTATTACGCTGATTACGGGTCGCTCTAAGGGGTCGGGTAAAGCGGGTGTGTGGCCGAAGGAAATATATACTATATTTCAGAAATCTGCCTAAGGCCCTTGTATATGAATTTTTAAAGTAGCTCAACCTAAGACGTTTATGGATGTAAAGCACCAGATGGCGGGGCGTATTTCACGGTCTTTTACTACAGAAAAATATTTTTTGTTACTCTGAATTTTGAAGCGACCAATAAAAACAGAGAAAATAAAAATCGATAATTTTCGGACTGTGCGAATTGGTTACTAATCGACCAGATACTTTTTATCTATTAGATATGCTATAAAAGCTTATAATTATACAATTCGACCATTGTAAATACCCGACAAATTTCGCAAGGCCGACGAGGCCGATGCTTTTCACTGATAAGAAAAAAAAAATGTTTGTTTAGATAATTTTCGAGATATTTTTTTCTTTCTGAATGCACATTTTTAAAGTATTTTATATTCTTTGTCCGCTTGATCTATTATACTGGTTTCACGTATCGAAGTTCTGTTTCTTTTAGTAGTTGTAGTGGTTGTAGTGTTTTAATTATTTTTTTATAGTTTAATTATAATGTTTAGTGTAGAATACCAGAAATAGTTTAGTAGTGTTCTTATAGTTTATTATTTTGTAGTTAAGTAGTAGACGAAGGGATAATTTGGTTATTTTCTCTTTTTGTTTGATTAATTAGTAAGTTTGATAATTTCTTGTGTAATACAAGTAGTTGTGTAGTGTTTTTATAAGAGATTAGATTAGTTTATTTTGTAGATGAGTAGTAGGTGAAGTGAAGGTATTTAGGTAATTTTTCTTTTTGTTTTTCTTCTAATTGTAGTAATTCTATTAAGTATTGTGATAGATACACTATATCTTCCTTCAACTTCGTTGAAAAGTGCGTTATCATATAATTTTGGATTTTTGGTAGTAGAATATACGGAAAAAAAATCTGATCAAATTTATTTTAAATTAAATTAATCGAGTCTTATTAATCAAATTAATCTAGTCAAATAATAATAATAGTTAGGTTCTAAATACTATACAGGGTGAGTTTCCTACGATGTTCTCTATGGGTATCTCGGAAACTACTGGAGATAGAGAGTCGGTTAAATGGGGAAAGAATTGCAGTTTTGTGGGGTCATAAATATGCGCCTTTCGGATTTTTCGGAGAAGTTTAAGGCTTACTAGATATTTCGAAAAAAACGAATTTTGGCTATTTTAAAACTTGTCTCTAATTCCATTATAATCTACCGTATGATCGAATAAAAACGGCGTCAACGATGGCTATGAAGGGAAGATTGCTGTCATTTTATATGTAAAATTATATGGGAAATATCATCGATCGTCATTTCATAGCCATCTCTGACGCCGTTTTTATTCGATCATACGGTATTTTAGTCAAAAAGTTTTCAGATAAAAGTTGTAGATAATCACATACCTAATGAGTTTGTGTTTTCTTTTTTTTTCTAAAGCCTGTCATTTTTGACATATGACACAAACATTATGTTTTTTAAATGGAAACCATAGTTGGCCATGACTTCATAAAAAGCGCCATTTTTTAAGCCTGTCAGCGATATAGGTATAATATGTTTTTTTTTCGAAAAATTACAAGTTATAGCCAATTCTTTTCTTTCTTGGCAAATTTTCATACCAATAATACCATTCCAATTAGTTGGCATGAAAAATGTAAAAAGTTTTGTTTTCAAAAAAAATATCGTAAAATTCATAAAGCACTCAATTTAGAATAAAATAATCTAAGAATGAAATGATTCTTTTATAAACCTGCATTAAATCAAATTAAAATAGGTATGTAACTTTTTTTTTAATATTAATTAACAGCATTCATTGTCATAAATTATTATAAATAATGTACCAACATATCGAAATAATAATTTCTTTGTTAATGCGGTTTAGAATTCTTAAAATAACAGGCAAAAATAATCCACAATTTACAATAAAATTATAAAAAAAAGTTTCGTTTAAATTTCTTAATCAGCTGATCACTATTAAAGTTCGCAGAAACCCGGGGCGATATTATTTCATTACTCTGAGGAAAATAACGAAAATAATCGATATTTTTGACTCCGCTCCGAAAGGTTCACGATTTGTCCTCCAGTTGGCAGCACATTTTGTCTAGTCGGTTGGGCAACTTTAAGAATATATAAACAAGGCTAAGGCTTAGCCCGATTATTAGCGTAGGCAGATTTTAAAAAAAAAATATTTACTTAAGGCTTCTCTGTAAAACCAAGTTTATAATTTTCATGCTATTTTCTACGTTTTCAACGACGATGCACCTGGTATTATATTAAGTTTGTAGTAGTAAGCAAATGTTAGTGAGTTGCTTTTCAACATAATACCTAAAATACAGAAAGCATAATTCCAATTCTTTTTACTGAACAAGCTCGCTATAAAAATCAACAAGACCCTCAAAACTCTAACTAACTTTGAGCAATAGACGGGCATTACACCCTGTTTGCCTTCCGGCCGTATCGTAAATTAAAACAACTCCTAACGACGATGTTTTTGCTTCCAGAACGAATGAATACCCAATAGAAAATATTATCGAAGTCGGTTCCTGTTGCCGAACTCTAATGGCATTTCCTCAGCCGTATTAGGTTTCCTTTTGATTAGGTTACTACGGTAATAAACTTATCTCAAATAAAGTTGGAGATTTGTGTCGCGGAGAAACGAAATTGGCCTATTCGAACGTCGTAAAGTTTGACGTTAAGGCAAAAGTATTATGGTAATATTCAATACTGTTAAATCTTCTCTTGAATTTATACTACTACTAAATTGGTTTTAGAATATTGTAATCTTTGTCCGGTAGTACTAGAACTAAAGATGCTAAATCGAGCGTCGTGGGTTATTGTAGAAATTAGATGCTAAAAAGAAAAAAAAATAGGATATATCCAAGAACAGTTAACCTAAGAGGACTGCTCATACAGCCAAAAGTGTCCGCCAGGTGCATGCGAAAACTACTCGCTTTGTGACGTCATTGTAGTCCTTGTCATGGTTATTAGTCCTTATACGGCAACAAATAATACACACACGTGCATTATTGGTTGCCGAATGCAAAACGTTCATTATTTAGTTTATTTATTTAAACACCTTATATGTATGCAGTATAGAAAATTAACTGTATAAATCGTATTAAATACTCCGATAATGCATTTTTCAGAACAGCAGTTCCCAGCATCACCTTTTGCAAGTATTCTTTTTAGAGTACTTCCATATTTTGCTTTAAAATAATTAATAAACAAAATCGTGGGCACTTAGTAAGCACTTTGTCACAATCCACAACACAAAATGAACGTATGAACGTATTTATACACTCTATAGCTCTAAAAACTTTAAAGACACCTTTTTCACATTTAAAATTGACAAAATAATAAACTCAAAATTTCTCATCTGTTATTTTTAGAAGTTTACCATAGGCAACTAATAATACACACTACCATGACAAGGCTTTGACAAGGACTAGAATGACGTCACAACGGTCAGCTGAAGCGCGAGAAGAGGCGAACGTACGTCTTGTGAGGATGAGCAATCCTATTAGTTTACCGTTCTTGGGATATACCGAGTGCGTTTCAAAAGTCACTGTAAGGGAGGTATTATTATGAAAGTCACCTCTATAACTTTTTATTTGTTCAATTTTTTATTTATTTTATTTTTAGATAATAAAACGATATTTGGTATGTTAATGTATGACGTAAATTAGGATTGATTGACGTATTCAATTGTTTTAGGTCACTTCCTGTTTCACCGAAAATGACTACAACTGTTGATTTTTAAATGATATCCTCTGTGTTTTTTTTTTTACTTTATTCGATAGAAAATGACACTCTGAATAAAGTGACATATCATATGTCAACTTTTGACATTTTCGCATATGGTTTATTTGAAATTGCAACATGCGGTTCATAACGGTAATTTGACTCGAAATAATAAGTGGTGCCAAAATATTCGTAAAAAAATGCTTTTCCCAAATATGCTAATGGGCCACCCTCGTTCTATTTGAAAAAAAATTGAGATATGAATAAAAATACGATTTGGGCATTTTTTAACCGACCAGGACAAAACACTAAACACATTTAGATGATCAAATGTATTTTTCCAAAGCTATCATGACATCAAGACACAAAACTTCAATCTATTTCCGTATTTTAACGGAATTTTAAATTATGTCTTTATTTTCGAGAAAATTTAGTCCAAACATAAGGAATATTTTGTTGATGTTTGACCATCAAAATCTTAAAAATAAAGAAGCTGTCTAAAAATGTGCTACAATACGGATTCCCAACTAGCATTTATAGTGGCAGATACGTAACTGCTACTATCAAAGCCACCACAAAGTGGGCGGTGACCATCGGCGGCTACGTCGTATATTCGCAGCTGCTAAGTAACTGCCACCAAAATGAGGAAAGATTTTGAGTAGCCGGGTAGTGTCTTGGGTAGTTTTTGCCACTAAAGGAGTTACTATGATGTGTTACTATAAAGTAGCCTAGTGGTGAATGCCACTTATCCGTTACGAAGCCTAGTCGCGGCTTCGTGGCAGCCAAGTATTATCCACCGACATGTGGAACTTTCGTTAAACTGTTGAACTTTATTCGCAGCGACCTCTTCATGCAATTTCACATTTCATAAAAATAAATGTCATGATGGAAAATATTTATGGAAGCCATTATTATTTTTTCGTTATTTGTTATTTACCGTGCGATTTTAACGCCTTTTTTAGGTAGAATTTGCTTGAAACCGGCGTCAAACTTTAAAATATTAGTCCACCGTCAGAAATAACATAATAACAAAGGAAAAAAACTTTAATCTAGGTATATTTAGCTTAAAAACGCATAATGTTTGAGCCATTTGGCTGTTCGTCTAAAAATTCATGAAAAAATATGGCCGTTTAATCCGAAAAATACTTTATAGTTCCATACGCTTCCACAAAGTACCGGGAACAATAATATAATAGGCCAACCCTACCCGTTTAGACTTTTAAAATCTTCGGGTTGATAAAGTGACAATTGTAGCTATCCAAAGGCGACTTTATAGAAACAATAACTTTTTTGGAACTACATGGTCAACGATTCTTGGGAACCATATTTTTTCCAAGAACCGGATTTTTTCCAAGAAAGTTTCCAGTGCCAGCAAATTGCCACTTAATTGGAGCGTTATGCTATACCGATCGCGGCGCGGCGGTGGCGACTATACATTCCATTGATGCCACTATAACGTTCCGCCTTGTCCTTTGAAGTTATTTTTTACTTATTGTGCATTTTCTATTATTAGTGTCTCTATATTATTCAGAAATACATGAGGTATAGAGTATTTTAACGCCCACTCTTTTAGCTCTTGTTTTATAATGTTGTTGGTTCTCAAACATTGGTTCTCCTCTGAGATTCAGTTTCAGATGAACTAACACTACACTCATCTACAGAAACAGCTTCAAAAATGTCTCAATCACTACCTGATTTATGATGTTCATCAGTAGGATTATAGAAAAATCTAGTTTTTGTTTCCGATGTTGATGCATCGGCTCGCAGTGATTCCTTTTATTTAATTCTTCGGTAGAAAGTACTAGAATATCTAAATTTCTTTTTATTCACCATAGGGATTTTACAAAACTTTAATAAAGCTTAAAAGCAAGTAAAAGAAAACACTAAAAAAGAGCAGCACACGATGCAATCTGAGGCAATTTCATTTATTAGGGTATATTAAGGTACGGTCACTATAAAGTAGCCGTTTTTGACCCCCGTGACTTTTAGTGGCAATGGATGAGCGACGGCCACTTTATAGTGACCTAGAAGTAGCAGTAACCATTTTGCTACTTTCAATGCTACTATAAATTAGAAGTAACTATAGGTGTCGTGGCCGCGACTACCCCGTAACTTAAATTGTTACTATAAAGTAACAAAAACTTAATGGAGGCATTATGGTAGCACTTGTTAGTAACCCCTACTTTAAAAAGTTACTATAAAGTTTTTGGTCTTTTATGGTGTCATATTCGAAGATTCGGGTAGTTCTAGCCACTTCTTTGAATTACATGTTTGCGACTTGCAATCGGGGTGTTTATTTTCCACTTTTATGGTAGGTAGGCACAAACCGGTCACTCTCGAAATATACTTCAAAGTGACTATTCCTTATAGAGTAACATTTTAAGTGGCAGAGTGGGCCTGGGAACTATACTTTAGGGGCAGTGACATTTTAAAAAGGACTGGGAACTATATTTGCTAGTTGGGATGGTATAATTTATCTTTAGTTTCCTTCTTTATTTGTGTAAAAATACCTGGCCAGTTTTACATAAAACGTTAAATGAATTATTACAAAAATAACCCTTTTAAATATCTGACACCCTTGGAATGTTTTTTTCTATACTAATTTTATACCTTTTTGTACGGCTATCCATGGACACAACAGGAAAAAAAAAACGGCGTCAGCGATATTTGTTTCCAAGCCAACTAGACGCCGTTTTTTTCGATCATACGGTATTAATAACTGAAACGCCCAAGTATTTCTTTATGTCTTTTCTACATCTATGAAAACCTGTACACATTCTGTCCACCAGCAGAAGAACATATATCATATATCCTTTTTTCTATTTTAAGCATCTAATTTTTACAATAGGTCCCCACGACGCGCGACGCTCGATTAAATCTCTATTTAGTATCTTAAGTTTTCCTACTACCAAACAAAGATTGCTATATTCTAAAACCAATTTAGTAGTAGTATAAATTCAAGAGAAGATTTAACAGTATTGAAGATTACCATAATACTTTTGCCTTAACGTCAAACTTTACTACGTTCGAATAGCCCAATTTCGTTTCTCCGCGACACAAATCTCCAACTTTATTTGGGATAAGTTTATTATCTTAGTTACCTAATCAAAAGGAAACCTAATACGGTTGAAGAATGCCATTAGAGTTCGGCAAGGGGAATTGCGCGTTCATTAAAACTTTCTCTACGAGAGTTTTCGATAATATTTTCTATGGGTATTCATTCGTTCTTGAGGTAAAAACATCGTCGTTAGGAGTTGTTTTAGTTTACGATACGGCCGGAAGGCGAACAGGGTGTAATGCCCGTCCGTTGCTCAAAGTTAGTTAGAGTTTTTGAGGGTCTTGTTGATTTTTATAGCGAGGTTGTGCAATAAAAAGAATTAGAAGGTTTTGCTGCGTCGAATTTTGCGTTGTGTATTTTAGGTATTATATTGAAAAGCAACTAACCTACATTTACTTTACTAATAGAAATTTAATATTATACCAGGTGCATCGTCGCTGAAAACGTGGAAAATCCCATGAAAATTATGAACTTGGTTTTACAGCGAAGTGTTAAGTAAATATTTTTTTAAAGATCTGTCTACCCTAAACACCCATATTAATTTTACACAATTTTGTAGAAGCATATTTTTTAACAGTATTTCAGATTAATTAATGCATCACTAGATTTAGCAAATATACTTGAATAATGACCTCTACAAAAACCAATTTACTAGTAATATAAATTTAAGAGACAATTTAACAGTATTGAAGATTACTATAATACTTTTGCCTTAACGTCAAACTTTACTACGTTCGAATAGGCCAATTTCGTTTCTCCGCTACACAAATCTCCAACTTTATTTGAGATAAGTTTATTACCGTAGTTACCTAATCAAAAGGAAACCTAATACGGTTGAGGAAATGCCATTAGAGTTCGGCAACGGAAACTGCGCGTTCATTAAAACTTTCTCTACGAGAGTTTTCGATAATATTTTCTATGGGTATTCATTCGTTCTTGAGGTAAAAACATCGTCGTTAGGAGTTGTTTTAGTTTACGATACGGCTGGAAGGCGAATAGTGTGTAATGCCCTTCCGTTGCTCAAAGTTAGTTAGAGTCTTTGAGGGTCTTGTTGATTTTTATAGCGAGGTTTTGCAATAAAAAGAACTAGATGGTTTTGCTGCGTCGAATTTTGCGTTCTGTATTTTAGGTATTATATTGAAAAGCAACTAACCTACATTTACTTTACTAATAGAAATTTAATATTATACCAGATGCATCGTCGCTGAAAACGTGGAAAAACCCATGAAAATTATGAACTTGGTGTCACAACGAAGTCTTAAGTAAATATTTTTTTAAAGATCTGCCTACCCTAAATACCCATATTAATTTTACACAATTTTGTAGAAGCATATTTTATAACAGTATTTCAGATTAATTAATGCATCACTAGATTTAGCAAATATACTTGAATAATGACCTCTACTAAAACCAATTTACTAGTAATTTAAATTTAAGAGACAATTTAACAGTATTGAAGATTACCATAATACTTTTGCCTTAACGTCAAACTTTACGACATTCGAATAGCCCAATTTCGTTTCTCCGCGACACAAATCTCCAACTTTATTTGAGATAAGTTTATTACCGTAGTTACCTAATCAAAAGGAAACCTAATACGGTTGAAGAAATGCTATTAGAGTTCGGCAAGGGGAATTGCGCGTTCATTAAAACTTTCTCTACGAGAGTTTTCGATAATATTTTCTATGGGTATTCATTCGTTCTTGAGGTAAAAACATCGTCGTTAGGAGTTGTTTTAGTTTACGATACGGCCGGAAGGCGAACAGGGTGTAATGCCCGTCCGTTGCTCAAAGTTAGTTAGAGTTTTTGAGGGTCTTGTTGACTTTTATAGCGAGGTTGTGCAATAAAAAGAACTAGATGGTTTTGTTGCGTCGAATTTTGCGTTCTGTATTTTAGGTATTATATTGATAAGCAACTATCCAACATTTATTTACTAATAGAAGTGTAATAGAAACTAAATGCAAATCCTATGCAAATTTTGAACTATCTAAATATTTTCTATCAAATTTTTCATTGCCTTTGACAATGAAAAAATCATAGGTTAAAACGTTATTGTGTATTAGCATTTGCCTACTTTGGAATTTTTACTTGTTTAGTTTTAATATAAAAATAGATACAGTTTCTCTTACATTAGTTAAAATCTGCTTGTCCGAAATTATTCAAATTTGGAATCTCTACTATACGTAGATATTTAAAAAAATTTACGATAGATATAAAATTTAGCACCAGTGCTAAAAGTAAATGACTTTTACCATCAGTGACATTATGTCACATTTTAGGCACTGACAGCACTTTCATGCACTTTCTTTGCCATTTATATGACAAAACAACGTTTGACGGGTCCGCTAGTTTTAAAATATATTTTTTAAATTTAGAAAAAACTCAAAATTTAAGTGAGAATGCAGTCAATAATTACCACATGGACTAATAAAACTACTTTTTCAAATTTATCAAGTTTTCGAAAATTTTATTCCCATCTTCATGACAGTTTCTAAAATGTATAAATAAAAAAGGCATTAACATTTTAAAATTGTATAACAGAAAAAAAACAACTTACGACTGAGTCAATTAGCAAAAAAACATCCTCTGCACAAAAGGCCTTAAAACTAGCATCGTATGACATTGGAATACAAGGACATTTCCTTTATAAAATATTAAAATACATATCCAACGACATTACTTTTCTTTTAAACATAAAATAAAAAAGATTTTTTTTATTTAAATTTACTAAACTAATTTCTACATTGTTATTTCGAGCTCGATCAAATAGTGACTGTTTAATAAAATACCACTGAACTGAAAATTCCAGAACTCTCCTTATCAACGGATTTTAGTATTGAAAATACTTCTAGCCGTATTTATATGGGACCCGCCTTTGAAAAAACGACATGCTCGATGCCACACGAGTTCAATAACCTGCCTAATCAACTTGTCAACACGTAAGTCGATAGTTTAGCCGGCGTTGATCGTCGAATAGAGCAAGGACGTTTGAGGGCCGAAAGGAGGTCTTATTAATTTATCAGTGGGCTAACTATTTTATTCATCATAGAATATACCAAATATGCAAAAAAATTCCAATAAAAAAACCACAAATGGCACATTAAAATCTGCATTATTTCTTAATGGAATCTTAAGTTTAAATTATGGTAAACTTGTATGAGTTTCTCAATCATTTATATTTGAAATGTTAGGAAAGACAATACAGATTTTAGGCAAGAGAACTCAATGGAAGAACTGTGTAACTAGTAATTTTTTTTAACTTGATATTGTTTTGGTTGTTCACGTTGCACTTTGAGTCTTCGTACACACAATCTAAATTTCGGATATGATGCAGAACTGATAAATTGGATCAAATATATTAATTGCAAGGTATGCAAAGAAATATTTTTGTTAACTTTGCAAATACTTAAGGAATGCAATAATTTAAAAAAAAAATTACGTGACATTACTTCATAATTCTTGGAAGTCTTGAACGATAAAGATTTGAATTATTATGGGTCTGTTTTGTTTAAGAAGCTAACAAATAATTTCAACTATCAAAATATATTGGTAGCAAATTTTTAAAAAATCATATCCTTTAAAACTATACTAAAACAATCTTTTCCACGTTTCTAACAATTTTTTACTCTATGACACGAAAATATTAGAATTCATGTCATCAAGAAAGACATCGTATCTATCAGTCGATAGTGTTTTCGGAGAAAATAGAAGTTTATTAAACGATTCGATTTATATTTGTCCAAAAATATTTCCTTTCGAATTTAGAAATGTCTGAAGGCGAATTGGAATTTGATTTGCATGCAAAATTTAAATCAAACAAAGTAAAAAGGAAAATATATTCCTTTAAAGAAGAAGAAATATCTTTTAATAAATGTAAATGGTGGAACATTCTCATATTACTTGAAATAAATTTGTTTATTTAAAGAAAATCTGCTACATCATTAATAGAATTTAGTTTTTTAATATTACTTGAATAAAAAAGTCCTATGGGTATTTCGCCACTGTAAAGGTGCCGTTACACGGCGCGTGGATCGCCGAGCCTGAAACAACAAATACGCGCTACACGCCGTGTGAATGGGTCGGCGCGTCCTTCCCGTCGACTGGCGGTAAATTTCAAAGCAAACGCGCCGTGCGAGGTCTTCACCAGTAATTCTTTTAAATTCAGTTAATTTTATTTGTTACATAATTATTTAAATAACTCTATTTAATGCAAACATACATAATTTGATATTAGCTTAAAAAAATCTATAAATATCATATTAATTAGGTATAAAAATTACTGATAAATACAGGGCATACCAATATAATTACCAAGTTATTGTTTAAAATTATTATTTATTCTAAATGCTGTATAAACGATATACTCGTATAAATAGATATAGTTTATTAGTTAATTATAAGTATAATAATATAAGTTACATAAAAATACCCCGAAGGGTGTAGAACATGTCAAAAATATTGACTATTACTAGAAGGGTGAGAAGCACTATATACATTTTGCTGAGGTTATTTATTTATGTGTAATAATTGTATTTGATACTTAATTTATACTTCTAAATTTTACAGCAGCTATAGAAATATTAATTCATAAAGTTTTGTGCAATTATGCTATTTCAAATTTGTATAGCTTATTGTCGGTAATTTGAGCGGTGGTAACTGCCGATGATTATAACAATATATTATAGGTACCAATTTACCCCTCAGTGCGATTAGTTCAATCACAAAAATGAACTGATTTATAGCCGGCCAGGGGTATTAACTGGTACGACAAAAAATTGTTTACTTTGAACACAGCAGGTATGTGATACATTTGATTATGTAACCTACCATATCTATCGAAAAACGGAGATTCGAAGAATAATTGATATTTTCCATATTTCGAGACATGTCTTGGTCGAACGAGACTATATCTGAGTTTTTACCCCTATATGAAAAAGAACAAATAACTTGGAAACCCAGAAATAATGCACATAAAAATAGAAATGAAATACAGGACGGCTGCCTGAGAATACATCAAAAGTTGAGTATCAATTGCACCATGAACGAATTGAAAAACTAATTAATTAAAGAATTAAAAAAGAAGAAGAGTTGTTCTAGTCTTTTTAGTTCCTAAAATACAGGACGAATTTTAAAATGTTTCCGATTCCAACAATTTCCTGTTTTACAATGTACCGTTTGTGTCCGGGAAGAGTTCATAGTTTCATAATTGTCGATTTTCGAAAGAAATCAGTACATTTATATTATTTCGTATATTTTTCATTTTATTGATTTTATGGAAAGCACTGTTCATTAAAATGTTGTATCCTATGTTATAGGGCTTGTTTCTCTCTACAATTTCCTGTTTCACAATGTACCATTTGTGTCCGGGAAGGGTTCATAACTATGAACCCTTGTACGACAACTATGAAACTTCATAGTTGTCGATTTTCGAAAGAAATCAGTACATTTATATTATTTCGTATATTTTTCATTTTATTGATTATATGGAAAGCACTGTTCATTAAAATGTTGTATCCTATGTTATAGGGCTTCTTTCTCTCTGCAATTTCCTGTTTCACAATGTACCGTTTGTGTCTGGGAAGGGTTCATAGTTTCATAGTTGTCGATTTTCGAAAGAAATAAGTACATGTATATTATTTTGTATATTTTTCATTTTATTGATTTTATGGAAATCACCGTTCATTAAAATGTTGTATCTTATGTTATAGCGCTTGTTTCTCTCTACAATTTCCTGTTTCACAATGTACCGTTTGTGTCCGGGAAGAGTTCATAGTTTCATAGCTGCCGATTTTCGAAAGAAATCAGTACATTTATATTATTTCGTATATTTTTCATTTTATTGATTTTATGGAAAGCTCTGTTCATTAAAGTGTTGCATCCTATGTTATAGGGCTTGTTTCTCTCTACAATTTCCTGTTTCACAATGTACCGTTTGTGTCCGGGAAGGGATCAAAGAAAAGAGAAAAAATTAGAAAAAATTCTTGAGAAAATTGTATATAAAAGAATTCTAGAACACGTCAAAGATATTATCATACCACAGCAACATAAGGTGTTACTTTTTACCACACTGTCTAAACACATACAAAATTCAGTTTTTTAGTATTTGGAGCAATTATTATTAATCAACGCAAACAGACAATTAATGTAGTTTGATTACTGGAATCATATTAATTAGTTTTCATTACCAAATACTTAAACAATTTTTTTTTATTTTTTTAATGAAATAATCGAACTATACCGACAATATTAGCATATGTACCAGGACATGTACTCTTTAAAAATTTGTTACATCTTTAAAATTAATCTAAAATGTCAATATTCCATGGGTATATTGATAATTGAGGTCTTAATTATAAGAAAATACATTTTATACAAAAACTTGAACAGATAGGTAAAAAATGGTATAATATAATTTGATAGACAATTAAATTACGCATCTGATTCTTATAAAATACACAGGGTGTTCTATTTAAATTAAACAAGTTATTACCGTCAGAGGTGTTGTGTTAGGTTTTCTTCCTAATAGGTCTATAGAAACTAATTTGATAACATTTGTAGATTTCCTTTATGAATCCATGGATAAGAGAGTTCCGGTGGATGTTATCTATACGGGCTTTCGATAAAATCAATCATCAATTATTAATTGATCGCCTGGCTGAGACTGGTATTGATGGAATTCTTTTGCGGTGGATTGAATCATATTTAAAAAATAGAAGTCAACTAGTAACAGTCAATGGATACAGATCTGATCTCTTTAGGGTACCATTTTAGGAGTACCTCAGGGCAGCCATCTCGGTCCGTTATTTTTCATCGTATACATAAATGACATTAATATCTGTTTTCACCACTGCAAATTTCTACTTTACGCTATACCGAGCTCTGTTGATCACCATAATATCTCTTTAACCTATACAGAGCTCTGTTGATCACCATAATATACAAGATGATCTAAACCGCTTGGTAGACTACTGTAATTCTAGAGATTTATTATTAAACTTAGAAAAATGTGTGTCTATCAGATTTACTAGAAACAGAGGCTCTATAGATCATACATATTTGTTGAATAATATTAATTTAAAAAATGTTACTGAAATAAAAGATCTTGGTGTAATAATGGACTCAAAATTATTGTTCGGATCTCATATTGAGAAAATTGTCAATGGTGCAAATAGGTCCATTGGCTTCTAAATCTTTTTTACGCATTCATTTGCAGTAAGCTATCCTTCGCATCCGCACTTTGGAACCCGCAGTACCAGATATATATATAAACAGAATTGAGTCTATACAAAATAAATTTTTGAAGTATTTATCGCTGTGATGTAACATCGATTTATACCTAGGCTATGCACCGCTGATGCGCAACTTTGGGATTTTTTCGTTAAAAAATCTTAGAGTTGTGTCAGATTTGGTTTTAAACAAATTATTTCAATTAACTTTTTACTGATTTCCTTTATTAAATCGTAATATCCTATTAAATATTTATTACTATAATTAATTTAATTGATAAACAAGTGTATTTTAATTACGAACAAATTCGTGTAAAATTGTTTTATTAATTTATTAAATAAATGCAAAGTAATTTACATTAATTATACAATCGATCAAATAACTATTAATTATAAACAATTAAATTAAATACTAGTTTAATTATAACATTTGTATATACAGGGTGGCGCACCTCATTCGCCTCGGTTGATTATACGAAAACGGAAAGATGTAGAAACAAAATATTTTATGGGTATATGTGGGGAGGTAATGTGCACAATTTAAAATTATTTTGAAATCTACACGGTGTTTCAGAACTAAGATTCATACCAAAGTTATATTTTTTCTTATGGAACACCTGGTATTTTATTTCATTTTTGGATTCTTGGGCCCAAAAAAAGATATTTATTATAAGGGTTAAATATTATGTTTAAAATTTTTGGTTTTTGAGATATTTAAATATATTTAAATTTGCATGCTACAATAGAATAGATTATTAACACCCTGTACATTACTTTTCAGAATTAATTCTTGTGCTGAGTTTAAAGGTAGAGAAATAAACTTTACAGAAAAATGTTATTCCTTCCTTAAATGTATACAGGGGTATCGAAAATTGCTGGTCTATTTTAAATATTTATTTTACATAAAAACTTCAATATTTCAAATGCAACACTATGTATTTTTTTAAATAATTCGAAGCAGATTTAAATGTTCTTTTAAGCTACGTTAGGGTTTCCTATACCTATCTGGCCCAGATTTTGAATAAAAAGCGATTTTTCAATAAAATTGTAATCAAGATAGCTAGTGTTGTCATGGCAAGTTTCTAGTGACAGTTAGTAGCTATTTTCAAAATCGAAATTAGTTTATGGACTTATTTAAATTGATACCAGTTTACTTTTATTTAATTTACCTACAATAGTTTAATAAATAATATTTATTAAATATGTGTTTATTATTCAATCACGAAAAACGAAGAAGTAGGAATTATTTTACGATGACTTGTAGATGCCTAATAGGTTTTTTATAAACCATACTACCAGCTCTGCGAAATCGGACAAGAAGTTTTTCAAAGAAACGCTTATCAGGAATATTCCTATTTGGATATCTTCGAGCATAAGCACTTGAAGCCAAGAAGCAATTTTACTTACAAAATAATATCACTAGTAACATATCTATTCGTTCCGCCAGCAGATACTGCTTTATTTTTCTTGATGAAGTAATGAATACTTACTTATTAAACTATTGCAAGAAAATTTACGTAAACTGTTATAAATTATAAATAATAATTTCCGTAAACTAATGTCGACTTTGAAAATAGTTACTAACTGTCACTAGAAAATTTCCATGGCGACACCAGCCATCTTGATTGCAATTTTATTTAAAAATCGCATTTTATTCAAAATCTGAGCTAGATAGGTATAGGAAACCCTAATATAATTTGAAAGAGCATTTAAATCTGCTTCGATTTATTTAAAAAAATAGAGGGTGTTGCATTTGAAATAACAAAGTTTTTATATAAAATATATGCTTAAAATAGATCAGCAACTTTTGATAGTCCTGTATAAACTCAGTGTTTCTGCCTTCCGGCTTCGTCAATACGGGAGGGATCAGCAACAATAGTTTTTTTCAAACTGAGTGTCTACGGGTAGTCATGTTTTAGTCATGTCTCATGACTAATCTTACTGTAGACTTGCCCAATAAATTCTTTCTTCTTTTTATTATAGTCTTCACGATAACATCCTTTGTTTATTGTTTTCTCTGGGCGAAGTTGATAGCGGCGAGGTGTGTTGGAACATCTCCGCAGCGGTTTTTCGGTAGTAACGCTTCAAATTGTAAGCTACTGCCTAACCAGGCTGCAAATGGCGCCTTTGTGCCTCGTTTGCTTCCCTTCTTTTTTTTCAGGATCGCTAGTTCATCGTTGCTCATTCCTCCTGTATTGACGAAGCCGGAAGGCAGAAACACTGAGTGTCTACGGGTAGTCATGTTTTAGTCATGTTGTGACAAAACTTTCAAGACTTTGTCCGTTATCATGGTAGTGTGGCCTTTATATAATTATAATTAAAATACTTTATTGAGCGGTAGGCAGAACTTGGATAATGAGAACACCGACTTTTCAGAGCGTAAATATAGTTTATCGTTTACATATAAAAACAAAATATAACCAGCTAAAGATCGAAATTAAGGCATCGCACTTTTATGGTAAGGGCTCTTTCTAAATTCAGTTACTATAAACTCTATTGCCACTTACCTTATTACGTCAACATCCATCAGCAATACATCAACAACAAGAACCTGTCGAAGACTTCGTTGATCCCCTTGTAGATCTACCCCTTCGATCTTGGACTCATTCTTAAGATTGAACCACTCGACCGGTTATCACAGTGTTCTTTTAAATAACTTAATATTTTAGTGATTAGGTGAAATAAAGAAATAAAATGCCAATTTTTCACAACACCTAACTATATTTAATATAAAGAAATAAATAAATAAAAAAATTAAGAAAAAGATTTAACAACAAAACATTTATAATTAATGAAAAAGAAAGAAACTGAATCAAAAATAATTAATGACAATTAGAGAATTGAAATTAAAACTCAGAGATAATAAAGTTAAATAAAAAAATACAAAATATTCTTCTTATTAGTCCAATTTAAATTATCAACAATTAGCATACACTTTCAAGTCTCTTAGAATTATCATTGGCAGAAAATTAATATATTAAAAAAATATTCACTGAACAATTAAATTTAAATTAGAATTTAATAAAAAGAACAATTGCAAAATAATCACTTATGCAATGACATCTAAAATTTACTAAAGCCTTTAGAACAAACAGAAAGTCTTAAATCATTAATAAAGAAATATATTAGAGAAAATCCAAAAACAACAATTAAAATACTTTAAGCATGAATAGTTTAGAATTTCCTAACTTGAGAATTTATTTGAGAAAATCTTTAGATAGAGAACTTACTAAAACAATTAAAAAGACCACTGGATAATATAAGATCTACACGGAGTAAATTCGACCGTCTAATTTAAAAGTCAGTACCGAACTAATTTTGAAGATGAAAATACTGATGCTGGTACTATCTCGGAAAGGCGTTACTACATCTTCGGCACGCCCCTGTTTGAGGAACCTTCGAATACCCATCCAAATGCATATTTTGCACCTTTTTAATTGGCCGAAGGGTTCCTTCCCCGAAAGATCCCTAGACTTCTTTCACCCTTGTTTCTGGTTCTTATCCCGAGAGGGCATCAGCATGTCCTATTTATTAATTAAATGTAATTTTTAAACCCTTCCGTGTAAATCTTACTCTTTTACCAATTTGCTGAATACATTCATAATCTACCTTAACTAATACAAATGATATCGTGACATAGGATTACCTTAAAAAAAACCGCCTAGAAATGAAATCTTTATTTCTTCATTCGTTTAACTCATTTCTATTTAACTCTAGGAACGGAAAAAAAGATAATCCTATTTCTATCATTTTCAGACATTCATCTCGTGAACATTCGGATTCTGATTTTAAAACATATATTTAATACTTTTAATTTTAAATGCAAAACCTCTAGCGAGGGGATGTTTTAAGTTTACTTGTTTACTTAAGCATGTTTACGTGCTTTTTCTGTGTTGTTTATTTTCTGATATCCGGATGGTACACAACTGGTCCTACTTCGTCAAATAGAGTTTTGATAATAAGGGATGAATGTTTATTCTACTTTACCCTCGTTTGTGTGATTTTTAAACATTTAGAAGATTGTATTATTACTTAGTTAGTTTCTCAGGATATATGCATACTTTTAGAGAGTTTATGTGTCTTGAATATCATTAGATTATTTGCTTAGGCCTTTTAAAATTCGTTTGACTATGTCGACTGATAACTTCGTAAACTGAAATGGTCCCATCTTAGAATAACAAACCAAAAGATAAAATTTTACCAAGCTTGATATTATTCTATTACAATGTTTCATGACTAATCTTACTGTAGACTTGCCCAATAAATTCTTTCTTCTTTTTATTATAGTCTCCACGATAACATCCTTTGTTTATATAGTTAAGTACAATAATTTTTAAAATTCATTGTGTGTTTTTATAGTTAGACGTAGATAAAATATTGTACAATACACGCGAGTTAACTCCATTAAGACACCAATACCAATCAGAAAAATAACTCAACTAGTCAATTCGATTTCGCAAATCTCTACAATACCTGTTCTTTTTTGTCCGGTAAACGGCATACGACGAAAAATTGTTTTCGTCAGAAAATTTTCAATAGGGAATAAATGACGTTTCAAAAAACTATCGAACCGTGCCGAACGGAATCAATAGGGGAGAAAAATTCGCCCATATCCGTCGTTTTACCGTCAAAACATTTTCCTCTATATGAAATAGCTTTTTTCGCGGGTGGGTCAGCATTTTGCATTCAACGTTGGTATTGTTCGCTTTTACTGGCCGGTTTCGTCGTTGATTTTTTTGCTTAATCCCTTGAAACCTTATTATCGTACAGGTTAAAAATCAGTAATATACATGGCAGTTCGATACAGTTCGAATCGGATTTTAAATTTTGCATATTTGGAATAAAGTCACAGCGTATTTATACAGGGTGCAAAACTTTCATTTTTATTTCGATTTCTTTCAAATAATTTCTGAACTAACGTCAATATGTGGATGAAAATTGGGGTATGGCAGTTTTTTCACATGAAAGATTTGGTTGTAAGGTTGATTTGGTTGGGCGCCACCTACATATTTTTTAACTGGTTTGAAATGTAATAACTTTTCCATACCTGTATAAAAAATAATTAGTAAAGAAATATACATTTACGACGTTTTTTACGTAATAAAGATATCTTTGTAAAAATGGCTACGAGTAATGATTCTCGAGATATTTGGAATCGAAATTAGCAATACCTATCATGATTGTCATAATCTAAACATGTTAACTAAATAGTTATTAGAGTGAAATCATAAATTGAAATGTTTTGGTCCCTAAAGTTCAAGAGAAACTGTTTTATTATCATTTTTTCGAAGAAAAATTTATGATTAATTAAAAGAAAAATAAAAAGCTCCCGAATTTATCACAGTCAAATAACTATCTACTCAACATGTTTATTTTTTGTCAATAATGACACGTATTGACTATTTCCATTCTAAATATCTTGATAACGGTTGCTTGTAGCGATTTTTACTAAGATACATTTTTTACGTAAAAAATCACGGAAATGTATATTTTTTCACACAGTAATATTATACAGGTACGGACGAAAAGTTATCACTCTTCAAAACAGTTAAAACATATCTATGTAAGTGGCGCCTCCTACAAATAGGAGTCATATTTACATCAAAATTTCTCTTATAAAAAAACGCCCAGACGTGAATTGTAACAATCAAATTTCCTCGCAACGACCTCTGTGTGCTAGTTCATAAATTATCGCGAATAACTATTATTTTTGCATCATGTTTACTATAATTTTATTGTTAAATATTATTTTATTTAAATTTTACAATTATGCAACCCGATATACACCGAGATATTATATAGCTACAGCTACACAGTATTGTCACTGGACCGGGCACACCAGCAGTAGTAGGCTTTTTGTCGAGCTCCCTATATCTTTGATCATCACCTGTCCGTCATTTGTCACTGTCAGATCGAATCAGATGTTTTTGGATTTATTTATCCTTTGTTTTGGTTATGGAAATTTTATAATTATCTGACTATAATAAAATGAAGAAATAATTTATTGGGCAAGTCTACAGTAAGATTAGTCATGAGACATGACTAAAACATGACTACCCGTAGACACTCAGTTTGAAAAAAACTATCGTTGCTGATTCCTCCCGTATTGACGAAGCCGGAAGGCAGAAACACTGAGTGTCTACGGGTAGTCATGTTTTAGTCATGTCTCATGACTAATCTTACTGTAGACTTGCCCAATAAATTCTTTCTTCTTCTTAACTATATACCTATCCTAAAAGTCAATTACCTTAATACCTTTGTTCATATAACACCATGAATGGCAATGTCAATATGACAGTAAATAATATTGATGTCACTAATTTAAAAAATAAGCGATTCGGAAAGTACTGCCTCAGACATTGAAGAAGAAGCATTCAGAGCCATTTCTGGATTGCTTCCAGCAAGATCGAAACAAGAGTATGAATATACATACTCTAAGTACGAAAAATGGTGCATTGAAAAAAAAAAGTACACAAAATGAAAAGGTACTCACAACATATTTTTCCAATTTAGTGCAAAATAAATGTTTTACAAAATATTTTTAATGAAAATACGTGTGTAAGAAGCTCTTAACTCACTCAAAATGCGTGATTAAGAGCTCCTTAACTCACTGACGTAGATAAAAACTGTTATAAAATGTTTGTATATATTTTTGACAACGACACAACTACGTCTAAACACTGGTTATCGATGAATCACCCAAGTTAAAAGACGTTAGTTGATATTATTTTATGAGAAAACGTCTAGAAAAATCCGTCGTGCTGTTGATATAAGACCGCAAGAATGTAAGATCTATTGAGACGCACTGATTGTTTACGCCTGTTAAAAAGCATATGATATTGGACGACATGAAATAGGATGAGATCGTATATCTTATTAATAGGCGTGAATTATTATACAGGGCGTGTCTTAAAACGGGCAAATATTTTCAGGGCTTTTAGATCTTGATAAAAGAAACATATTTTCTCTTAGCCGTTTTTCAAATAAATCCAAAATATCCGAGTTATTTAAGCTTGAAAATAAAAAAAAAATTATTTGCATTTAAAAAAATTTAAGAGCCACTGGATTTTTTATGTATTTGCATCCCTGTTAGTGCCGTAACCATGATAATATCCTTCTACTATGGGAATATTAAAGATTAAGAAATTAAGTTCTTCTAAAGTTTCTTAAAATATACAGGAAAATACTTTAAAAACATGCATAAAATACTCGTAATATCACAACCCAAAATACAAAAGTATCTTTTAAAGTTTAATAAGAGAACATTGTTTTTTAAAAATGTACGTGGGCCATGCTTTTATTGACATCGCGTCAATCAGTAATTTTCCCAATCGGCTCGATATCTTGATGATGTTACTAGTGTTACTCATCATTTTTTTCTTAAATATCTGTTATACATATTATAAATGCGTGTTGAAATATTTATCTTGTGAAATATATATCAACATAAAACCAGATGTAAATAACGAAATATCATCGTAAAAACAGATATTTTAGAATAGTCTAGGTTTGCTTATTTCACTGAGATCTATGAAAAAAATCCTTTGTCTCGGGCACGTCGTGGAAGTAGCTCGAGACAAAATTAAAATGAACGAGACAGGTCAACCGGACATAAGCCGAGACGAGACAAAGTTAGACCACGAAACACGACCTTCATCTGCTTCGGACTGTTTTCCGCATAGTGTAGTGTACATTATTTTTGTGTTTTTCACATGTTTGACTGTAATCAATTGTAACATCAGAGAAAAACTCAAACTTGGTAGAGTTTATTCGTATGTATCTATTTTCTTATAGATACCCATGAATCTCTTAGTCATTTTAGACATTTATGATTGTATGGATATTGTTTAAAATACGTCTTACCAAATAGTACACTTTTATTGTATTTAAATGAGTTATTATTTTATATTAAATCTATTCTTAGCACACACAAAAACAAAAACATATTGTGGAAACTAACTTGGAAAGCAATTCCGTTTAGTTTTCTTTAAGATACGTATCTACAATTAGTAGGTTAAGTATAAAACATAAAAGAAAATGAGGAAGTAATTACTCATTTAATGAACGCAATTTTCTTTTACTACCTGCAGCGTAACTATCAGCAAATTTAAACAATACTACCACAATTTGCATAGGTAATTAAAGACAGCTATTTTTCTTTTTAGAAAAAATAAAATAGAAATTAAACCAAACCTAAAATAAAATGAAAATAAAAGAAATTTAAACCAACTGTTAAGCAAAAAATATTTTAATTAAAACCTTTAAATTTGTATATTGATTAATGAGTTTTTTCATAACATTCAACTGCTAACGAAGGGAAATGGAACCTAACATGCGGTGTGGAATACACTGATATGCAAATGTTTATATACAGGGTGAGTCTTAAATAAGTCCAATTATTAAGGGGTAGTATATTTCGATCTCTTAAAATGATTAAAAAGGCTGGTAGTAGATCATGGACAAAGCCAGCAGATTTAGAAGGTTTCCAGCGCTGTATCACAGAACAGCTACAGGATTACACGCAGGAGAACAGTATTGACGGTTTAAACGAAAACATCACAAATGCGTTGTTAGAGAGTCAAAACAGGTACTGCCCCAAGACACAAAGAGAAGAAAAACTCAGTAAATCTACCAAGAGACTTATGGATAAAAGACGGGCCATGAGAAGTGAACAGCTGACTACTGTCGACGAATTAAGAGATATAAACAAACAGATATCAAAGGCCATTAGGCGCGACCTCAGAACATTTAATCAAAACGAGATTCGACGGACAATAGAAAATAACAAAAGCATGAAAGTGCTACGAAAGAGTCTTCAAAGCGGAACAGCTGGAATAACAAAAATCAGAGACCACAGGGATATATCACGACCAACAGGGAGGAGATCTTAAAGATAGTTGAGGACTTTTATAGACTGCTGTACCGAAGTCGGGGGGAAGGGACACAGGATTCAGAAGTCGAACCAGAGATATTGACATGGACAAAGGGCATCGTAAATCAAGGGTCAGAAACACTACCAGATATCACACTTGAAGAAATGGAACTAGCCTTAAGGAACACCAAGAATAATAAATCTCCCGGCGAGGATTGTGTGGTCGCAGATGCAATTAAGATTGGTGGTGAATGTTTGCTTCAGAAGATTGTGGATCTTTTCAACCTTTGCCTTTTTGATGGTACTCTGCCTGGGAAGTGGTACAATGCTGTAGTAATACTACTTCACAAAAAGGGGGACATAGCAGATCTAGAAAACTATAGACCGATAAGTCTGCTTAGCCACCTTTATAAACTGTTTACGAGGATAATAACAACACGACTCGAGAAGAAATTGGATTTTTACCAACCGATAGAGCAAGCGGGTTTCCGTGCAGGGTTCGGAACCAATGACCATCTCCAGAGTATTAAAATTATAATAGAAAAATCCATTGAATACAACAGGCCGCTTGTACTTGCTTTTGTCGATTTCCAGAAAGCTTTCGATACAGTAGAAATGGATGCAGTGATAAGGTCCTTGCAAGAATGTCGGGTGGACTATAGATACACAAGGCTTATTTACAATATCTATAAAAACGCCTCGATGACGGTAAAACTACACGAGAACACTAAAACCATACCGATAGGCAGGGGCGTTCGTCAAGGAGATACTATATCACCGAAATTATTTACCGCCGTTTTGGAGAGTGCCTTTAAAAAACTCGACTGGGAGGGGAAGGGACTGATGATTGATGGCAAGAACCTCACAAATTTGCGTTTTGCTGATGACATTGTTTTATTATCCGACAACCTAAGGGATACTGAAGTGATGCTCCGAGAATTGCGGGAGGTGTGTATCGGGGTTGGTCTGAAGATCAACTTCTCAAAAACCAAATTCATGACCAACCTGGTTCCCAGTGGAAATATTGTTGTGGGTGACAGTGAGGTGGAGCTTGTGGATAGGTATAACTACCTGGGACACGAGATACAGATCACAAGAGACAATCAGACATGCGAACTGAAGAGACGTATAACCCTGTCTTGGGCCGCCTATGGAAAGTTAAAAGATGTGTTTAAGGGCGACCAGCCAATCTGCCTAAAACGAAAGGTTTTCAACCAATGTGTACTACCGGTTATGACGTATGGAGCTGAGACCTTGACACTGACCATCGCATCTGCTAAGAGGCTCAGAGTGGCACAGCGACGAATGGAAAGATCAATGCTTGGAGTGTCTTTGCGGGATCATATAAGCAACGAGGATATACGTGCGAGAACAGGCGTCATCGACGTTGTGTCACGAATCGCTACACTCAAGTGGAAGTGGGCTGGACATGTGGCTCGAGTGACCGATGGTAGGTGGACCAAAACACTGCTCGAATGGAGACCGAGAGCTGACAAAAGAAACCAGGGAAGACCACCAACACGATGGACTGACGACATAAAAAGGATCACCAATAACTGGATCCAGAGCGCACAAAATAGGCAACAGTGGGCGCAAATGGGGGAGGCCTATGTCCAGCAGTGGACGCAAAGGGCTGGCTGATGATATTTCGATCTCAGTAACACGGTTATGAGGTTCTTTCGCGGAACAAAAAATTTATTATTAAAAAAAATAATCTTTTTGGATCTTTTATTAATAAAATAATTTATTAATAAAAGATCCAATGGTTTTAAAAATTTAAGCAAAAAAATATTTTTTTGGAAATTTTCTAAATAAAATACCTCGGCTATTTTCGACTGATTTGAAAAACGGTAAAGAGAAAATATGTTTCTTTTATTGAGATCTACCGGCCCTGAAAATATTTGCACATATTTAAGACCCTGTATATAAGATAGTATAAACAAAAATAACTTCTATCATCAAAAAAATTTTGCCTCGCGAAAATTATATTTTTCATCTACAGTATGTCCCCGGATTGTCTTTGCAAGAGCAAAATGTTTTTTATTATTTCCATTTTGAGAAAAATGCATCCTGTATAAAAAATTTCATGTTTATACTTTTCTAAATTTCTATACCATTTTAGAGAAAATAAAAAACATGAAAAAATGCTTAAATTTTGAAAAATAAGTGGAAAACTTTTTTATTATTGACATTTTGTAAAAATGCATTCTTCGTAAAAATATATTTGCTTGTTCTGAAGTGTTTAATCCCCTTTATACCTACAAAAATAATAGCATGAGAATATGGTTGATTTTTGAAGTCCTAAAAATCAAAATGTGTTTCTATGGTAATATAATTTCGTCCTCATTCTTTAATATATGGTTATTATTAATTTTGATCAACGTTTTTTTTTTTTTGGAAAAATAAAAAAGTAATTTACCGTAATACACCAAAACACTTTTACTCTTGAACTGGGCGCGCGGTTCGCTACCCATACATACCCAAATCACATTTACGATGTATTTACATTATTAGATGTAGACACAGTTATGTTTACACATTGCAGTTGTGACTACCGCGTGTATACGTATGTATTTTGCTTCGTATCTATTATTATCTTGTGCTAGATAAAACTACTTCTTATGGACGAATTTAGGAAATAATACAAGTTTTGATGCCTAACTTGTCGTTCTTTTTAAGAAATATTTATTCAATGATACCAATTATATCTTTTTAGAACGAAAATTAGGAAGGCAAAACTTTGTATTTTCCAAAAGTATCTCGATCGTAAGTTCAAGAGAAGTAGCCTTAAAATTGTTCCATTTTTGTTTTGTATTAAATGTACCATTTTTCTTCCATAAAATAGATTAAGTGGTTAAAAAATAAAATTCTTATATTTCTTTATATCATGGAACGCAATAGCGCAAATAACAGAATAATAATAATTATTTACACTGCAGAAACAAGAAGTAAGAAAACACTGTAAAAGAATAGAATTTGTATCAACATGTATTAAAAATATAAGTACCTAGTATAACAACATACTAAAATGGTAAACACTGGTATATCTCCACGATTTGGTGGACCTCGTTTAGTCATTTTTTTCTCCTCTTTTCCATCCAAGCAGTTGGTTTATTAGCATACTCATTCATCGAGCACTCTGTTGGACTTTGTTTTATTTTATTTCCAGATTAACAATCTCACCCTTAAATTTTATATGAAACTGATTATTAAATATTAAACATATCTGTATATTGATCCATCAATAACTTACCGAATATCAGTGTAAGAAGTTCTTTGAAGTGTTTAAATCTTTCTTTCTCTGGTCCATTTAGATTTTTATTATTTCCAAATTAAAAAAAATTATATTGCAGAGATAACTCAGCTAACCTCTTTATCATTATACGAGAATATTTGGAGTTTTCATTCATTGGAGTCAAAATTTGGTAAATTGAGTATCGAGTAAGGGAAGAGTCGCTGCTATAATATTAATAATACTCTTAGGAAGGTGTAACAAGGTAATTAAAAACTTACCTTAAAATCTCTTTTAAACTACACACAAACAGACCATTTATATAGAGCTTCGAAATGATAAAACAATAATGGCTGCTACACATACCACTCCTAGAAAGGAGAAAGTAGAGAGGACACATAAGATACACTTGGTCGGTGTATCTACGCTTAGCCTACCCGCGCATATGCACACCTTCATTTCATGCTAGAATGTAGACAAAACAGTACACCATTACAAAGTGTCTATATAAATATTTATATTATGTGTATACGTCACATTTTTACAAGGTGTGTACTATAGGCACAACTATGATACGAAGTATCACACATACATTGTGTGATACTTCATTATACATTGTATGTCTCATATACATTGTATGTCTCATATACCGACGTCAGATTTCATCATTTTAATAATTATTTGTTACGTTACAAAAAACTCTTTAGAATCTTGAGTGCATACGGTATACAACTAATAAACACTGTATCACACAATTCTATCAATATAAACCTGCGTGTATCTCATATGTATATGTTAGAACTAGATGAACACTTAGGTTCACTTTAACATATGTTGTTTCTCATGTGTCTCCCTTGTAGAAACGTAATTTTATTTGGACGTGCTATATGGGTAACTATACATCATCATAAATAACATGATCAGCAGATGATTAACACTAAACTAATAATTATAATATCTAAGACTAACAATTTTAAAATACTAAAGGATCACAGACGGAGAATACTAAAATACTTTGGACACACTACAAAACGCGAGGGAGACAACACCGAGAGGCAGATCACAAAATAGACCAAGCTAAGAAAATTACAAATACACCATTACAAACTCTGCTAACTGAAGCAATGGATCGACAAATATGGAAAACGAGAGTAAATGTTGAAAAACGATGTTACCTGGTTCCATGAGGTCCCAATTTCTCAGACATGAGAATACGACTAAGAAAAATCATAATACCTATCGTATCGAATCATAATATAATTTTTAATCATCTGCTGATGATGCTAACATAGTTAGCGACCTGCGCGTCCAGTGCAAAAATAAAGTGTTTTAGTGTATTATGGTAAATTAGTGTTTTATTTTGCTGTTGTAATACTAAAAGTTCCAACTCTCAACTGTAATGTCATATTTTTTACTGTTGTTAAAGTATCACACTTTCCGATAACTGTTATCACCCTTTCCGTAGCATTGAACTAATTAAATTCTGTACCTCTTAATATTTTAAAACAACAAAAAATATGACGTTAATGAAAAGTCTATCAAAAATTAATCGCTTTTAAATTTTTAGGACTTGAAAAATCAACTATATTTACGTGCTTTTTTAAATTTTCTTTACAATGGTGTGGAAATTTGGAAAAATATAAATCAGAATAACCATTTTAGAATAAGCAAAATTTTTTATGCAGAATGCATTTTTGCATCTGGGGACATACTGTAGATAGATGAAAATTTGGCATGCTTATGTGGAATTCAAAAAAATTGAAATAAAATTTTTTAAAAATTCTGCCAAAAAGCTCGTTTTTTAGCAATTTATTTCATGTCAAATTTGACAAATACCCGATTACAAGAGAGAACATTTTATTATGTAATTTTTAATTTATTTTAAAGCAAAAGCTAATGTCAGAATCAAATTTGACCTAAATCAAAAAATAGAAGTAAATTATATATTTCCAGACTTTATCATTGCCACTGTATATTCAAGAATTAAAGAAAAATATAAGGGACTTGTCATTATACAGGGTTGTTCACCACATACGACACGGAATATTGTAGCTAAGCGATTAGATTTTTACAAATTGTAAGTTTTGTGTTCGTGGAAGGACTATTAGAGCTTCAATTTATATATATTTTTACAAGTTACATAGTGTCCCAAATAAATAAAAAATATCAAAGTTGTATTTTTTTAAATGGAACACCCTGTATATTATTACATTTTTAGTTTCTACGATTAAAATAGAGGTAATTTTGATCAAGGTTTATTACACTTAAATCTTACCGTTTTTGAAATATTTTCAATTTTGTGAAATTGCAGTATAAATTTTAAGGCTTCATTTCTCCGAGTGTATCAAACATTTTAATACTAATAATTTACTGAAGTTTATTTATTGATCAGTTATTGTTACCTTATACAGAGTGTCTAAATATTTATTTTAAATAATTATTAGCTTTAAACGGCAATAACTTGTTTAATTTAAATGGAACACCCTATATATTTTATGAGAATCAGATGCACAATTTAATTGTCTATCAAATTGTATTATACCATTTTTTACCTATCTCTTCAAGCTTCCGAAAATACATTTTCTTGTAATTTAGTTTGGTTTGGTTGGAAAATATCAATATATCCATAGAATACTGACATTTTAGATTATTTTTAAAGATGTACCAAATTTTTAAAGGGTACAGATACTAATATTGTCAATATAGTTTATTTCATTAAAAAATAAAAAAAAACTGTTTAAATATTTGTTAAAGAGGACCAATTTATATGATTTCAGTATTCAAACTACATTAATTGACTGTTTGCGTTGATTAATAATAATTCCTCCAAATACTAAAAAACTGAATTATTTATGTGTATTAGACAGTGTGGTAAAAAACTAACACCTTAAAAATGATATTTTATTTTTTGACAAATGCTTATTTATAACAACAGTGACGTTCATTTTCATAACTTATTATTATATTGATTTCTGATTCAAATCCACATTTATTTAGAATAATTTATTAACGGACACAATTAAGTATGTAATTAATTAGTATTTGGGCGAAAATACTGGTGGTATATTTAATTAATGCTATACTCTTTTATGAAGATTTAGATAGTTTTCTTTTTGCATACAAATGGGCTAGTAATATCATCGTTTTACTAAAAACGATAATATTACTAGCCTATACAATTTGTACATTTGTTGTTTTAAAAATAATCTAAAATTTCAATATTCCATGGGTATATTTATAAATGAGGTCTAAATCATAAGAAAATACATTTTCTACGAAAACTTGAAGGGATAGGTAAAAAGCGGTATAATACAATTTGATAGACAATTCAATTGTGCATCTGATTCTCATAAAATATACAGGGTATTCCATTTAAATTAAACGAGTTATTGCCGTTTAAAGCTAGTAATTATTTAAAATAAAATTTTAGACACTCTGTATAAGGTAGTATAATTTTTATTATTGCAACACAATAACTGATCAATAAATAAATTTCAGTAAATATTTAGTATTAGAAACTTTGATACCCTCGGAGAAATGAAGTCTTAAAATTTATACTGCAATTTTACAAAATTGAGAATATTTCAAAAACGGTAAGGTTTAAGTGTAATAAACCTTAATCAAATTTACCTTTATTTTAATCGTAGAAACTAAAAATGCAATAATATACTGGGTGTTCCATTTAAAAAAATACAACTTTGATATTTTTTATTTATTTGGGATACTCTGTATCCGGTAAAAATATTTTTAAATTGTAGCTCTAATAGTCCTCCAACGAACCCACAACTTACAATTTGTAAAAATCTAATCGTTTAGCTACAATACTCCGTTTCGTATGTGGTGAAAAACCCTGTAGACCCGCTTTTACAGAAGTAATCATTATACATTTCATACAAATATTCTGTCGAAATGCAATAGAAAAATATGTGATCGATAATTTCCATTATGTAGATTGCCCATAAAGTAGATTTCTTGATAAAGTTTGAATTAATGTTTATTTTTAAACTACCAGAACAACAACAAACATATGTAAATAATGTATGGATACTGGCGGGGTCTTTATATTTAAGTGCATAAATTATCTAATCGTGTAGTCATATTTTTATTGACATGTGGCATATATCCACAAATTCTACTATAGCTTACTTTGATTGTAGCTTGATATTTGTTTGTAGCCTGAATATTATGTCAGTAGAACTGAATTTTACCCCTTGACCTTTTTTAAAATATACAATGAATCTATTATTATTATATTAATCTATATAGTTGAGTGCTTTAGGCTCTTATGGGATACAAGCCTAGGAATTCATTTACGGTGAACAAATTTTTATAAAACTTTTTGCATTGTATTTTTGATTGATAAGATATATTACAAACTTTACCCATTTAAATTCATTGCTTTCACTTTAGTATTTAAATAAACACATATACACTGTGTTAATTTTAACTTCCTACCCTTAATATTTTTCTTGCAGTTAAAAATATGAAAAATCGGAAAGACAACCCCCTAGGAGGTGTATATGTCACCCTTACAATCTTAAATGGGAATGGGGGTTAAGTGGCACATCGTTTTAAAGGCGTTTAATGTTTAATCTTTTCAGTGATATCCTATTTTATTGCTTTTCGTCCAGAGGTTTCCGAATAATCGCGTTTCAAAGTTGCAGAAACAATTAAACATGCCTGTATTGGACTTTTGGTTTTCAGACTAGTGTTTACACAAAAATTATTGCGATGGGTCTCCTTGTAGTACAAATAATTAGAAGATTAGTTGGCAACATGGACGTAGCCATTACATTTTTCTACACTACAACGTCATCAATAATAACGTTTCTCTTCTGAAATTCTAATGAGTGGCAACTTCCAGGGGGGGAGGAGTTTGAAACTTTGTTTTGGGATTGGCAAAGTAACCTTAAAAAATTTACATCAAAAAGTAATCTAAAAAAAATACGAGTACCTATCTAGAAAATTTGCGTTTATTCGATGTGTTATGACTGAAATTCCACAAAAAGTCTTGCTATTCTATCAATAAATTCTAAAAATACGTTGTTGTCATAACAAAAAAAAAGCATTTAGCAAATTTAAAAGATGTAACCAAAACAGGAACATTACTATTGTTAATTCGCTTTTGCCGAGGCTATTGTTTGCTGCGCTGTTCAGTGATTATTAAGTGCATAAAGTGTTAAAATCGTTTATTCGTTATTTCGGAGGTTATTTTCAACAACTTTCTTTTTCTATTATTAGATTATTAGGATTTGGTGGAAAAGTTCTCTGAAACTGGTTCGGTGAATAATAGAAAAAGAAATCACAAGTTGTTGAAAATAACCTACGAGTGATGAATGAAGGAGCCCAAATGGAGGTTTTGGGATTATTAGACACTTTTATTTTTTATATCAACATAGGCCCGATTCTGCTTTGTTTCGTAGCTACAGGGTTGTAGTTAAGGTCTTAATAATTTTTCGGTTTATTATAATTTTCTTCCAAGTACTTTTAGTGATTCGAATGAAATTTTTAGAGTGCTTACTCTATTTCAAAACTAACAATCGAATAGATTCAATATGCTAATTTACTAAAAATTATATCGAAAATACGGCTCGAGACTACTATAGCGTAAGTTTAAAGTGGATGTAGTTAGAGTTGAAGCAAACTGCATAAGAGCACTAATATTTCGCCTATATAAAGTTGTGCAGTAAAACTAATTTTGATTGGCTACTTTAATGATATAAATATAAAGCTACCTTGGTAATTAAATGCTTTTATATGTTGCTTATAAATTAGAATTATGATCGTAAAACACCAGAACACATTAAAGCAGATTGGAATAAGACACTTTGTAGCGTATTATACTGGTGTGCCATATGATTGCTATGACTATCCTGGGAACGTCATAATGCATCATTAAAAATGTTGAAATGTGTCAGGTGTCCCACTTAATATTTTGTTATGATCGAAAGATGGACCATCCATCGTAAACCCTACGATGGGATTTCCTTCTTTGTATAACCTTATCTTAAAAATATATAAAATCGAGTATAAAATATATAAAGGGTCGGTCTTAATAAGTGCAAATATTTTCAGGGGTGGTATATTTCGACCGCAGGAATACATTTCTGAGTTTTTTAGCAAAAAAAAATGTTGAAAATCGTGCATTTTCTTTTAAATTTTCCTGTAAATTTAGAAAACTATAGAACTGCTGGATCACCGCAATTTTTCCCACGGTATAATTTTTTAATCTCTTTAATGGTTACGGCACTAAAAGGAATGCAACATTGCCACTTCCTACATGACTCATGTGTCTAATTATTTATACGAGGAAACACAATTAACAAGTAAAACGATTCTGAAAAGAGGTGAAAAATTCAGAGAAGGTGTGAACAAGATTCCCTGTATTATAAAGTGTAGAAATACTGTGTCATTATGATTATCTATTTCAGTATTCACATAATAAATAACTCTAGAACAAAACACACTCCTTTAACCGTTTTTAAGTTTAATTAGAAACACCGAGAAAAATCTTCAATAATTATACCTTATGGCTTTGGTACTAGCATACGTACAATATATTGCATATCTACTTAATAGTAGTATACATAATAGTAATATGTAGTATCTTATTAGAGAAGAACATTCTCATGATTATTGCATACAATATCATAAAAACTACATTACAACATGTAACAATATAAAAAATATAAGTATAAACAAAATGTATCAAGCCACGTTATTGCATTTACACGTTTTCAAACCAATTGGTTGGAAAAGTTGACCAAGTGTTATCGACAGGAATTTTTTAATTTAATAAATTTGCCCCAACTCTACTGCCTACAGCGCCCCTGTTGTAGAACAAGTATGTAAAATCGCTATTTTTGGGGCTTACTCAACCGGGTCTCACAATGCAAATTCACCTCAAATATCCATTTAGTTGGTCATTGGCAAGCACTCTCTCATTGTACATGAAAATAACAAAACAAACATTTACTGATCTGGATAAAATTGATAGTTAAATAGTAAGACTCACCCGGGGGTACTCCGCCCCATAGCCACTGATATATTCTATTCAATATATCCCATTCCATATTTTCCATCTAATTCAAATATCATTCGGTTATATATTGGTTAATCATCTTCAACTACTAGCTAGTGTCACCTGAAATAGTATAGGGGCTTCCTCCGGATGCAAATCTGCCGCTAAACAGATTCGCATCCCAATCGAATAGGCTAATTGGGGTACCTCACTAGTCTCTTTACCCCAACGCCGCATCGTGTCAATCGAGAAGACTCTCCCTTGTCTTCTCTCAAACTCTCAAGACCAACCTCGAAGGCAAGAAGTCACAAGAGGTTTTCTTCTGGTCAAACGACCCGTTGCCTTACAGTACATGCAACGTTTATATTCAAAAGGCTTTCAACCCCCAAATATCAGCTCTATGACAAAACACAACACAACAGCCGGCCGGCCTATCAACTACTGACTCGCCTCCGGCAAGCTAAGCCTCCTCTTACATCACAATTTTACCGGATCGTAAATATTTACATTACTTGCCAATGAATCATACTATTTTCTCTAATCGACTTTCAAATAGAGTGTTTTAGCATTACTAGATAAATAAATAGAGAGTTTCCGAATTATAAAACCATTATTATAACCAACTTATTTTCCAAATTTTACAAGTAAAACCCGTAAAACAGCTGAAACCACAGAATGTTGAAATAGTTTTGAAATTTAGAGTAAAAAATTGAGAGAGAGAGAGAGAGAGGGAGAGAATGTGTTGACCAGGTTCAAAATATTTTAAAGTTGATACAATTCATTTTTATTTAAAATTTAAAGAAAAAAAATTGCTTTAATGAAGTTTGCTTAAGAAGTCTTTGAAGTCTCTATAACAATAACTACTACTACTGCCATTACTCGCTGACGAGTATTTGACACGCATCAGAAGATGGTCATGCAAGGCGTTTTCTTTCATGAGCTTTTCTGTGACTGAAAAGCCCGATACGTAATGTTATCTGTCTACTGCACTCCGGACATTCAAAAATCTCATTGCTTTGTCGCCTTTTGGTTGTCGCTCTTAACTGAGTTTACAATTCTTCTCCATTGAGTTCTATTAATATGAGCTGTTTCTTCCCACTCATTCTGCGTATTAATCCCGTTTAAGTTTTCGTGGAAAATGTCCTTGTATCTTTTGAGTTGTCCATCCGCCCTCCTCTTACCGTCTACAAGCTCACCATAAAGCAGAGATTTTGGTTCGCGGGTTTTCTTGCTTTCTGCATATGTTACCAGCCCATCCTAAGCGGGATTTTGTAACCATGACTTCAATACTCTCGCAGTTAGCTTTTTCAAGGATAGATACGATTGAGACATGATGGAACCATCGGATTCTTAAGAGTTGTCTCTAACCTACAACCTAGTTGTCTAAGGTTAGGTTAGGTTAGGTTGTTCTCTGTTGCAACTTGTTTAATGCGTTAATGTGTCGGCGGTACGGCATCGGCACCCAGGTTTCGCTCCCATATAACATGGTGGGGATTATAAATGCTCGGTACACTGCAAGTTTTGTTTTTGTACTCAAGTCATGATTGTAGAAAACCCTGTTTTTTAATTTCCAGAATGCTCCTGAAGCGCTGCTAATGCTGTGCTGAATTTCAGAGTCGATATTGGCCTTTCCTGAAATCAAACTGCCGAGATATTTGAATTCTGCTGCATATTCTAATAGTTCTTCTCCAATTTTTATAGCATTGTTGTGATTTTCCGGGAAAGTACACAACTAAAACAATGAGCGAACGAAAGCAATCTTCAACCCATACCATATACCGAGATAAAAAAGGTGCAATGCAATCTTAAAGACGTAATTAATGTTATATCTCCTAAAACTCCTAAAAAAAATGCAGATTGGACAGGTCTATTTTGCTAGTAAAAAAACCGTACAAATTGGTATCTGCGGGTTTCAACGCAGAGAAGGTCTACAAAACAAAAAACATATTTTTTGTTTTGTAGAACCCTTCCAGTTAATTTCAGGAAATGAATCTATATTTGATAACACCTCTCAAAAAGGCCTTTATGTAACCAAATACCCTTCAATAATATTTTCTCGAAATTACCCTTTAAACTACCTCTTAACCTACTACTTATCCAGTGTAGCTTCTTCATGCCAACAATGGAATCTCGAGAACCCTAACGCCCTTTTGTGTAAACCCCTACAAAAAACCTTTTCTCCCTCACTGTCGTTGTCTGGAAAGTCCGCGTCTTAAGCTTCCCCGTTTCTTCAATCTGACAATAATAAAGCGAAAATTAATAGTATAACCCTTGTTGTAGATACTGAAACCTGCTATTCTCCTAATCCTATAATTCCAGATTTCTTGCAAGTATATAAAAACAAGAGAGTCGATGTTTTTAAGATGTAATATTTAAAATATCATTTTTAAAACAGAAGTTTTGAAGTTACAGGTATTAGATACGTGTTTATATATTTATTGATTAAAACAATATATAAATAATAAAATATTGGACATATATAGTCCATATCAAAAAAAACTTTTAGTCACGTGATTAAGCTTCACCGACACAGCGCACAGTGCTTCGAACATACTGTTTGACCAGCGGATCTGAAGCTACGGAAGGAATGCGAGAAAAAAAAATCGATATTGCCACGTATATCTATAAAATTGCAAAATTGCCCGACATGAACTATAAATTTCATATATTTTTATTATATATAATGTGTTTAGCATATATTCTGACGTATATTACTAAGGAATTTTAACGTAGTTCATATTGTTCGATATGTTTTATTTAATAACTTATTTCTTTCATTCTGTATAATCTGCTTATTATGAAAGTTGAAGATTTTTCAACGATATCATTGGCAAACCGGCATCGCCGCGCATGGCCGCCTATTCATCGAACATGATTGGTGAGAGTACGTCACAGGATTTGTTACCACGCGGTTGCCATGGCTATTACGCCTTTCCTATTCGCTTGCTTTATCCCCAACTTCACGGTCTCTTCTGAAAAGAGTAGGAATATTGAATACTATTAAAATATCCAGTGGCGGTGTCATTTTTTTTGATCATTATTACTTTATCTCATTATTTTATACCGGTTATCCTAAACTTTATTCCTATATTTTTCGTATATTTGATAGTTAAGTTGTGTTTTATTGTTTTGTTATCTTGATATAATGTTTTTCGTTCGTAGTTTTTAATTTTTAATAATATCAAGTTTGATCGTATTTTTATGTTTTAAAATTAATAAATTTGTTAAGGGTGACACTATCAGACAAGAGAAATAATACCTAATTTATATAGGTAAGTTAATAATAACGTGAATGAAATCTCATTTGGTTTATTTCCTTCCTTGTGTTCATAATAGGGTTTGCTACGAAGAAGCTACAGAGAGTTCGCTTAAGTTGCCGCTTAAACGTAAACTTGAGCGGATATTTCTTTATACCGGAGTTAGAGTATCGGCTATAAAAAAAAATCACACAGAAGATAAAAAAAGGCTGAAAACTAACCCCGATAAAATGATATCCAGCTCTGGAAAGAAACGACCACGTGAGACTGCTGTCGAAAAGCTCGACGACTTTTTCGAAGTGGTCAGGAATTTGATAAATAGATTTTATCTCGAATTCAAACTCGTCCCCACAATTAGAAAGCTTTTGCAAAAATTGCAGGAAGAATCGAATTTTCCTTTTGCAGGGAAACGCTTAGGGGGTTATTAAAATCAAATGAATTTTTTTGGTGTAAATGTTAAAATAACAGATAAATATTAATGGAGCGGCCCATTATATTGCAGAGAGAGAGATATAAATATATACGCGAAATTCGAAAATATAGCCAAGTATTATCTATTTGGGTGAAACATATGGCTAGACAATGACCTAACCTTTAAAAACTGCTGGCGGAGCGATACCATATCTGGTGTAATAGGCAATATTGGATCTACTGGTGAGTAAAATTATGTTTTGTTTGCGCTTCTAAAGTTAACTATTTTCAAGATTTTTTTGCTGGAAATAGTTATATCTAAAATTATGTATTATAGAAAAAAATATGATTAGTACAGATATATAAGTAAATATACCTCAAGACTCAGTCTTGATCATCTGCTGATGGCAGACATGGTTAGCGAAACGTGCGTCCAGTGTAAAATTAAAAGTGTTTTGGTGTATTGTACTGATTTAGTGTTTTATTTTGCTCTGTAACACCAAAGATTCCAACCCTCAGCTGTAATTATTTCTTCTATTATAATAACAAAACAATAATAAAATGATTCAAAATATTTAAGGGAGCTTTAATAAAAGGTTTTAGTGTATATCTGCTAACTCAACAGTAACGATTCAAACGGCATAAAGTTTTTTTAAAAAAAATATTAATCTGAGTATTATATTTATGATACACATTATTTTCATATAACACCGTACGCCCATGCCTATTTTATGAATGAAATTGGGCGTGTTTTGTTTACAACTGCGTTCCCCTGCCGATACCCCGTAGCTACAGATCCGTTGGTCACACTATATGGCTCTAGAGGACAAAAATGCAAAACTTTTCTTTTATTGTAGGCAATTTATTCAAACTAGGTTTATTTGACACAAATGATGAGTACTCTCATTGTACTAAATGATGATGTTCTTAGTCCCACGTTTATGAAAAAAAAAATATAAATAATAAAAATGTTGGAGCTGTCGTGTTCCATCTAAGGAAATAATAATTTATAGTATGAAAACGGTGTAAGTATTAAATAAATCCCTGTGATAAAAAAGAATTGAAATAACATTAGAACATGATTTCTACAATATAAGCCTAATATAAGATAAGAATGTTTTTCTTTAATGAAAAAGAAACATTAATGTTATATTTAATTAAAAAAAAATAAGATACTATAAATTTACTTTAGGACAACAAAATGCATAGATCGTAACTACTCTGATTCAGAAGAATCATCACTGGTGACAGAATCTTCCAAATTTATAGTATCCAAATCACAGGTAGATGAAGTATCCTCACATAATAAGATATTTCTATACATAATTTTCTAATATGTTACTTTTTCGCGTTGTTACTGTTCTTTTTGTTGGTATGAGGGGTTCGGATGTTAATAGTTACCTCTTTAATAGACCATATCCATATATTATTTTTTCCTTTTCTTGGGTATGAGGTTTTATAATAAATTGAAAGATGGAAACTTTTTTTATGCGACGTTTCGCTCCAACATAGTAGGCTTTTTCAGGCACAAGTGGTGTCTCATTTGACTGGAAGGTTCATCAATATCTAATAAAGAACACATTTTTTGAAATACAAATAATTTTGAGTTCTTGTCCTTATGATCAAGCCAAGTATTAACCAGATCGGCATTGCTTATCAATTTTACTCCATCTGAAAAGTATTATAAAATAAAGTTCGTCGCAAGCAGACGCAGGTGAACTATACAAAAATTAAAAGTGTATGAATATAACAACAAAAATATTCAATAAATACGATATGTTTTGATATGTTTTTTTTAAATGCCTTTTTGAAGTTTGAAAACGTAAAATTTGTATACGCATTTAAGAATCATTTTAAAAAATAATTAAAAACTAAACAATCACGAACTTGTTTAGAAATAAATTTAAAGTACAGCTGATTCCAATAAAATTGAGTACGATTTAAAACATATTTTTATTATTTCGGCCAGTATATTCTATGATACCTGTCCCCCCATTTCTCTACTCATGTCATCTTGACGTTCTGAAAAATTTATTTGACACTTTGTCAAATGCAAAGTTGTTATATACAATGTCACAATAACCTTAACATGTCAAAATACTTGACACATAAATATACACTGCTCAAATATTCGAAAAGGATATGTAAAGAGTCGTATTCATTTTTTTTTTGGAACCAGCTGTACATAAGTACCTTGTAAAATAAAAAAAAATGAATTATGAGAGTGATAATGGGCCCTGTACACCACCAGAGAGCAGAGGCGGCCAAATTAACAAGTCTTGGATTGGTACTACAAAAGTCTAAGGATCATTGCACGTCTGCCTATAAAAACTTTCTAGACTGGAGGACTGCCAAAGGCATAAATTCGTTTTCCGAATCCGTATTATTAGTATATTTAGTTGCCATTGTAACGGAACAAAAATCAATCTCCTTATTGACTAAAGAGTGTTGGTACATTTTCATGCAAATAACTTGAAATAATATCAATGAAATTCAAATACATATATAACTTTAAGTAAAACACAAATTACCAACTTTAGTTACACAAAACAACAAAAAGTCAGATGCTGGTACTCCAATTTATCGTTCTCCAGCAACTGTACTCAACTAAAGTTGGTAGAAGTATGTGTTTTATTTTAAAAAATTTGAAGCAGCATCAATAAAATTGCAAAATAAAAACACTAAATCACCACAATACACCAAAACAATTTTACTTTTACACTGGACGCGCGTTTCGCTAACCATGTTAGCATCATCAGCAGATGATTATAAACTAAAGTACAATCTACAAGGTGAGCGTTTATATACTCGCTCAGTGGGCCCCGAGTGGGCGTGGCAAAATCTAGCCAAACCGAGTCAGAGCCAACTGAGCGTAACAGTTAAATTTCCGCCACTAGAGTAGTAGGAACAAAGAACTTGAAGGAATTGGACCGTTGACTCTGTTCATACTATCTTTACATTTATTAATTCTGATGCTTTCATATGCATCTAATTGCCTGTAATTTGAGACTTGTTTAATTAATTTTAAATTATTAACATCTATACAATGTTCTTTATCAACAATATGTTCGGCAACGCAAGATTTATCCGGTCTACCATATCTTATCTGAGCTAAATGTTACAATCATTACAAGAAATTTCATAAATACCCGACCTTTCCAGTGGAGGTGTTTTATCTTTTGGATTACCTAATAATTGTTGTAATTTATTATTAGCACTATACACAAGTTTATAATTGACATTCTTAAAAATTCCTTTTAGACCACGGGATAACTCTCTATCAAACGGTATCGAAAAATATTTAGACGTATCTTTCTCCACTTGAAAAGTCGAATTTTCAGAAATCATTAACCTATACCTACGTTTTCTAATTAATTTATCAACTAGTGAAGGAGAATATCCATTACACTCAGCTACATTCCTAATGTAATCTCTTTCTATTTCATATCTTTCGTTGGAAAGTGGGAAACTAAGAAATTTAAACTAGCCATTTTATGTTCAACACTATGATGTGATTCATTAGGAATATATCTGCGTGTGGTCGTATTTTTCCTATAGATATCAGATTCCAGGCAATTATTAGTATTTCTAATATCTAATACATCTAGAAATGGTAATCTGTCGTTGTTCTCAATTTCATGCGTAAATTTAATGGAAGGAAAACGATTATTTAACTTAGAAATAAAAATTATCTATGGTGTCTGAATGTGTATCAAAAACAGCAAAAATATCATCCACATACCTAAACCATACTCTTGGAAAATACTCAAACTGATTCTTAGCCTCCACTTCAAACCTGCTCATGAATAAATTAGCCAAAAATGGAGACAATGGATTACCCATTGCTGTACCTTCTCGCTGTTCAAAAAAGTTGTTATTAAATTGAAAACAATTTTGTTTCATACATAACGATGCAAGCTCAATATATTCACTCACAGTTTTGTTGTCGAGACCATTTGCGTTCAGTAATTCCTTTAAGTAGCCTAAAGTATGTGGAATTGGAACACTTGGGAACAACGAAGATACATCAAAGGAGACCAAAATTTCACCTTCATGCAATGTTATATCTTTAATTTTGTTAATGAATTCAATATTATTTTTAACTGAGAAAGAAGGTTCATGATCAGGTAAATTTTCGAACTCCCTTGATAACCATTTTGCCAAATTATAAGTCCGAGAACCTACAGCCGAAACAATTGGGCGCATAGACTTGTCCGGTTTATGAATTTTTGGCAAAGCATACAATTTGGTAATGAGGATTGGATACTTGCAATTTCCTTTTAAAGAAAGATCAATAAGGGTGTTACATTCTTTTAGAGAGTTTTTTAACGTCTGCTACCATCTTCGGCAAGGGATTCTTTTTCAAATTTATGTAGGGGCCATTATCGATTAAGTTGTTAACCTTATCGTAATAGTCTTTTTTATCTAATATAACAACCTTATTTCCCTTATCAGCTTTTAGATAGAAACAATCCTTGTTACGCAAACTCCTGACAATATTGTGCTCTTTGTTAGACGCTCACAAACGCTCACAGACGCTCATAAACGCTCACCTTGTAGATTGTACTTTAGTTTATAATCATCTGCTGATGATGCTAACATGGTTAGCGAAACGCACGTCCAGTGTAAAAGTAAAAGTGTTTTGGTGTATTGTGGTGATTTAGTGTTTTTATTTTGCTGTGTAACACCAAAGGTTCCAACCCTCAACTGTAATCAATAAAATTCAAATACATATGTATATAACGATAAATAAAACAAAAATTATCAACTTTAGTTACACAAAACAACAAAAAGTCAGCTGCTGGTGGTACGATCTATCATTTTTCAATAAATTTATTTTACTACAAGTGCTAGAAAAAAGTACTAATATACAGGTATGTCGTAAAACACATCTAATAATAAACTTCCCAAATATTTGAAAATAGAATAGTTCGAGATGAGTGCGACTCCCGATGTAACTGATGATATTGACGTTTTTATTATCTTTTAGTTAATTTTGACGTTTGAAATTGCCAAATTTTAAGTAGGTAGTGACATTTTCCTCTAAAACGTGAATACAATAATTAATAGTAAGATTAACATTAAAAATACAAATTCAAACACTCCTCATAATTATGATAATGGTCGTGGACAAAGTATAGTATTCGACTCGCAATTTATAGCCATTATTCACATTCGCCTCGTCCAATAATACCTATACTATAAATAATGATAAATTTTACATCTCTACATATTAAAAATAAGATCATAAAACTTTCCTCAGCTATCTCTCTATAATATTCTTCAGCTTATCTGCTATCCATTAAAACTTTTATAACAAAGGATTTTGGGAATAAAAAAGGCTTTGCCGTTTCAGAGGGAGCTATTTTTAAAAATTAGAATGAAAGTATCAGTACAGAATATATATTTATTTAAAAATATAAAGTTACTTTACGAAGATTTATTATTAACCAAAAAGTTTACATGATTTTAAGCTAAAGAAATTTTTAAATTATGTTTAGATTGAAGTTTTTTTATTTTACATAATCTTTTAAACTTTTAAATCTTAAAAAGAATATGAATATTCTTCCATTATTTCAAAAAAAAATATTTATTAAAACTTTAACAAATATTTATCTCTCATAATTTAAGCCAAAAGTACTTTAATATTGTCGCTAAAGGATTAAAGATTGTTAAAATACAAAAATATCAGTTACAAACTTATCTGACATTTGAAAATAATAATATTTTATCCTACAGGGTGGTCCGAACTGTATTCCGGAAACTTCGGCAGCATATTCTGCAGATAAAAAGATTTTTGACATAAGAAATTTGATTTTGATGGCAATATGACTCCTATTTGTAGGTGGGGGCACCTACCTAACCTAAACATATTAGGGCCATCGTAAAAAAAGATCGTCAGACAGTGGCTCTAAATATAAGCAGGTAGAAAGTTTAGCTTCCAGTTATTTCAATGTTTACAATATAACGAAGAATCTACAACAGTAATTACTTCTATTTTTATGAATGTTTAAGTTACTTTCTTAATTTTTTTTCAAAATAATGTACCTAGTAGAAACATAGTCTAATGAACCCTGTTTGAAAAACGTTAAATTAAATATAATATTTAAAGTACAGTTGTCCTCCTTGGATATGACTACAATACAACTAAAAAAACTAATTTAATAAAAAAAACATGTGGTTGTAGAAAAACTTAAAATATTATTTTTTTATTTTTTAACAAAGGTATAATAACAGGTATCATACCAACCATAAATAGAGTAGGTATGTCATATAAAAATGTTTTGAGTTTTTACTAGAATCGACCCTTGATAAACAAAAGGGATTAGATTTAAGTTTACCTTTGATCCAGTCTGTATACTATTTCTTTGGATTTTCTGCACGTGTGCAAAAACTACACTAAAACACTATATCTTATAGAAAATAAAATATTGTGCCTTGGATTTGAGGGATTTCATCTGAAAAATTATTAATTTGGAAGAAAACCGGCAACAAGCGGCAGAAAATAATAATATTTCCGTGCAGTCTTCTGGTCGCAACGACCAACGGACGGTCAGGGGTGCAACTTTGTTCATGTTTCAAAGCGATAGTAAAGTAATTTGTAGCTCGAGGCACTATGTTCAGTAGCAACATCGATTCGTAGCGATATTCTGATTTCTCGCTTTGTGGCGAGGCGACTGCCTAGACATAGCCTAGACCGTGTCGCACACGTGTGCAAGAGTGTGATAGTGATATCATATTTCGCAGCATTTAAGCGACAAAAGTTTTGCAATGAACATAGTACCGATCTGGGGTACAACTTTGTTCAAGTTACAAACCGATCGTTTAGAAGCGATGACAAAACCAGATCGATACTATGTTCATTGCAAAACTATTGTCGCTCAAATGCTGCGAAATATGGTATCACTATCACACTCTTGCACACGTGTCTAGACTGTCGCCTCGCCACAAAGCGAGAAATCAGAATATCGCTACGAATCGATGTTGCTACTGAACATAGTGCATCAAGCTACAAATTACTTTGCTATCGCTTTAAAACATGAAGAAAGTTGCACCCCTGGTTTCGACATCGCTTCTCTCAAGCAAAAATGTAAAGATACTATTTTTGTTGCCCTCAAATAAATTGCCATAAACTAATATTACTTAGGTTTAATTAAGTGCAAAAAAGAAAAAATCAGTTCTTTTTACCTTCTTGTCGAACGTCCATTACAGAAAAGGCAACAGCTTTTATCAATTTTAATAAAATAAGTAATTAATTGGCGTTATCTGAAAACTGTTTATGTCAGCTTGATACCAGTAGCAAAAATGTGACATTTCTAATAAAAAAAAGCGCTACACTAGGCTTACTTGATTTTGTTATTTATTATGTATCGTTTACAGGGGAATATAAGAAAAGTATTAGCGACAGTTTAATGCAAACATTTTAAAATTAAAATTTCTAAGTAATGACCTATCTGGGAACCACTGTGTATTGCCGTTTGATCCAGGAACTGTAGTAGCACACTTTTAAAAGAACAACAGGAATTTAATACAACCGACACCTACTGTGTAGAAAATAACCTAGATTTACCTATCTTGGAACAATTTCTTATATTTTTGCTGACAAAGACATAAAATTAAAAATATGCCAAAACACTGTCAGGACACCGAGCGAAGACGAGATACCTATTATATTAGAACAGTATCACACAGGAAAAAAAATATATCTCAAATATTTTTTTCTTAAAAAACGGTTAATCTAAGGAATAGAGTATTAATATTCATAAAATTTATACAGGGAATTTAATTATGTAATAAAAAATTTACAATTTGTAATTACAAATTTACATAAATTATATATTATATAATATTCATAAAATTTTACAGGCAATTTAATTATGTAATAGAAAACAGGGATGCCCATTTAAAATAAGAAAGTTGCTGTCAACTTCCGCTATTTCTGGTGTACCGCCTTATTGAAAATATTTTTTATCGATAGATAACGTTGTAAAACAATAATATGCAAAATATCTCTGATCTAGATATTGTAGTTCTGTAGAAACTTCTAATGCACGCTCAGCCTGGGACACCGTGTGTATCTTTATAATAATCGATTACCACATTAAATTTTAAACTCCCTGTTCTTATCCCTGTCTAAGCTCTCCCATTCTCCTATCCGTTCCGACAATACTAAAGCGAAAATTAATAATTTAACCCTTGTTGCAGACATGCTGCCCCGATTCACCGAGCCCATTCCCAACGTGACGGTCACGGTGGGCAGGGACGCCCTCTTGGCCTGCGTCGTGGACAACCTGCGAAGCTTCAAGGTGAGCTAGAGATACATTTAAGACTGCGCCGGATTTCGGGTGATTAATTAGTCTCGCCGCTGGAAACGGATTGCCTTAAGGGGTTGCGTCGTTTCTATGGGGGAGATTGCGATGGGGGAAACACGTTTTATTTGAATTGGAGAGGAGGGGAAAATACGTTGTCTAGGATTAAAGCGAGTTAAAGTGTTTATCTAAGTCAGTTGTGCAGATTGCTGAAATTCGTATTCATAACGTGGGAGTAACAGAAGATTTTGATATAAAAAGGGTGTTAGGTAGGGGCGTATTCTCTATTTGTCTCAGTAGTTTGATTTCGGAAAAGGCAAATATCGACTCTGAAATTCAGCACAGAATTAGCAGCGCCTCAAGAGCATTCTGGAAATTAAAAGAGAGGGTTTTCTACAATTATGACCTGAGCACAAAATAAAACTTGCAGTGTATCGAGCAGTAATAATCCCTACCATGTTATATGGAAGCGAAACCTGGGTGCCGTACCGCCGGCACACGAACGCATTAAACAAGTTGCAGCAGAGACACCTTAGACAACTGTTAAGAATCAAATGGTACCACCATGTCTCAAACGTATCAGTCATTGAAAAAGCAAGCTGCGAAAGCGCTGAAGTGATGATTACTAAATCTCGCTTAAGATGGGCTGGCCATGTATGCAGGATGCAAGAAAACCGCCTACCGAAATCTCTTCTTTACGGTGAACTTGTAGAGGGTAAGAGGAAACTGTCTGTCAAAGCACCTTTCAGCAACATGCAAAAACGCCTTTGCGAAAGAACTCAAGAGAATTTAGTGCTGTTAGTACTAGAACTAAGAGAAGACGTACACAAGAATTGGTTTCTCAATATATCCTGCTGAACTTGAGTTCGCTACGAATTTTGTTTTCCTCAAATTCATCACTGTATATACAAAAAAAAGGAAAGAGGAATGTTGCTTTTGCCATCAAAAAAGCTACAATTTCTAGTCCAGAAGAGTTGGCAAAAATAAAAAAATTAAAAAGGTTAAACAACGAGATGACCATTTTCTCCAGAGGAAGCCTTGATAAAGATAACATTTTGTAGACCAGTAAATACATTCAGTTAAAATACCCAACTAACACAATATCATTGTCAACATTGTTTTAAGTTGTAATATTCACTTGTAAATTCAATAAATAAAATGACAAAATACCATCTTGTTAATATCCTGACGCAATAAAACAAAATAATATTAGGTACTGTAAATGGTATAGAGCGTCAAAAATGAAAATGGCTGTAACTTTTGATACACATAGTATAAACCATTCACCCCTATATCAAAATGCTGGAAAAAGTACCAGGAATTGAAATCTTAAAAAATATATAGGGTGTTTTATTTAAAAAAACTGAAGTTTGGTCTGTAGCACTTTTCTTACACACCCCGTATAATTAAAAATATTTTAATAAGAAGCAATTAATTATTACTTATAACTTTTATATAGTATTATTTTAAAATTCTTAATAGCAAACGAGATACTGGACTTTATCGCACTAACTGAACACCCTGTATATAAAATAGGAAGGTAAAAATGTAAAAAATATTTTTGATGAGTGTTTTTTTGATTTTAAAACAAACATTATAAATAACAATTATTTCCTTTATTTCAAAAACAAAATTGAGTGTCCCCGTAATTTTTCCATTTAGACCACTGTGCGCCGGTTTGAGGCCGGATGAGATCGTATATCTCGTGAGTAAGAATTGATTTCGACACTTGCCAAGTCGGTAGGCCATTGACCATGATATGGCCGAGGACCGCGGTTCGGATTCCGCGTAAACAAATTAGACCCCGTCCAGATTAGCCCTAGCAGCAAAAAGGAGACGTTAACTGAAAGCTTCACTTTTACTTTCTTAAAACATGTGCAAAATATTCTAATTTTTTTTTAAGGGTTTTATATATTTCTTCTTCATTGTTCATACGGCATAACACCTCGATATTTGGAACTCTATTGTCCCAAGAAATCCGTAACATGCGACAATACCACCACCAGTTAAGGTCAAAAACACATAGCATCGGATCGCATTCTTCTTAAATCAAAGTTTATATCTCTACTGCAAAGAAATTTCTTTAGTTTAAAAAAAACTCAATCCTGGACTTTATTTCTTGCAATTGTTCGGCAGTTTCGTTTATTATTGTGCTCAAGTATTTGTAGTGATGGACTTTTTCTATTGGCGTGCTGTCTATTGATATTGATGTATTTATTTTTTTTGTAATAATCATGAATTTCGTTTTCCTCAAATTCATGTTCAGCCCATATTGCTTGCAGAATACACATATTCTTTGAAGTAGGTTGTGCAGATTTTTACTATTTTCTGTCATTACTACTGCATGGTCAGCGTATCTGATGAAACGTTGGCCGCCCCTACTGTATAGCATCTTTAGTTGCATAAAAAAGTAGTACAGTCGTATGAAAATGGCATCTCTGGACCTCTTCGCATAAGCGAGAAACCCTGTAAAATACGCAAAAATGATATAAATATAATACAATTATATATTACACCAATGAATTAAAACGAACAATTAATAAAATAGAATATCACAGAGAAATGAATAAATTATCTTCCTAAACTGAACCAATACCAAGACAAATTAAAGGAGACACTTCCATTTCCGTTATTTCTCGATGGGATTAGTCCCTGGAAATACACTGCACTACAACGGACTTAGAGCTTGATACGTCAGATCAGACCTCAAGAGCCTAAGCTTATAATGCGCTTTCGTTCCCGATGGACAGCATTATACAAAATCGATTGGGATTCAGGCCGAGTCGCCATAAACATCTTAACTCTTTGGGCCTGTCACTGTGCAGGACATAGACGGAATAAACGATGAAGATTTTTATTATTTATGATATCCGTCGTCTGGACGTTTGTCGTGTTAAACAGAATCATCTCTAATGGTGGCGGTTGATCGAAAATAGAATTCTGAATCGGAGTAAGATGATTGGTGATTTAAATATAATTATAAATAATAATATAGAGTAAAATCCTACTAACATAAGAGACATTGGTGGTTTTGAAGTGATTGAAAAGTTCAATTACCTCGGATTCCTTATATACGCATACTACCTATATTTCGTAACTCAACAACGAGACTAATTTGAATATGGAAAGAATATGGAAACACACCCTATCGAAATATTTTTTTATCGCTGCTTATACAGGGTGGCGCCTCTCATACGACGCGGAGGCTCCAAGGAGAACGACAGTGTGTATTGAAATGAAATTTTGTGAGCGTATGTAGATTAATTTAGAGCATTGTTTAAAAATATAGAGAGTTCTACAGTGTGTCCCCAAAAAAGTTACACATCAAAGTTGGTTTGGTTTTTTGTAATGGAACGGCCTATATATTAATTGATTTTCGGATTCTAGGAGAAAAATAAAGGAGTTTCATTAGAGAAGTATATGACTAAGATGTAAGGTTTTTGACATATTTAACAATTTCTTAAAATGAACAACAATTTTTAAATTTCAATAAAAGTTACATAAATTCGAATTTAGTCGCTATAAACCAATATGTAGTTAAAATAACGATTGTGCTTTAAATCAAATTAAAACTTGGCTCAAAAAATGATACACGGTGAGACAAAATTAATATTGAACATTGGTTACCTTTAAAAACAAATTACTCTTGATTTTAAATCAAACACTTACTATATTATTTCGATATTTAGTGAGGAATTCATATCTCTTCAAAAGACTATTAAGGTAGCCTATCTCTCCAGCAAAGATTTTCCTACATATTTTCATTATTATGATTTAGTGTCAGTAGATCTTTATTATTTGATAAAATATAGGCGATTGTAATAGGTCTGATACTCGTGCCAAACAAGAAAAAGTCATTAGGGGATAAATCGGATGAATACGGACAATCAGACATTAATTCGATACTTTTCTTCTTCAAATATTCAGTTGTTTGATGATGGGAGAATGATGCGACGTTTTTTGTTCTTAAAACTTCTTTAAACTTATTTCATCGAAGATCGTTTATAAACAAATTGTTGTATACCATTCGGCATTAATAGTTCTTCGATCATCTAATGGTGCGTCCAGACCTGAGGAGTCGAGTGCGAGACGAGCGCAAGACAAGAGCGAGACAAGAGCGAGGGAAGAGCAAGACAAGTGCGAGACGGGAGCAAGACATTTCCTATCCATTTTTTGACACAAGCCTGCCTCGAGACAAGCGAGTTGGATCATAGTGAAAGGTGCCCGGTTTGTGTAAACATGTCCGATGCAAAACCTGCAGCAAATAATAACGCATAAGTAATAAATTTTTGTATCTTTAACATGATATTTGGTTTACCGTATTTCATTCATCGTCGATTTTTTCCCTTTTACCCTCATTTGTTTCGAGACCTAAAATTAGTTTTTAGAACAAAATGTTAAATAGAAATGCGAGTAGAAATGTTATAGGAAAGGTTAAAAAGCACATTTTAAAAAATTACTTTAGTGTATACAGGGTACTTCAAAAAGTATTACGGATATAGGTATGTTTTAATGGGAGTACCCTATTTTTTATTTTATTATTAGATTCTACGTACAATTCGGTAATTTTTTTTTGCATATCATATTACCTATATATCTAAAATAATAGAGTTTGTAATAATTCAATTTGTTTAAAGAAATTTTAGATTTCGGTACGGTAAAAAGTGTCAGTGATGCATAATTTGTAAATTCAATTAAAAAAGATGATAATACATACGGTGTTCCATTTAAAAAATTTGAGATTATTTACTTTTAAATAGTCGAAATTCATAAATATATGTTGAACACACTGTAGCATGTAACACAAATGGCTTTATCTATATCTTTTTCTTCGTCCCTATAAAACTATACTAAAAAATTTTAGAACTCCAATTTCAGAAACAATAGCATGACTGACAATTTTTTACGACACTGAAATTTAACATTTTTTGTTTAATCAAATTGAAATATTACAAAAACTATTAGTTTTAGGGGTCTACCGCTTTAGGTATAGATATAACATTATACCTGGCATTATACATAAAAAAAAGTTATAAAATTTTACGCAGAATCTAAAAATAAAATAAAAAATAGGGTATTACGTTTAAAAAAACATGTTATATCCGTAACACTATTTTGAATCACCCTGTATACTCTATAATAATTTTATAATGTGTATCTTAACTTTTTTTACTTTTAACTTTTTTTAAACACTTTAATAATTCTCTTTTATATTCTTCCCACGGTTTTATTCATCGATTGTGAAATATCTACCCACGCATCGTGTTTATTGTTTTTTTTTTAATGTTCTTTATCTTTTGGATTCTTTATATTGGTTTTCATTATATAAATCGATGAATTTCAGCTAATCTTTTTCCGTCCAAGTCTCCATTTCAATATGCACTAATATCAGAGCTAATATCTCGCAGTCGAGCGAGCCTACCAAAAACACGTCCAGACTTGGCCGCGAGCTTTCTTTGATCGACCGTCGAAAAACCGACAGGAGATGGATAGCAACGAGGCTCCGTGGGTTGTCTCGCGAGACAGTCGCGAGACTCTTGCGAGACCCCTCCACCCTTTGAAAAACACCGTAAATTTGGAATGTCTCGCGCTCGTCTCGCACTCGACTCCTCAGGTCTGGACGCACCATAATGGAATAGTTGCGACGTGTCCAGGTACAACCTAAGAAACAAGCGATTGTAAAAGCTTAAAAGGCAACCTACGTAATTAATACAGTTAAAATCAATATAGGGCCGACGCAAAATCCTCGGTTGGTTAAATTTGACCATTTCTAATTACCTAGAGATAGATCAACTATCTCTCTCCTTTTTTTTGTTATCGAACAGACTAAACACAAGAAGAACCGTATACACGCCTGTCGATTGCATATCGCATAAAAGGATTAGCTAACGACCAGTCATCGCGCAAGCCAACAAAACAAACTGGAAAACGGTAGTGTCGAGCCATCCTCTTAGCGGGACAAAGCGACAAGGACTCGAGTCCGTGAGTGGAATCCTATTTAAAAGCCGGTGTATGTCCCTGTAGAGTTAGGCAGACGTGACGAGAGTACAGTGGGCAGAGCCAGGGCCACGACGACAGAATTGTGCGATACTCGTTCGGGTCTCGTCTAAAAGTAATGGAGAAAAAGCGTCGATTGACTCTTTCCGGAATTTCGTGCTATGAGGTGCTTAATATACATGTGTTGGTAGAATTTACTGCTAAATGATGACAAATTTCTTAGTGGTTCTTCGCTACTTTATACTGAAAAATGCTTAGAAAGTTGCAGACGATCGACAAAAAACGGCATCAGAGTTGGGTTGGATATTAAGACCGCTGTCATTTTATATTAAAATTTCTACGGAAAATGATAATAAACTGGACGTTTTTTTTTCGACCGTATGCGGGTATATCTCCTCAATAAACAAACTGAATCTGAAAGGAAGAAACATAAAAAAATTGTTTAATTAACTAAAACCATGAAATGCTTTTACTTTTTTTGTAGAAATGTCTATTTGTCATAGACTTGCATTAATTCTTAGCACACATACATCGCGCTGCCTCAGCTGCATGGTTTCCGTATTGTCAATAACCAACATTAAGTTCAGCTTGAGTTTGTATCAATTTTGGAAAAAATATGTTGATATAAAGCAAATAGATTGACGACCAACCAACAGTCGCTCTCATCAGGTCGATTTATAGTTTTATTTTAATAAAATATTGTATTAATACTATTAAAATCAAAATAGAGCCGACGCGCGACGCAATCAGATGCGGGTAACTGAAAATTAAGTTCGTATCAGTCATCGCCAGGTCAGTGAAATTATATTGTAAATTATTGTTAATTCGATAAAAACTTTTAGACACCCATGAAAGAATGGAACTTTAATAATCAGTCTAAAGTTTCGCGAAAAACGTTGGTTGGTTATATTTGATAATTTTTAATAACCCTATTGGCATATTACTAGTTAAACATATATCAGTTTAACAGTTTCTCTCATTTATATCCTATTTTTCTTTTTATTATCGGACAGAGCACACAGAAAAAGAACCGTATACACGCTTGTCGGTTAGATTTGGAATAAAAGAATTAGCTAGCGCTCAGGCATCGCGCGCGCTAACATAACAAACTAGAAAATGGGAGTGTCGAGCGATCCCCTTACAGGGACAAAGCGACAAGGACTCGAGTCCGTGAGTGGAATCCTATTTAAAAGCCGGTGTATGTCCCTGTAGAGTTAGGCAGACGTGACGAGAGTACAGTGGGCAGAGCCAGGGCCACGACGACAGAATTGTGCGATTCTCGTTCGGGTCTCGTCTAAAAGTAATGGAGAAAAAGCGTCGATTGACTCTTTCCGGAATTTCGTGCTATGGTGTGCTTAATATACATGTGTTGGTAGAATTTACTGCTAAATGATGACAAATTTCTAAGTGGTTCTTTGCTACTTTATACTGAAAAATGCTTAGAAAGTTGCAGACGATCGACAAAAAACGGCATCAGAGTTGGGTTGGATATTAAGACCGCTGTCATTTTATATTAAAATTTCTACGGAAAATGATAATAAACTGGACGTTTTTTTTTCGACCGTATGCGGGTATATCTCCTCAATAAACAAACTGAATCTGAAAGGAAGAAACATAAAAAAATTGTTTAATTAACTAAAACCATGAAATGCTTTTACTTTTTTTGTAGAAATGTCTATTTGTCATAGACTTGCATTAATTCTTAGCACACATACATCGCGCTGCCTCAGCTGCATGGTTTCCGTATTGTCAATAACCAACATTAAGTTCAGCTTGAGTTTGTATCAATTTTGGAAAAAATATGTTGATATAAAGCAAATAGATTGACGACCAACCAACAGTCGCTCTCTCATCAGGTCGATTATAGTTTTATTTTAATAAAATATTGTATTAATACTATTAAAATCAAAATAGAGCCGACGCGCGACGCAATCAGATGCGGGTAACTGAAAATTAAGTTCGTATCAGTCATCGCCAGGTCAGTGAAATTATATTGTAAATTATTGTTAATTCGTTAAAAACTTTTAGACACCCATGAAAGAATGGAACTTTAATAATCAGTCTAAAGTTTCGCGAAAAACGTTGGTTGGTTATATTTGATAATTTTTAATAAACTCATTGGCATATTACTAGTTAAACATATATCAGTTTAACAGTTTCTCTCATTTATATCCTATTTTTGTTTTTATTATCGGACAGAGCACATAGAAAAAGAACCGTATACACGCTTGTCGATTAGATTTGGAATAAAAGAATTAGCTAACGCTCAGGCATCGCGCGCGCTAACATAACAAACTAGAAAATGGGAGTGTCGAGCGATCCCCTTACAGGGACAAAGCGACAAGGACTCGAGTCCGTGAGTGGAATCCTATTTAAAAGCCGGTGTATGTCCCTGTAGAGTTAGGCAGACGTGACGAGAGTACAGTGGGCAGAGCCAGGGCCACGACGACAGAATTGTGCGATTCTCGTTCGGGTCTCGTCTAAAAGTAATGGAGAAAAAGCGTCGATTGACTCTTTCCGGAATTTCGTGCTATGAGGTGCTTAACATACATGTGTTGGTAGAATTTACTGCTAAATGATGACAAATTTCTTAGTGGTTCTTTGCTACTTTATACTGAAAAATGCTTAGAAAGTTGCAGACGATCGACAAAAAACGGCATCAGAGTTGGGTTGGATATTAAGACCGCTGTCATTTTATATTAGAATTTCTACGCAAAATGATAATAAACTGGACGTTTTTTTTCGACCGTATGCGGGTATATCTCCTCAATAAACAAACTGAATCTGAAAGGAAGAAACATAAAAAAATTGTTTAATTAACTAAAGCCATGAAATGCTTTTACTTTTTTGTAGAACTGTCTATTTGTCATAGACTTGCATTAATTCTTAGCACACATACATCGCGCTGCCTCAGCTGCATGGTTTCCGTATTGTCAATAACCAACTTTAAGTTCAGCTTGAGTTTGTATCAATTTTGGAAAAAATATGTTTCTATAAAGCAAATAAATTGACCACCAACCAACAGTCGCTCTCATCAGGTCGATTTATAGTTTTATTTTAATAAAATATTGTATTAATACTATTAAAATCAAAATAGAGCCGACGCGATCAGATGCGGGTAACTGAAAATTAAGTTCGTATCAGTCATCGCCAGGTCAGTGAAATTATATTGTAAATTATTGTTAATTCGATAAAAACTTTTAGACACCCATGAAAGAATGGAACTTTAATAATCAGTCTAAAGTTTCGCGAAAAATGTTGGTTGGTTATATTTGATAATTTTTAATAACCCTATTGGCATATTACTAGTTAAACATATATCAGTTTAACAGTTTCTCTCATTTATATCCTATTTTTCTTTTTATTATCGGACAGAGCACATAGAAAAAGAACCGTATACACGCTGGTCGATTAGATTTGGAATAAAAGAATTAGCTAACGCTCAGTCATCGCGCGCGCTAACATAACAAACTAGAAAATGGGAGTGTCGAGCGATCCCCTTACAGGGACAAAGCGACAAGGACTCGAGTCCGTGAGTCGAATCCTATTTAAAAGCCGCTGCATGTCTCTATAGAGTTAATAGACGTGACGAGCATACAGTAGGTAGAGCCAGGGACATGACGACAGAGCGGTGGGATTCTCGTTCGGATCTCGTCTAAAAAAGGCTTCGATTGAGTCTTTCCGGAATTTTGTGCTGATGAGGTGCTTAATGTACCTGTGTTAAAAGAAGTCACTGCTAGATGGGTTTCTCATCAAAATGTAGTTAACTAAAAAAATATAACTGCCGAATTTATGTGTTATTATTGGTTGTTTTATCAATTAAATAATTATCTGGTTCTCTTCTTCTTTCTCAGCGTGGTTCCATCCAATGTTGGATAAAGGCCTCTTCTAGGTTTTTCCATGCTTCGCGATCTCTAGCCAATCTTATTCATTGTCTTCCTGCCACTGTTCTATGACGTCATCGACCCATCTCTTTTTTGGTCGGCCTACACTTCTTGTTGTTCCCCTAGGTCTCCATAGAATAACTTTTTGGGGCCATCGGTATGGATCCTGTCTTGCCACATGTCCTATCCATTGCCACTTCAGACTTGCCACTCTTTTAATAACATCCATTACTATTTTTTTTCGTATGTGGGTGTTCCGTATTTTTTCCCTAATGTTGACTCCTAACATGATTCTTTCCATGGCTCTTTGTGCTACTCGTAGTTGTACTGCTATTTTTCGGGTAATTGCCATAGTCTCTAAGCCATACGTAAGCAAAGGTTGAATGCAGCTGTCGTAAGTCTTTTTCTTTAGGTCGATGGGCACCTTTTTTTCCTTGAAAATATCGCTCATATTTCCTAATGCTACCCATGCCAAATGGATCCTGCGTTTAATCTCCGTATTTTGGTTCTCTTTACCCAGCTTGATTTTCTGACCTAAATATATATAATGGTCTACGTTTTCAAAACAACGTTGCCTACGGTAATATTAGGAATATTGTTGCTCATTATCTTGGTCTTCTTCAAGGCCAATTTTCTGGGATTGGTCATTTAGCTTCTTTAGCATGGTGTACCCTCGACAAAAATTGCCAATTACATTTGGATTAAAGGAATTAGCATATGCTCCTATATCTGAAATTATCGAAATATATTTACTCATATCTGAGGATTATGTAAAGTGACCTGAAAGGAAGCTAAAAATGCAATAATATACAGGGTTTTCCATTTAAAAAATCATCCTGATCCGCTCACACTTTTTTGAGCCACCTTATAGAAGTTAAAATATATTCCTGAAATACATTCTCGTACATACTTTAGGTTTGCACTTAAAGAAAATTCTTAATTCGTTTTTTATTCTAGGGGCCACAGGTTCCCGACGTACTATTATTAAATTACATCAAAATTTTAAGGTGTCCGTTTTTCGTACCGCTGCGCGGTGAGTGTATGCTATTAGTATATTATACCCCAAACCATTATAATATCTAACTTGTGACTGATAGTCTTGTCACATATACAGGGTGTTTCAAAAAACATGTGCCATCTCTCGTGTGGAGATGCCTCACCTAAAAATAAGACTTATTTTTCACATCAACATAGGTCCGATTCTGCTTTGTTTCGTAGCTACAGGGTGTTAAAGTCTTAAATTTTTTTAAATTTATTATATAGTACTTTTAGCGTTTCGAATGAAATTTTGAGGATAAAAGTTACTATAAATGCCACATATTTTGATGCTAAAAAAATGTCGACATATGCACCAGGGACTTGCATATAGGTTATCACTGGAATATTTTTCTAAAAAAAAAAACATGCACGCTACTGTTTTTTTTTTCTTTTGTTAGCGAAATAGTGTAAGTAGTTTAATGCCGATTAAAAGTTGTCTCATGATATTTTGTCGATTTCTGCCTCTTTGATGAGATAAACGCAATTTTATTAATTTGCCTTGATCCAAGTCGAATAGCAAACTTTAAAAAAAATTAATAGCATTAACTTGCGAAAGTTTTTAATAAATACTCATTGATTCCTCATCAAAAAATATGAAAAAAAGTTTCTATAAACATGGGTATTGAAATGCATAGATAGTTTTAGAATTACAGGATGTTAAAACTTTTTGAAATTAGATTTTTTAATTACCTTAAATACCATTATTTCTTAATTTGAATTTGCTGTAGGTTGGACTAATAGTAATAATAACTAATAGTAATATTATTTAATAATAAATTAAGTAAAAATCATTTATTAATTTTATTTTGTTTGGTTTGAGAAATATTTATTATTATGAGTTTTGTTTGGTTTAAGAAATATATTAGTTCTAAACTATTTTAGTTCAATTAGCAGAACTATAGTTCAGAACTATACTAGTTCAATTAACAGAACTATTTTAGTTCAATTGACAGAACTATTTTTAGTTCAATTGACAGAACTATTTTAGTTCAATTGACCAAACTATTTTAGTTCAATTAGCAGAACTATAGTTCAGAACTATACTAGTTCAATTAACAGAACTATTTTAGTTCAATTGACGGAACTATTTTTAGTTCAATTGACAGAACTATTTTAGTTCAATTGACCGAACTATTTTAGTTCAATCAACAGAACTATTTTAGTTCAATCAACAGAACTATTTTAGTTCAATTAACAGAACTATTTTAGTTCAATTGACAGAACTATATTAGTTCAATCAACAGAACTATATTAGTTCAATCAACAGAACTATATTAGTTCAATCAAAATAACTATATTAGTTCAATTAACAGAACTATATTAGTTCAATCAACAGAACTATATTAGTTCAATCAACAGAACTATATTAGTTCAATCAACAGAACTATATTAGTTCAATCAACAGAACTATATTAGTTCAATTAACAGAACTATATTAGTTCAATCAACAGAACTATATTAGTTCAATCAACAGAACTATATTAGTTCAATCAACAGAACTATATTAGTTCAATCAACAGAACTATATTAGTTCAATCAAGAGAACTATATTAGTTCAATTGACAGAACTATATTAGTTCAATCCAGTGATTAATTATTCCAGTGATAACCCATATGCACGTCCCTAATAAACTTATCGACACTTTTTTAGCATTAAAATATGTAGTACTTATAGTAACATTTACCCTCAAAATTTCATTCGAACTGCTAAAAGTACTTGGAAGAAAATTATAATAAATCGAAAGATTATTAAAACTTTAACACCCTGTAGCTACGAAACAAAGTAAAATCGGACCTATGTTGATATGAAAAATAAGTCTTATTTTTACGTGAGGAATCTCCCCACGAGAGATGGCACATGTTTTTTGATATACCCTGTCAAGACACTCATATAAGCTTCGAATCAACATGGCAATACGTATGTGCCTATACAAACCGAATTAAGCGTTAAAGCCCACCTTATTCGCGGACATTTTATACGAGTATATACATTTTTTATGTGTATTTATTGCGACAGTTAAAAAGCTATTTGGCAGATTTTATTGTCAGATTTGCTTTACTTCTTGCTCCGGAATAGTATTCAAACACTTCAAGCCCGAGTTTAAAACTTTACGCTTTTGTTTACCCTCACTTCGATACTTTTGTTTATAATACACTAGAGTTTTGGCGTAAAGCCTTTTGTCGAAGTTTGGAGAGAAATTTCCCTTTATAAATAATGTAAAAGCTATGTCACAAATTGTTTAGGAATTTGAAAAGTCTTTGAATTATCTGGAGAATCTTTAATAATTGAGTAATATAAAAGCAAAATAGATATGCTCAACTTTAGAGTAAATGCTTATATTTCTGCTTAATATTGTAAAAGGAAAATGCGACTTTAAAACGAAATTTAAACTAATAATATAAAGGCACAACGGTTACTTCAATTAAGTGAAAAGGCTAGTTTTCCCTGTAAAATCTGTATCAAAGGATGCCTCAATTTTTCAGGAGTAAATATGAACAAGCCATTTTTTTATTGATGAATTAATAAATCAGGAAAAAACCCAATTTATAGTCTATATATTCTATAGACTTTATAGAAGACTGGTATGGGATTGGGTGCGTGCACTAATTACATGAGAAGAACACTGGTGATGTAAGAGAAGGACCTCTGTCTGCCGTTTCTAGATATCCTTATTAGTAGAAATGGGGGCTCTATTAAGAGTTCTGTATACAGAAAATCCACACACTCACAAAAATTCCGAAGCAAAATGGAAATATACAGGGTGCTACAAATTCGAAGTACGAGCATTGGTATCTCGGTAACCGTAATAGATACGAACATTATTAAATTGGGGCAAAGTTGCCCGTATTGGGATGTTCACCAAGATGCAATCAAAAAAGTTTTAAAAATTTTAAGGATTGCTGAGTTTTTTGGAAAAAAATGATTTTTTTGAAAATTTGAAAAATTTGAAATTGGTAAAAGTCGCTATGGTAGTACTCCCGTATGGAGTAGTGGCTACGAGATATTTGGAAAGGTTTTTGTACATACAAATGTTCAATAGAATCTGTTTCATTCATGAAAAAAAAAACGCCGAAAAAATATATATACAGAGTGATGTATACAGCTTAATTAGATGCTTTAATTCCTCATCAGATGCTTTAATTCCTCATGCATGCAAAATTCTCCTGCAGATTATTAACAACAGACTCAGGCCATATCTACTACCACAGATTGCAGAAGAACAAACTGGCTTTATGCCTGGTAAGGGTACCAGAGAACAGATAGGGAACGTACGACAGTTAATAGAAAAAGCGCGAGAATTCAACATAGAAATGTATCCTGTTTTATCGACTATTCTAAGGCCTTCGATCTAGTCAAGTGGCAAAAACTTTGGCAAATACTCAAGGAAATGGGGGTTCCTGATCACCTTATTCTACTTATCCGACAACTATACCAACATAATTACGGACTTATAAGAATTAATGATGTCACATCAAATAGATTTCAAGCAATGAAGGGTGTCAGGCAGGGGTGTGTTCTCTCACCCCTATTGTTCAATATTTATACCGAGTACATAATGCGTGATATTCTCGATAACTGGCAAGGTGGAGTATCTGTGGGGGGAAGGAAAATCAATAATCTAAGATATGCCGACGATACACTAATCATAACATCAAGTGTGGAAGAAATGGAATTTATTATGCAACGTCTCCAAGAAACTAGTACAGAATTTGGGCTAAAACTTAATCCTAACAAAACTACTGTCATGATTGTGGACCGACAAAACAACAACCAACCTCACGTGGGAAACATAGCTGGATTTAAGGTGGTTAATAAATACTTATATCTGGGATCGCTAATCGACAACAGCGGCTCATGCGAAGGCGAAATAAGACGTAGAATTGCGCTGGCTAGAACAGCCGTAACTAAATTAACTAAGATATGGAAAGATACAGCCATCACTAAGAACACCAAACTAAGACTGCTGAACTCGCTTGTTTTCCCGATTGCTACGTATGGGGCGGAAACATGGACGCTGAAGAAAAGCGATACCAGGCGAATAGATGCTTTTGAAATGTGGGCATATAGACGTCTGCTACGTATACCTTGGACAGCCCATCGTACGAATGAGTCAGTTCTCCAAGAACTAAACTCACAACTCAGCCTCTCAAAAAAAATAAACCGATGTTTTCTGACATATATTGGTCACATTGCTAGAAGAACGGACTCACTGCAGCTGCTAATAGTCGAGGGAAAGGTAGAGGGAAAGCGACCACGAGGTATATATATATATATATATATATATATATATATATATATATACAGGCTGTCCCAGAAATAAGTGCAAATATTTTAAGGGGTGGTAGATCTCGATAAAAGAAACATATTTTCTCTTGTTCATATGTTCATTCGTTCGTTCGGTAGTAGTAAGGACGGGACCGGATTTTAGAACCAAACGAAAACACCTTAACCTATTCGTTTGCGAACGCCTTTGATGTACCGACTCGAAACGGATGGCCGAGCGAACGAACAAACGAACGACCGCATGCGTTCAGTCCACCGTCCAAATATACCGAATTCCATTCGTTCGCTCGCTCGTTCGTTCGTTCGTTCGGATAATGAATACGCACCTTCAGAAAACATCTAGACACCAATTTTCATTCAAATATTTACATTAGTTCAGAAATTATTTGGAAAAAATAAAAATGGAACTTCTACACCCTGTATCTCGAAACGAAAAAAAAAACTCGAAGAAAAATTGACAAAAATAATAAAAGAATATGCCAGACCACTACTGAATCCATTTAACACCTAACTGCTGGTTGCACATATCTTGCCCGAGGGACTACCTAAACAGGCACAACCTATGTGGGACCTAGCTCTAACAACGGATAGGACAGTGAGTCATAATCGACCAGACATTTTAGTTTTTTGACAAGAAGCAACGAAAGGCGCAAGTAATAGATATACAAATTCCAGCAGACAAAAACGTAGGAAAATCAAGAATGGAGAAAGTCCTGAAATACCAAGAACTGGCAGATGAGATAAAAAGAATTTATCCGTTGGAAAAAGTGGAAATATATCCTATAATAATATCGTGTATTGGGGTTAATGGATAAGTACTTACCTCGCAATCTAAAGGCTATCGGCATACGCAGTCCGAAGCAAATTGTTGCAATTTCACAGAAAGCTGTCATTCTGACAACCTGTCACACCTTGAGACGTATACTGGCAACAGATGGTCTCGTTTATCCATAAAGACCCCGCGAACGTTGGCCGTAATGCAGGGAAGGTACTAGTGGTACTAATCGATAGATAAAAACATGTAGTCCAATAATGTCGATGGTGACACTTTCACAGATGTTGCGTGTGGCTATGATGACGTCATCCAAGATGGCCGTCGCTTCATTATGAACCAAGTGGCATATCTTGGTCCCTGCTGAACCGATTCCAATTTATCTTATTTTGATCGAAAGGTATTTGTACTAGCTGAAAAAAATATTATGTAAAAATACACTTAAACTATGTCCTACCAACAAGAAACAAATAAAAGTGAAAATTGCTGGATCCCTTACAGAGTTAAATGCAGACCGTTCTCTTTTTGCTTGACTTCTCATTGTCGCACGATCTCAACGTGAAATAGACCTACGCACAACCTTAGGAAAGTATGAAATGTCAGCTGTGCCCAGATCCATGTTAGGAACAATGCATCAGTGCCTAGCTAAAAGTAAATTGATTAAAATCTTGAAGTCTGTAGTGGAATCCACTGCCAAAGATTCTTTATCATCTGCTCAAGTTCACCAATCAAATAACTGCGTTGCAATTGTAGATGCAATCGGAGAATTTCAGGTTCTTGATAAAACTAGCGCAGTGAAAACTTGTAAAGATCTTGCAGATTTGTTCGCCCAAAAGATCCAAAGGAAATACTGGCAATATGATGAACTTCATGTTATTTTCGACTCGTACTTGGACGAATCAATAAAAAATCTTAATAGGGATAAGAGGCTTCATGACGGTGTCGCAACACAGTACAAAATATGTGATACAACTGACATATCAAAAAAAAAAAATTGAAAAAGTTATTGTCACATACTCGTACCAAGGATGAATTAACCACCTACCTTGCACATACAAGTCATGCCAAGATATCAGCAAAAAATATGTTGTTTCATGGCACACTGAAGTTTCTGCGACGCACTGCTCTTTGGATTGTTTAAAGAGAACTCAAGAAGAAGCCGACACAAAAATTATACCTCATGCTATTAATGCGAAAAGGTGCAGATACACTACTGGTATTTGCTAATGATACAGATATTTTAGTTTTGCTAGTGAGGCGGTGTGCAAGGCTTCCCGAAAACACCTTTTTGTACCATCGTCAGGCGAGGCAATATCAGTTAAAAACATATATATTTCACTCGTACCACTAAAATCTTCAGCACTGCCCGGGTTTTTTTGTTTGTTTGGAAAAGGAAAGTTGTCATACTGGAAGGCATTTGTTTCAGCGAGTGGAGATAAACTTACTGCCTCGCAGAAACTTGGTACCAGTGATTTCGTACCTGATGATGTTTTGCATCAGCTAGAAATATTTATTTGTCGAGTTTATAAAGCAAGCACTCTAACAAAATCACTTGCAGAATTACGATGATCAATGTTTACTGCCAAACAAGTCCTTGGAGATAAGTTACCCCCACTAGAGGTTCCCTTGCACCCGCAATTAAGAGAGCTAACTTTCAAGCCTTTGTGTGGTCAAAAGATGATGAACCAAATGCAGTCATCCCCCTGCTATGTGTGAAGAACTACGAGTTTCTTCTTCAACTGATTAGATGTTTGTGTCTTAAAAATCGATGTTCACCACCATGTAAATGTTTAGCAATTAATATGCCTTGCATAGAAATATGTAGTTGTAATGCGGACCAATCAACTTGTGATAATTTGCATCCGTCTGATTTTGCCGACGAAGGTAGTGATGAAGTTGATAGTGATGATGCCGATTTGTAATTTTATTAATAAATATATATACATATATATGCAAATGTATCACTTAATTTTTTAACATGACATTTCACTTAATACATGAACTCATATAACGTAGACTATATTTTATTTTGGTAAAAATAATGTAGCACAATATTTTTCAATTTTTTTTACTTTAAATCCAACCAGCAACCAAAATGTTATTTTTTCGCAATACTTTCAAGAATTAATTGTTTTCCTCTTTACATTGCCTTTCTAACAAGCTAAAAAAATGAAATCGGTTAAATAGCGGCGACGATAGGGCGCATTGTCTATATTGCTATGGCGGCCATTTTGTTTAACGCATTCCAAACAAACGCAACATCTGTGACGGTGTCACCATAAAAATTAATGGAATCCATAATTTTTCTGATAAAACAACTCCACTGGCACCTTCCCTTCATGAAGTTTCCCACGGGAAACTATTTTTATACGTTGTGCTCCCCAACTAAAAGTGCTGTGAAAAAAAATATTAAGATTAAGCAAATGTGCAAGTCTGAGTGAGCTCTTACAATAAATCAATTAATATCACAAAACTAAAAAACTTTCAGCTACCCTAAAACGATCGATTAAAAACTATACACTAATAGAATAAAAAATATATTCTAAATCAACATAATGTGTTTATATAAGGTGTTTTTTAGGTAGAAAAAAGGGGATTATATACAAATGGTGAGTTTTTTTGGTTTGTGCCTTTTTACCCAAAGAGACATTGATCATGGAAAGTTATTATGGAAACCTTACGCCAGAGAGATGAAAGCGTTCAAAACGACTTCTAATTTTTCAGGCAGTATCAAATTTTCGCCAGAAGAAGAGAAAACAGCGATGAGGGTTGGAGAAATGACAGGCTCTTATTTAGTACGTTATTTTATGCCTTAAAAAAGTCAGAAGGTAATATAAAACTCCGAAATCAACGAAATTTAGAGACAAAACGCCACGTATTTTTTCCATTATGATAAAATTAATACAAGTTTATATACTACTTGTTATATAATTCTCATTTAACCTTTCGAGGACTGTACCCATACAGCACATCAGATCACATTTACGATGTGATGCTAGTAAGTAAAGCCTTAGGCGAAGGTTATACGTCCGCCTCACAATGTAGCCACAGTATAGCATTTACGTATACACAAAGTAAGGGATACACAGTGTGCCGTAGGATACACAGTGCTTGTGTATTACGTTTAAACTCTGTTTACACATTGCAGTTGTGACTACCGCGTGTATACGTATGTATTTTGCGTCGTATATACATCTTCTGTTAGATAAAACTACTTCTTATCAACGAATTTAGGAAATAATACAAGTTTTGATGCCTAACTTTTCGTTCTTTTTAAGAAATATTTATTCAATGATACCAATTATATCTTTTTAGAACGAAAATTAGGAAGACAAAACTTTGTATTTTCCAAAAGTATCTCGATCGTAAGTTCAAGAGAAGTAGCCCTAAAATTGTTCCATTTTTCTTTTGTATTAAATGGACTAAGTTGTTAAAAAAATAAAATTCTTATATTTCTTTATATCATGGAACGTAATAGCGCAAATAACACAATAATAATAATTATTTACACTGCAGAAACCAGAAGTAAGAAAATACTGTAAAAGAACAGAATTTGTATCAAAATGTATTAAAAATATAAGTACCTAGTATAACAACATACTAAAATGGTAAACACTGGTATATCGCCACGATTTGGTGGACCTCGTTTAGTCAATTTTTTTCTCCTCTTTTCCCTCTTAGCAGTTGGTTTGTTAGCATACTCATTCATCGAGCACTCTGTTGGACTTTGTTGTATTTTATTTCCAGATTAACAATCTCACCCTTAAATTTAATATGAAACTGATTAATGAATATTAAAAATATCTGTATATTGATCCATCAATAACTTACCGAATATCAGTGTAAGAAGTTCTTTGAAGTGTTTAAATCTTTCTTTCTCTGGTCTATTTAGATTTTTATTATTTCCAAATTAAAAAAAATTATATTGCAGAGCTAACCTCTTTATCATTATACGAGGATATTTGGAGTTTTCATTCATTGGAGTCAAAATTTGGTAAATTGGGTATCGAGTGAGGGAAGAGTCGCTGCTATAATATTAATAATACTCTTAGGAAGGTGTAATAAGGTAATTAAAAACTTGTGCTTACCTTAAAATCTCTTTTAAACTACACACAAACAGAACATTTATATAGAGCTTCCGAATGATAAAACAATAATGGCCGCTAACATATACCACTCCTAGAAAGGAGAAAGGAGAGAGGACACATAAGATACACTTGGTCGGTGTATCTACGCTGAGGCTATCCGCGCGTGCGCACACCTTCATTTCATGCTAGAATGTAGACACAACAGTACACTATTACAAAGTGTCTATATAGATATTTATACTATGTGTATACGTCACATTTTTACAAGGTGTGTACTATAGGCACAACTATGATACGAAGTATCACACATACATATGACCTATACATTGTATGTCTCATATACCGACGTCAGATTTCATCATTTTAATAATTATTTGTTACGTTACAAAAAAGCTCTTTAGAATCTTGAGTGTATACGGTATACAACTAGTAAACACCGTATCACACAATTCTATCAATATAAACCTGCGTGTATCTCATATGTATATGTTAGAACTAGATGCACACTTAGGTTCACTTTAACATATTTTGTTTCTCATGTGTCTCCTTTGTAGAAACGTAATTTCATTTGGACGTAATTGGAGGGTAATTTCTTCGGAAAGCATTTAGGACATATTGTGCCTTAGGAACTTTTGTTTTATTTTTATCTGTAGAATCACCCACCGAAGTTAGATACACTATTTTTTGACACCCTGTATACATATTATGTGCTAGAATTGGGCCAAAAAGCATATTAAAAGCAAAATCAAATTCAGGCCTTTAATTTTTTTAATCAGAAAATTCGAATAAAAAACTAGACGGGAAGCGTATTTTAAATGTTTAAAAGTTAATTTACATAGTGTACTGGCAGCATTAATTTGCTGTTCACGTTGGGCACACCGTTTAAAAATTCAGTCATCCGATAGGGTTAAAAACAGCAATTTATCTCGCTTAAATATAAATAAAAAAAAAATGATTTAAATTTTGATTTGGCAGGTATATAATATACTTTTTTTGAATGGTGAAAGAAAAAATATAATTAATAATTATTAAAGTTACTCTATAATATTAGAAAAATCAACTATTCTAACTTAGATCAATAGTAGTAATTTTTCGTAGATAGTGTGAGCTTTATTTAACATTTAGCCTTATTAATATTTAAAATAGTCTAAATTCTCAGTGTTAAGGAAATTTGAATATTGTAAATGATCCTATTAAATTAGTTGATTGTCATATTAATAAACATAATTTCTCAATTAAATTAACACTCTTTTTGTCAATATGTGAATATAGTGTGATTCACGTCCATGGTACTTTCGACGTTTATGGGGTACCGGTGATCGGATTTTTTTGAAAATTTGGATTTTTGCAAGGCATCTGCTCCATTTGTCTAAATTATTTTCAGTGTTACACTGTTGCGGCTTCGTACTAAAAATTGTAGCATCTTTGTTATTTTAAATGGAACACCTGGTATGTTATTACATTTATTGAAACTACTTTCATATCTCATAATTTTTCTATTACACTAACTTATACCTAGCTCTAGTTGTTTTTGAGATAAAAAATAAAATATGTGTAAAATTGACAAAACACGATCTTCAATAATCGTTGTCAGAATAATAAATTCGACATATTGAAACCTGAAATTTGATTTATAAATTAAGGACAGTCGACATATTCGATCTGTCTAAATTACCAGACTGGATGTCAAACAGGGAGATCAAAAGAAATACTTGTTTCCGTTTATTATAAAATCACTCAAATCGGTGTTATTTTAAATCTAAGCCTATGTATATTATTTAAAAAATCGAAACATAAATAAAAGTACTTTTCAACAATATAATTTTCAAATCTTCTGCTTTGTCCTGTAAAGTACTTTAATATACAGACCGGACCACTGTAGTAGTAACATAGGCAGAACCGGACGAATTAGCGTATACCCGTCCGCCGGACAAAAAGCAGGCGATAAAATAAAAATAGGTAGATATGTGATAAGAATGTTTCAGAATTTCTATTTAACAATTTTCCACAAACTTTTGTAAACAGGCCAATTCCATCTTTACCTACTGTATCAAGAGTTATTAATAATTTTGAAACACATGAGTGTATGTTCCCACAAAAACACAAAAAGCCTGATGTGTTGATTAATGAAGAACAGGAGTTAAAGCAAGTGTTCATTTGTGCTACCGCGGATCAAAATCCCACCTTTTCAAGTAATCAAATTGCTGAGGTGGTTGTCCTGCTCACAATGCCCGTATTGTTCAAGAATATTTGAACAATATTTTCCCAATCGTTTAATTAGTGGATATGGAACTATTTTGTGGCCCGCTAGATCACCAGATCTTTCTCCCAATGACTTATTTTTGTGGAGTTATGTAAAATCCAAAGTGTATGGTCATACTAGGGCTAATAACCGGGATGAGCTTCAAGTAAAAATACGAGAGGCTTTCCAAACTATTAGCCCTAATATGTTAGCCAATGTCAGATGGGGATTTTACGACCGCCTAGGCTTCTGTCTAGCACAAGAAGATGGTCTTTTTGAACACTTGTTATAACTTTTTCTTATTTAGAGTAATATTTTAGTTTTTTTGGGTTTAGAGAATTTATTTATTTTTAGTTTTGGCTTGTAAACACACTCAAATAATAAATATTTAAGTATTTTCATTTCAAATGTTACCTTAAGTGAAGGTAAACACTTAAAATGAAAATAATAAATACTCGGCACTTCTCGCGTCGTATTCCTAGTCTGTCACGACCGACCCGTCCAAGCACAACTGCAACTGCGTACTGCCTGACCAGCCGACTAGCCGGCAATCTCGAGTACGAACGCAAAACGGGTAAACGTAAATTCGTCCGGCAACTTGCTATGTTACTAGTAGCCTGGTCTTCTCTGTATAATTATTATATTATAATAAAATTGTTTTCTTTAAGGAAAATCGTTACCATGATAAATATTCAAACTTTATAATGCGTCAGACTTAGTAGTATTTGCATAATTTCTAAAATTGTCATGGTGACGAAATTCTTTAAATAAAACTATAATAATAGAATTATTAATTTTTAAATAGCTTTACTTAAAAAACCGTAAGGTTTAGGTATAGGAACGTGATATAGTCTATTGATTAAAAAAAAACATATATATAGGGTTGAATTTAAAATAACAAAGATTTTGGAAATTTTATAAGAAACGGAAGATAAATATTTGTTTTGCTCTTCCTGTATAATATCCGATCGGTTAATTTTAACAGATCGAATACATTAACTTTTGTGAACTTATAACGCAAATTTCAACTTTAAAAATGTTCAATTCGTGATTTTACCAATGCTTATTCAAGTCCATGTTTTATTCAATTTTACACATAATTTAATTTTTATCTCGAAAACCATAAGAGATAGGTATAGGTTACTATAATAGAAAAATTATGAGATATGAGAGTAGTTTCCTAAAATGTAATAATATACTGTGTGTTCCATCTCAAATAACAAAAACACTACTAATTTTCAAATAATCCGGCAACGTTGTAACGCCGATAATATTTTAGATAGATGGAGTAAGTGCCTTTACGTAAAAATCCAAATTTTGCAAAAAATCCTATTACCGGTTCTCAATAAAAGGATAACGCACCATAGCCGCTAATTACCCTATACGAGTATATAAGATAATAAGATATTGCCATTGACAAAGTGCAAGGGATGGAAAAAACAGAAAACAGAAAATTTCAGAAATAAAACACTCAAAGACTTTGTGGCCTGGAGCGTCATTGGCTAGGCCGTGTTATTATTAAATGTAAGGCATTTTATTTGCATGTTATATCTACTCTATACCCATGTCAAAACTTGCCAGTGTGAAAAATTACCGTAGCTTTAAGCCCTCAAGGCTTGGGTTGTAATAATAACAAACTGTAAGAAATGCTACCACAAAAATAAAACAAGACGTTAAATAAGCCCCAAGATCACCAGACAATTAAAAAAAGATTAAGCCAAATGCAACAAAAGATGCTGTAATTAAAAAATATCTTGAAAACTTCATACAGAAAATAAAATAAAACTGTTGAGGACGTCGACTGGCTATCACTTTTTACTATTAAATTTAGAATATTTTAGTTGCATGTTATATCCCCTATATATTTCAAAATTTTCCAATAGCAAACCTGAAAGGACCCGACATAATTGGAACACGGCAGAGTAATGCAAACCCCGGCAACACCGCAACCTAAAACTACATCTCATTTATTATTATAAGGCCTCCACTGCCGATATCGGAAGTTCTCCCTCCAGTGCACCCCCCAGACCTCGTTCTCTGGAAACTCTGGAAATTGATGAACGTAAGTTTAGAGCGGCGCATCTCTGCCTGTACTGGTATGATCGAGTGGATGCATATTTTATTGGGCGGATTGATGGGCGTAGTTTTCTGGAGAACCGATAGAGCTTCGATCCGTGGAGCGACCGCAACTGTATTAATTTATTTGCTGTTCAAATTGGCTGAAAATGTTACTGGGACTGGATAGATTTTCCATCGTTTTGGATCGGTTATAAATAAAGTGCTTTGAAAAATTTATTCTTTAACTGAATATTTAATAAATTCTACAGTTACGTAGAAAATATGTATCGGGTGGCCAACTAAGAAAGGACGCCGGCTGTATCTCAGAGACTACTTAACTTTGGGAAAAAAATTCTAATAAGTAAATCGACCAAGAGAAATCGCTGGAAAAATGAAGTTCGAAAAATGCCCGCTAGGGGGCGTTTCCCTAATATCCAATCAGAAAAGAGGGTTTTTCTCAAAAATATATAGGTGGACAGGTATTTTTAATATTACTATTATAATCATCGAGAAATTTGTTATTTTTTTTTAATATAGAGTATTTTTCTCTATCTCATAAAATAAAGTGGTGGGGGAAGGTTAAATTTGCTCTTATTAAAATAAGGATAACTCTGGTTTAGGTTATGCGATTTAAACAAACTAGGGCTTGTTTAAAAGAGCTTTTCTTTCTTAATGATCTCCAGTATAAATTTTGTTTACACAAATTTTTTCGTTGTAGCTGAGGGTGAGGGCGCTGTTTGACATCATAACAGATATTGCGCTTTTGCGTAAAAAATTTAAATAGGAGGCTATATTCCTCTTTGCACGGTTAAATAAAGCAAAACAAAATTTCCAAAATATCAGCGCAAACCGCAACTTTCTATCTTCTTTATAACCGGAGATATTAAGAGAACAATGGTCTAAAAATTATAGTAGTAGGCTAGGAAACAAAAAGAGATAAATTGGTTACTTTAAAATATCAAAACATATATTTTAATTTCATTTAAATACTATTTAATTATTATTTATCCATGTTCGTTCTTGATTCGACCCCATAAAATAAAACCCAGGCATATTGAATCCGATGACTCAGCTGGCCATGGAAATATGCCGCTCCAGCGTCTCTATCTACTAAAGTAAGTGGTATCCAAGAAGTCCCACATATTCATAGCAAAATAAGCGGCACCATTGCCTCAACTACACCAACTGCATTCATGCTGATGAAATTGGCAACAAATGCAATTTCATCATGATGGATCCTCTAACAAAATTGGCAATTCATTTCTTTGAAATTATGGATAGTCCATTTCATTCAGATAATTAAAAAAGTCTAATCATTCGCCATCATACTTGCATCAAGGGTAGATTTGGACCATTCGTTCGGTGCTATATGAAAAGTGACCCAAACGACATAAACTTTATAATCTAATAATAAATAATAAAAACAACAGGTAAAACACGAAAACAAGTGAAATCAAGGGCGAAGTTGGATTAATAACTAAATGACGTTACATCAAATAAACCCCTAGTTTTCGACAATACGAAATTCGGCCGTTTTCATTTAAAAGCAATATGGCGGCACAAAATTCCTAGAAATTTTAATAAAATTGTTGATTGTCCGACTTTCGGGCATTTTAATCGGAGAACTACTTACCTATAATTAATCAAGAAATTCGTAAAAATTATATGGATGGATGATAATGTTTCATAAGAACGTTTAAATAATTATGACGTCATTTTTTTTAAGAAACCGCCCGAAATTCGGATACATGAAAACTGAACTTAAACGTTTTCATATTTTGACGTAACCAATTTACCTCTTTTTGTTTCCTAGCCTACTACTATAATCTTTAGACCATATAATCCTAAGCGGCAGCCTAACATGATTTGTTCTCTTAATATCTCCGGTTAGAGAGAAGATAGAAAGTTGAGGTTTGGCGTGATATTTTGGAAATTTTGTGCTCTATTTATATGTGCATAGAGAAGTATAGCCTCCTATTTAATTTTGAAAAGCGCAATATCTGTTTTGATGTCGAACAGCGCCCTCTAGCTACCACGAAAAAAAAGATCATTAAGGAAGAAAAGCTCTTTCAAACGAGCCCTAGTTTGTTTAAATCGCGTAACCTAAACCAGAGTTATCCTTATTTTAATAAAAGCAAGTTTAAACTTCCCCCACCACTTTATTTTAGAGAGAGCAAAATACTTTATATCAAAGAAATTACAAATTTCTCGACGATTACAATAGTAATATTTAAAATACCTGTTCATCTGCATATTTTTGAGAAAAGCCCTGTTTTCTGATTGGCTCTTAAAGAAACGCCCCCTAGCGGGGCATTTTTCGAACTTGAAAATTATTTCCAGCGATTTCTCTTGGTCAATTTACTTTAAAAAAAAATCTCGTTAAAAAAGTTATACGATAAGTAGTTTCTGAGATACAGCCGGCGTTCATTCTTAGTTGGCCACCCGGTGCAATATTTATGAGTAAATTTCAGATAGGTAAGTTTTAGGCAGAGACTAAAGATGTTTTAACTATATTTTATGGTTTTGTCTAGGTATATGGTTGATTTACTCTTTTAAGCTATAGTAGACAGTTGTATTGTTAAAATCTAAAATTATGTCCGAAATCTCAAGTAACACGCTTAAGAGAGAGAGAAAAATTCCACTCCTCCAACTCCCAGTGGATAACATACCAGGAATGTAGAACTTTGAAAAATACCTCACTGTAGCATTGAGTCATAAAAAGGATTGGAAGAGAGAAACGTTTGCTCAGCAGGTAAAATCATACCATAACGTGTTATATACTGATGCTTCCAAAACTAAAGCAGGAACGGGGATAGGAGTATTTGGGCCGAAAACTAGATACTACGCCCATCCACTCTCTTCGTCTAACGTCGCTTAACTTTGGTGATCTATAGGGAAACGAAAAAAAAGGTAAATATCAATTTTAGATAATAAAAAGGCACTGTAATAACATTTGCCTCAGAAATTTCTTTTAATGATTATAACGACGTGATATCAACCCTTTATAACTTTCTATTTAAAATACAAGAGATGGAGTACGTAATTTTTCGGGCAAACTCTAAGGAAAAACAAGCAAAAAGCACGTTTAAGGTTTGTTCAAGCCTCTTAATATTAAAGGAAGGAGAATGGAGATTTTTCATCCTAAATAAGCCCGGTCGCTAGAAGCACACTAAATTACAGTTTCTTGTAAGTATATCACCGTCTCTTTTTCATTATTAACCGGTGTATTTCCTTTTTTACTTTCATGGATTGTGGATACTTTAGTTTCCATTCCCTACTGTAATGTGGTGGAAAGTAACTGATTAATTTTTAAACTCATATTTATTTATTACAGTTGGTGATTGGAACTTTTGGTGTTAGAACAGTAAAATAAAACTCTAATTCATCACAAAACACCCAAACAGTTTAGGCGCTCAGTTGTAGTTGGTCGGTTCATATTATCTTTATATTTATACTAGCGTGTAACAGCGACTTCGTTCGCGTCGAATTAATCATTTGTAATGGTGATATTAAAGCAAAGCAAGAATTTCCATAAACATACAAACTGGATAAAATTTTCTCACATTTATGTCAGCATGAGAAAAAACAATATGGCGATATTATTATATAACTTGGTAATATTTGAGGGGTAGTTTCATCTCGTTGGAATTTGACTTTCGAAAAATCCGTTTGTCAAAAATAAGATTTTTACGTCAAGCAATTTAAGCAGAATCGTGGTTCAGAAATTACTCAACTTTTTGGAACACCCTGTATGATTTTTTAAAAAATTTCAAAATATGTAAAAAAACAAATAAATTATGCTTGTCCAAGCGTTTTCCCGAAAGACTAACCGTTTTTTAAATAACAAATATTGTAATATTTGAGGGGCGTTTTCACCCTCTTGGAATTTGAGATTCGCGAAACCCCTCCTTATCGAAATTTTGACACCAATTTTTATCCGATATTTTTAACTGATCGTCCGACGTCGTATGAAGTTAAATTTTGTTTAACTTTTGTACGATATCGTGTGTTTTTTAACCTCACTTTTTTTGAAAACATTGGTTTTTAAAATCAAGTTTAGTGGGAAGTGGGCAATTTCGGGATATTTGGCGAGGAAGTTATTTTTATAAGTGTTTCTCCAATAATACATGTAATTATGTTGATACTGTTGATAGGCATGGCAGGTCTAAATATCAAAATGTTTTTTTTTATTTCACAGGATATTTCAAATTTCGGATGTCGTACCATCGGATTTCGGATGCATGAGACTCCGGCTTTAAACGTCAAGCAGTTTAAGCAGAATCGTGATTACTCAATGGTCATATTTTATGAAACGCCCTGTATAAATTTATAAAAAGTATTAAGAGTTTTTCCGAAAAACTCACCGGTTTTTAAATAAAAAATATTTTAATATTTGAGGGATAGTTTCACCCCCTTAGAATTCGAGTTTCGAAAAATCCCTTCTTATCGAACCTCTACACCCTAAAATCAACCTGTATGCCAAAATCGAGCTTCTTACGTTGAGTGGTTTGAGCAGGATCGTGATTAATCAGTATGTCAGTCACTTAAGGTTTTTATATATTAGTATAACGTAGATTTTTATAAACTAAAAAGTATAAAGTGTAATTGAAGCAACTAATGTATTCCACTAATTGCGAGGTTCCGAATGAAGCTTTAGTTTACAACCATTCACAATGTCTAAAGGTGGCTACACACACTACTGCAAACTTGACAAGCATGCACGAACAATCTTTTTGTACAACCCATGCATAATTTACCTTCGCCGTCACACGGTACATGCATCAGCTTATGAACAAGCTTCAGTTTATGCCGCTAAAAAGAAGAAGGAAATCCGCGAAAAAGAAGAAGGAATCCTGAAGGCATTTATCTTTTTATTAACTGATTCATTATCGGCTTGGCTATCAATTAATCTATTATTATTTAGTAAAATTTTGTATGCTGCATCCTTCTTCATGATACTATCATGATATTTTGGTGATTTAATTCGCCAAAGACACGGCTGATTTTCGTATGCGCGAATAAAATTTTCCAATAATCCTCGATTGCTCCTTTTCAGATCGCTAGACATGATGGTGACGCGACGTACAGGTCATTTACGATCAGGGACTGAATTAATCCTTTGTACAAGCTGAATATATGTGGTACACAAGTACCGTTTCGCTTGCGCTAGCATGGCTTGACCAAGCTTGCATGATTCAAATTGAAACAATCATTAAGCGGCTTGCACAATTAAAATGCTTGCGCAAATTGTCCCTACAGATCCTACAGTTCTAACAAACCCATTATGCCCATTTTCACCAAAAATAAGATAGAAACAGTTAATTTATTTTAAAATCGACGAAATACCAGAATACCATAATACCAGATGTATTAATATCTAATAATTAAGATATTAATAACAGTGGACAAGAAACGATGATTCAGTGAAGTCATGGTAGGCTTTGGAGAAAAGTTGCTTTTGACGTAATAATATTAACGTCAAATTGTTATTAGATCAACATTATGATAGTCTTATCAGCGTTTTTTATCTTTTAATTGCTTTTTCAAAATGCCTTTATTATTTGAAATAGTTGAAGTTGTTGGCATTTTAAAAAAGCAATCAAAAGATAAAAAACGCTGCTAAGACTATCAAAATGTTGATCTAATAACAATTTGACGTTTATACTATTACGTGAAAAGCAACTTTTTTCCAAAGCCTACTATGACTTCACTGAATCATCGTTTCTTGTTCACTCTTATTAATATCTTAATTATTAGATATTATTAGATAGCACCGTACGATCGAGAAAAAAACGGCGTCAGCGATGGCTATGAAATGAAGATCGCTGTCATTTAATATCTAAAATTATATGGGGAATGTCATCGATGTTCATTTCCAAGCCAACTGGACGCCGTTTTTATTCGATCATACGGTATTATGGTATTCGGGTATTTCGTCGATTTTCAAATAAACTAACTGTTTTTATCTTATTTTTTGTTAGAATGGGCATAATCAAGAGGGCTACTGATACCGTATTGTAAAAATAAGGTAATTAAGGGCTTATTTTTTGGTATTTATTATAATTTTGCTAATATCTTCGGTTTGAAAGAAGATATCAATATGCGGTTTCCGCTAACTTTTTAAGCTTTTACTACTCTTTACTATCAGTTAAAATTACATATACTATTGCATTTAATTTTTTTGAAGAAACGCGCAATGTTTGTTAAATTGTAAGACAACGCCCCCTAGCGTCTACGTTCAAAAGATTATTATTATTGTTTATACGGTACAATATAGAGTAAGAAACGCTCTTTTAAACGAGCCCTCGCTTGTTGGATTCCGATCATCCAGTCCAGAGTTATTAATATTTAAATAAAAAGAGATCTAACCTTCCCCCACCCCTTTATTTTGGTAGATAGGGGAAAATTACTCTAACAAAAAATAATCAAAATTTACTGAAGATTATGAAGCTATTACTTATAGTACACCTTATCTAGGCAAAATAGAGTAAAAACTCCATTTTCTTATTTTTTGTTGCAGTTGCGCTCCCTAGCGGTCGTTCTAAAAACTTGAAAATAATTTCCAGCAATTTTTCATAACCTCTTTAGTCATGAATATTTTTTTCCCCAGCCCCTACGGCTAATACTTTCCGAGATACAGCCGAGAGCTATTCTTAGTGGGACACCCTGTACAAAAAGATTGTTCATGCATGTGTGACAAAACTTTCAAGACTTTGTCCGTTATCATGGTAGTGTGGCCTTTATATAATTATTATAATTAAAATAATTTATTGAGCAGTAGGCAGAACTTGGATTAAGAGCGTAAATATAGTTTATCGTTTACATATAAAAACAAAATATAACCAGTTAAAAATAGAAATTAAGGCATCGCACTTTTATGGTAAGGGCTCTTTCTAAATTCAGTTATTATAAACTCTATTGCCACTTACCTTATTACGTCAACATCCGTCAGCAATACATCAACAACAAGAACCTGTCGAAGATCTCATTGATCCCCTTGTAGATCTACCTCTTCGGTCTTGGACTCATACTTTGGATTGAACCACTCGACCGGTTATCACAGTGTTCTTTTAAATAACTTAATATTTTAGTGATTAGGTGAAATAAAGAAATAAAATACCGATTTTTCACAACACCTAACTATATTTAATATAAATAAATAAATAAATAAAAAAAATAAAGAAAAAGATTTAACAAAACATTTATAATTAATGAAAAAGAAAGAAATTGAATCAAAAATAATTAATGACAATTAGAGAATTGAAATTAAAACTCAGAGATAATAAAGTTAAAAAAAATACAAAATATTCTTCTTATTAGTCCAATTTAAATCATCAACAATTAGCATACACTTTCAAATCTCTCTTAGAATTATCATTGGCAGAAAATTAATATATTAAAAAAATATTCACTGAACAATTAAATTTAAATTAGAATTTAATAAAAAGAACAATTGCAAAATAATCACTTATGCAGTGACATCTAAAATTTACTTATTTCGTTAAGCATGCCTACGTGCTTTTTCTGCGTTGTTTAATTTGAGATATCCCTAGGGTACACAACTGGTACCACTCTGTCAAATAGAGTTTTGATAATAAGGGATGAATGTTTCTTCTACTTTACCCTCGTTTATGTGACTTTAAATTATTTAGAAGATTGTATTATTTGCTTAGTTAGTTTCTCAGGATATATGCGTACTTTTAGAGAGTTTATGTGTCTTGAATATCATTTGATTATTTGCTTAGGCCTTTTAAAATTCGTTTGTCTATGTCAACTGATAACTTCGTAAACTGAAATGGTGACATCTTAGAATAACAAACCAAAAGATAAAATTTTACAAAGCTTGATATTATTCTATTACACATGCTTGTCAAGCTTGGCAACAATGAATTTAAAAATCGCGCCCTCGATTACGTAACTAAACGTTTAATTGATATGAAGTATATTAGATAATCCCAATAATCCGTACTTCTTGCTTCTTAAAAACTCGCTTCTTTATATAAATCACGCCCTGTATAGTTCAAATCGAAAAATTTTCCTTCTCGAAAATTTTTTCACGTTTATTTCGTTTCGCCAAGGGCAAAAGGCAATTTCCGAAACGGAAGCTTCGCAGATTCTCATCAATATTAAATTAGCTGGTCTATAGAAAGCCCTTCTCTTAATGAAATTGATATGCTGCCTGCTGCCCATTCCCTCTATCGGCTTACGAACAAATTAATTTGTATTGACGGAATGAATCGAATTGCGAAAAATCTATCTACTTACTTTGCAACGGTCCGATACGGTATTGCTTCTGATCACAAAAAACATATTTAAAGCATGCAAGAAATCTTCAATTTGCCTGTTGGAATGTAATTATTAACATTAGGAATACTTTTCTATATATATCTCTCTATACAGAGTGTCCCAGGCTGAGCGCGCATTAGAAGTTTCTAGAGAACTAAAATATCTAGATCGGGGATTTTTTGCACATCATTGTTTCACAACGAGATCTATCGATTAAAAATATTTTCAATATGGCGGCACTTCCGGCAATACCGGAAGTTGACAGCAACTGTCTTATTTTAAAGGGATGCCCCCATTTTTTATTACATACTTAAATTCTCTGTAAAATTTTATGAATTTTGATATTAAACACTCTATACCCAATATTAACCGTTTTTGAGAAAAAAAAAATATTTAAAATTTATGGACGAAAAAAACCGCATGTCAAAAATATGTGTATAGCCTAAACGTCAAATTTAGTGGTTACCACAGCCACTGTATCATAAAGACAAGACATGTGGCTAACTATTTCAAAAATTAAATTGTTTGATTGTCATAATATAAGTATTATCATTAATTATTTATCAGTATTGAGCCATTAAAAATTTATCATAAATCGTTTTTTTTCAAATGGGAAGGGGGGTCAAGTGGCGTCGCAATGAAAAGAGCTTTCCATTCTCTATATTTCCCCGCTTCGTTTTTGAAAATCGGTCGAGTCATTTAGAAAATATAAAGGATTGAAATTTGAAAAGTTTATTTAAACATTTATCAGAGTAAATTATAAAGATAATTTCCTTCGAGCAATTTGCTGTTTTTTCTTATTATTTTTAGATGTTTACGCATTTTTTCACTTGCCACAAGGTTGATGATCAGTTACGGTAGTTGCTAGATAGCTGTTCTGTGACTTGTGCGTTGAAGTTCTTCTCAATATCATTAAACTGACGAACTAACCTAGCCTAACCTAACCTACAATAGAATTTCCAAAAATACCAGCCCACACGTTCTATTTCTGAGGGTTTTGTGTGTGCATCTCGTGAAAAACCCCGAGGTTGTCCTCAGCCCAGTACCGACAGTTGTGCCGATTAACTACACCGTTCAAAAAGAAAGTACACTCATCCGAAAAACGCACATTCAACAGGAAATTATTATCATTCGCCACTCGTTTCACTCATAGTTTCACAAAATTGCAAGCGACAATCAGAATCGTCTGCGTTGAGTTCTTGTACCAACTGAATTTTGTACGGGTCGAACTTGGTGTTTTTTTTTAATATCCTTTGGACACTTGTACGATTTACGCCGGTCTCAACGTACTATCCATGGCAACTTGGCCCAATACGAATACCTCCATAGCTTCATTTACTACAGGCTCTGCCTCTTTTTATTCATAACGGAACCAGTTTCGCGAAATTTTGCTACTAACTCGCGAACAATTTTGCCATAAAGGTGTTTGTCAGGATAGCGCTCGTTGAATATGTGTGCAACCCGATACATTCATTATTATTAAAATAAAGTTCTATTATTTCCACTTTTTCTGCAAGTGAATACATCATAATTGTTAAGAAGTTTAACGATATTTAGAAGAACTTCAACGTACAAGTCACAGAACAGCTATCTAGCAAATACCGCACCTGATTGTTCAACATCGTGGCATGTGAAAAAATGCGTAAACATCTAGAAATAATAAGAAAAAAACTCAAATTGGTCGAAATAATTTATCCTTATCATTTACTTTGATAAATGTTTAAAAAAACAATTCAAATTTCAATCCTTCATATTTTCTCAATGATTCGACCGATTTTCAAAAGCGAAGGGGGAAAGTATAGAGAATAGAAAGCCCTTTTCATTGCAGTACCACTTGAACCCCCTTCCCATTTGAAAAAAGTTGGGGGATGAGACTCCCGCTTAGAGGGTTGAAGATTTTGCAATCATTTTTGGGGCAAAAGTTGTCCCCCTCACAAACAAAATTGACGTGTTTTTGGATTTTTTGAAAAAAATATACCTTGGCCGTTATGCCCTGCGGAGCGTTTTCGATGGGCAACCCTGTATAAAATGTTTTGTAATTATATAAGATATAAAATTGTGTCGTAAGATAACGCTTACGATTAATGCCTTTGTTAAAGTAGAATTCCAGATCTGTAAGAAAAATCTGGCTGTTTCATAACTTTAGGTGGCTTTTTCAAAGCTTATGGGTTATGAAAGAGCCGAATATCATTATTTTTATAAATTATTAAAAGTCTAAAAATATTGTAAATTTTGGAAAATATTCCAAGTCATTAGTTACATAAATGAATAAATAATTACCTACTACACCAACTTTTTTATTTATTTGTATATTTCAATACTATTTGTAAAATTTGTAAGTAAGTATATTTTTTGAAATAATATTACTTTAATAAAGACAAAACTCAATAAAAAATATATGAAACGAAAATAATATACCAGATCTACGATTTTTGCATATTTATTCATAAATTAGTGAGTTTATTAGACATAACAGATTTAATATTGGCTTGCCAAAATGTATTGCTTGTATACAAATAGGAATTCAATTAAAATCTATTTAAATGAAAACGTCCATTGAGTAAATATGGAAATATAATTGATACTAATAAAACCGATAGTCAATTTTGTAGTACTATTTAACTGGCTGCATCAAAATTTGAGTTCTAACAAATGATAAACGAATTGGAGTTTAATTAGTGCTATTAATTGATGTTGCAGAAAATAAATTGTACTGAAATATGTTACGATTTCACTTTATAATATTAATTACAGTTGGGGGTTGGAATCTTTGGTGTTACAACAATCAAAATAAAACACTAATTCACCAAAACATTTTTACTTTTATATTAACATCATTAGCCAGTTGATTAAACCTAAACTATTTTTTTTTGGTAAGGAGGTTGTTTACAAACCTTTTATCCAAGAGCCACTGTTTATACAGACATTACTCACATGTATTCATGCATATTAAATAAATAATAACACGCGTGAGTTTTAGGAATTGGATATCGTTCTTGTCTAGACCTTTTTCTTGCAAGATGTTAAACAGCATTGTGTGTTCTACTTTATCAAAGGCCTTTTCGTAGTCGATGAAACAAATGTATACGTCTTTTTGTTGGGCTCTACATTTCTGTAAGAGAACAGACAGGCCAAACATTACTTCCCTGGTCCTCATTCCTTCTCGAAAGCCAAATTGGCCATCATCTAAATCAATTTCACTTTTTTTGTATATTCTGTAAGAAGTATTTTTAAAACATGGCTCATTAGGCTTATTAACCTGAAGTGTTCGCATCTTTTTGCTTTGGTGTTATTTTTTGGAATAGGTACAAAAATTGACTTCAGCCAATCTTGTGGGATTTCACTGCTTTGATAGATTTGGTTTAACAGCCTAGTTAGCATAGGGATGTTTTCTTCATTTATCAATTTGAGTATTTCAAGATGTACTTCATCCGGGCCACAGGCTTTTCCTACTTTACTATTTCCTCTTCAAATCCATGTTTGATATTGAAAACTCTAGGGATTTGCAGTGCGAACAGTTCTCCGAACATGCAAACATTGTTCCCAATGCTTGCAAACTTGATTTGCATCCATTATAGGTTGATTGTTATTACCTACTAATTTATTTGTAAAGCATTGTCTTCCTTGTCCTGTCAATTCTTTTTTTTATACATAGCAAAATAGTCGTGTCTTTGTTCTAGTTCCTCCACCTCCATACATTTTGTTTTCATCCATTGTTCCTTTGCATCCTTAATCATACTTCTTATTTGTTTATCTAAGTTTTTGTACATAGATGTGTCTTTATTCTTGTATGATCTTCTCTTATCCATCATCCGTAGTATTTCCTCGGTCATCCATTCTTTTTTCTGTTTTGTTTCTTTTGGGCCTATGACTTCTTTTTCTATGGTAACAATTGTGTTCTTCAGGGTGTCCCAATCTTGCTCAATACGATTTCCAAAGTCGTGAGTGTTTATGGCTGCTAGTTTCTGTTTTACTATGTCTTTGATCTCAGATTGTTTAGGTAAATATCGAAGCTTAGTGATATCAACTGTTGTAGGTCGTTTGTTTTTAAGCTTTTTGAGCCGCACATTTAAGGTTCCTACAACAGGGTTGTGGTCAGAGCCTACGTCAGTACCAAAATATATTCTGACACCATGAATCCCATTCCTAAATCTATCCCGAATAAGGATAAAATCTATTTGATTTCTGACAATATTTGGTTTACTGTGTTGTGGTGACTGCCAAGTGTACAGTCTTCGGGGTGGAAGTTTAAACCAGGTATTCGTTACAATGAAGCTTTCTTCCTGGCAGAATTGTATTAAGGTATCGCCTCGTTCATTGCGTTCTCCCAAGCCATACTCGCCAACAATATTTTCGACTTTGCCACTCCCTATCTGAGCGTTAAAATCACCTAGTATTATAGTGACTTCATTTTATTTAGTGTATTTTAAAAGATCTTTTAATTTCTTGTAAAATTGTTTCACTTTTTTTTTATGAAAGTTTTCTTGTATTAGTTAATTTAATAAAGCTGACTTTCAAGAAACTGTTGTTTATTACTTAGATAGACAATGAATCTAATCAAAACAAAGGTATATGAGAAAAATATGGCAAAAAATATAGACTATTTTCTACTAACTTGTTTTTAAACTTTTTATTATAGGTATTAAATGTTCTTAATATCTATCTAATACAACTAAAAATCTACTATATTCTAATAATGAATGTCAAAAACCAATTAAAACCAGTATAGCAATTATATTAGTTTTAACTAGTCTCGAAACAATAATAAACTTACACCGGTCCATTGTATTTCGTGTCGTCTCTAGAAATGAATCTTCTCCAGATCCGGTCGGCTCTATTCTAATTAGGACTCAATTCTCGTTTGGGCCGCGTAGTGAGATTAGAGAGTGGCTCTATCTGTTCACACATTGCTCTAGTTGCGACCTTTGGAGAATTGAATGAAAATAGAGAGGGATCTGCCCTTCTCGTAGCGCTGGCGGTAGTTACACTTTGATAGGGCGACTAATTTAATTATATATTATATTAACTAACATCTAACGAAGATACAACGTTTGTCGTGAGAATAACAGAAGTAAGTTGGTATTTGTTTTGACTTTAGTTAAGCTAGAAACGCGTGCAAATATTAATTTTATGTTACTTTAATGACGTATTCAATTATCAAAAGTTTGTAAAATGTTAAAAGTGCTTCTTAACAATGAAATTAATTTGAAAATTATATACACCTATATCTCGAAAATAATTATTAAGAGACTTACTAAAAGTATATACTATAAGATTTTAAAGTATTCATGGGATATTAGGACCTCTAGTAGGTTTTACCGATGTAAAAGTTTTAATAAAAGTTCCCAGAGTCTCTAAACGATACTAAAAGAGGTTTTTTAATACAATCGAATATAAATAAATGTTTTGCACAGGCAACTATAGATCGTAGTCATGTACAGGGTGTCCCATTTTGGTTGAAATCATACGGTATCTCCGTTATTTGTGAAGATAGAAGGGTGCGGTTTGCACAAACCTGTGCCACTTTTTTGTCAAACGAAAGATGCTGTTAACAAAATTTTCATAGCTCTCTTCGTTTCTGAGCTACAGAGTCTTTTCAAAAATTTTGCAATTTGTGACAGCCACCGTATCTCCGTTATTATAGATGATATCGAGAAGATGAAAACTGATTCTTGTAGAACTTTTTACATAGAATACAGTGGCGTAGTCTGTTTTTCTACGAAAAAAATATTTTTGAAAATATGAACTAAAGTTAGGTTTTTTCAAATGGAACACCCTGTATATTTATAAATCATATGATCCGCTTTGCTATGAGCTTCTCAAATATATATATATATATATATATATATATATATATATATATATATATATATATATATATATATATATATATATATATATATCACTTTATATTTATTTTCAATATTTACTGCAATATTTAAAATATATCATTTTCTTATTAGTAGGCCGTGATAAATAACAAAATCAAAATGGTATTTACTAAAATAGACATCACATATTAAAATTTTATTTGGGATTAATATATTTTACTTTTGAATTGTTACCACTGAACCTCTGAATATATTTTTCTCTTTTTTATAACGGAATTTATTATAATGGGATGGGTTTGGAAATATCTAAAAGCTTGCATTGTTAAAGCATTTTCCAGGTGTTCGACATTGTATTAGTTGCCACGATATATTTCATATTTCAAAAATCCCTAAAATCAGAAATCGAGAACGGACAAATCTGGGAATCAGGGAGGTCATCATATTGGTTCCAATTCATTGATTTGAGAAATAATAATTTAGCAAAATTCTAATATTTTCGTTGTAAGTTAAGTTGTGAGGGGGAGCCCCATCTTGCTGAAACTATTTTTCACGTAAATTAGCTAAAGTGATATTTATTAAAGTTCCAATAAGATAACTTCCAAGATTTACAAATAGCGGTAGAGATTTAAGTTTCCCTAATATACAAAGAATTAATTAGTGGCTCTCAAAATAAAACAAGGGACAGATAGCAATATTACTTTTAATAATTCTTTAGTTTCTTTTATTATCAATCATGGCCTACTAATAAATATGATCTTTTAATATATTTTTTTAAATATTGCATTAAATAATCAAAATAAATATAGAGTGTTATATATTTTTGAGAAGCTTATGGCAAGTCCGATCATTTAATTCATTAATATACAGGGTGTTCCATTTAAGAAAACATAACTTTGGTTCATATCTTTAAAAATATTCTTTTCGTAGATCAACAGACTACGTCGCTGTATTCTACGTAAAATGTTCTACAATAAACAGTTTTCACCTTCTCGATAGATTTAACAGTAACAGAGATAGAGGAGGTGTCCCAAATTGCAAAATTTTCAAAAAGACCCTGTAGCTCAGAAACAAAGAGAGCTATGAAAATTTTGTTTACGGCATCTTCCGTTTGACAAAAAAGTGGCAAAGGTTTGTGCAAACCGCACTCTTCTATCTTCACTAATAACGGAGATAACATATGATTTCAACCAAAATGGGACACCCTGTACAACATAGACAAATTTTACTTGTATTAGTTTATTAAAGCTAATTTCAAGAAATACTTATTTATTATTTAGATTAACAATTAAATCTACACAGAAAAAGGATATATCAGAAAAATATGGCAAAGGATATAAGTGAGTGTTTAATAACTTTAGTAAAATCGTTATATATATTTAATGTTTTTAATATCTGCTAAAAAAATTTACTATATTCGAATAATTAATATCAAAAACCAATTAAAACCAGTATAGTAATTATATTAGTTCTAACTAGTCTCGAAACGATAATACACTGACACCAATCCATTGTATTCCGTGTCGTCTATATAAATGAACCTTCTCCAGATCCGGTCTGCTCCATTTTAATCAGGACTCAATTCTTGTTTGGGCCGCGTAGTGAGATTAGAGAGTGGCCCTATCTGTTCACACATTGCTCCAGTTGCGACCTTTGGAGAATTGAATGAAAATAGAGGGGCGGATTGTAACAAGAGACATTAATCTGCCCTTCTCGTAGCGCTAGTGGTAGTTACACTTTGATAAAGTGACTAATTTAATTATATTAATTAATTTATAACGAAGATCAGATGTTTGTCGTGAGAGTAACAGAAGTAAGTAGAGAGAGTAGAAGTAAGACTTGCGTTGAACTAGAAACACGTGCAAATATTAATTCTGTGTTATTTTAATGACGTATTCAAATATCAAAATTTTGTAAAATGTTAAAAGTGCTTCTTAAGAATGAAATTAATTTGGAAAATATATATACCTATATCTCGAAAATAATTATTAAGAGACTTACTAAAAGTATATACTATAAGATTTTAGAGCATTCATGGGATACTAGGACCTATAGTAGGTTTTACCGATGTAAAAGTCTTAATAAAAGTTCCCAGAGTCTCTAAACGATACTAAAAGAGGTTTTTTAATACAATCGAATATAAATAAATCTTTTGCACAGGCAACTATAGATCGTAGTCATGTACAACGTAGTCAAATTTTACTTGTATTAGTTTATTAAAGCCAATTTCAAGAAAAACTTATTTATTATATATATTAAAAATTAAATCTACACAAAAAGGGTATATCAGATAAATATGGCAAAGGATATTAGTGATTTTTTAATAACTTTAGTAAAATCGTTATTTTATGTATTTAATGTTCTTAATATCTACTAAAAAAATCTACTATATTCGAATAATTAATATCAAAAACCAATTAAAACCAGTATAGCAATTATATTAGTTTTAACTAGTCTCGAAACAATAATAAACTTACACCGGTCAATTGTATTTCGTGTCGTCTTTAGAAATGAATCTTCTCCAGATCCGGTCGGCTCCATTCTAATTAGGACTCAATTCTCGTTTGGGCCGCGTAGTGAGATTAGAGAGTGGCCCTATCTGTTCGCACATTGGTCCAGTTGCGACCTTTGGAGAATTGAATGAATATAGAGGGGCGGATTGTAACAAGAGACATTCACCTGCCCTTCTCGTAGCGCTAGTGGTAGTTAAACTTTGATAAAGCGACTAATTTAATTATATTAATTAATTTCTAACGAAGATCAGATGTTTGTCGTGAGAGTAACAGAAGTAAGTAGTATTTGTTTTGACTTGCGTTGAACTAGAAACACGTGCAAATATTAATTCTGTGTTATTTTAATGACGTATTCAAATATCAAAATTTTGTAAAATGTTAAAAGTGCTTCTTAAGAATGAAATTAATTTGGAAAATATATATACCTATATTTCGAAAATAATTATTAAGAGACTTACTAAAAGTATATACTTTAATATTTTAGAGCATTCATGGGATATTAGGACCTATAGTAGGTTTTACCGATGTAAAAGTCTTAATAAAAGTTCCCAGAGTATCTAAACGATACTAAAAGAGGTTTTTTAATACAATCGAATATAAATAAATCTTTTGCACAGGCAACTATAGATCGTAGTCATGTACAGCGTAGTCAAATTTTACTTGTATTAGTTTATTAAAGCCAATTTCAAGAAAAACTTATTTATTATATATATTAAAAATTAAATCTACACAAAAAGGGTATATCAGATAAATATGGCAAAGGATATTAGTGATTTTTTAATAACTTTAGTAAAATCGTTGATTTATGTATATAATGTTCTTAATATCTACTAAAAAAATCTACTATATTCGAATAATTAATATCAAAAACCAATTAAAACCAGTATAGCAATTATATTAGTTTTAACTAGTCTCGAAACAATAATAAACTTACACCGGTCCATTGTATTTCGTGTCGTCTTTAGAAATGAATCTTCTCCAGATCCGGTCGGCTCCATTCTAATTAGGACTCAATTCTCGTTTGAGCTGCGTAGTGAGATTAGAGAGTGGCCCTATCTGTTCACACATTGCTCCAGTTGCGACCTTTGGAGAATTGAATGAAAATAGAGGGGCGGATTTTAACAAGAGACATTAATCTGCCCTTCTCGTAGCGCTAGTGGTAGTTACACTTTGACAAAGTGACTAATTTAATTATATTAATTAATTTCTAACGAAGATCAGATGTTTGTCGTGAGAGTAACAGAAGTAAGTAGTATTTGTTTTGACTTGCGTTGAACTAGAAACACGAGCAAATATTAATTCTGTGTTATTTTAATGACGTATTCAAATATCAAAATTTTGTAAAATGTTAAAAGTGCTTCTTAAGAATGAAATTAATTTGGAAAATATATATACCTATATCTCGAAAATAATTATTAAGAGACTTACTAAAAGTATATACTATAAGATTTTAGAGCATTCATGGGATATTAGGACCTATAGTAGGTTTTACCGATGTAAAAGTTTTAATAAAAGTTCCCAGAGTCTCTAAACGATACTAAAAGAGGTTTTTTAATACAATCGAATATAAATAAATCTTTTGCACAGGCAACTATAGATCGTAGTCATGTACAACGTAGTCAAATTTTACTTGTATTAGTTTATTAAAGCCAATTTCAAGAAAAACTTATTTATTATATATATTAAAAATTAAATATACACAAAAAGGGTATATCAGATAAATATGGCAAAGGATATTAGTGATTTTTTAATAACTTTAGTAAAATCGTTATTTTATGTATTTAATGTTCTTAATATCTACTAAAAAAATCTACTATATTCGAATAATTAATATCAAAAACCAATTAAAACCAGTATAGCAATTATATTAGTTTTAACTAGTCTCGAAACAATAATAAACTTACACCGGTCCATTGTATTTTGTGTCGTCTTTAGAAATGAATCTTCTCCAGATCCGGTCGGCTCCATTCTAATTAGGACTCAATTCTCGTTTGGGCCGCGTAGTAAGATTAGAGAGTGGCCCTATCTGTTCACACATTGCTCCAGTTGCGACCTTTGGAGAATTGAATGAAAATAGAGGGGCGGATTGTAACAAGAGACATTCACCTGCCCTTTTCGTAGCGCTAGTGGTAGTTAAACTTTGATAAAGCGACTAATTTAATTATATTAATTAATTTCTAACGAAGATCAGATGTTTGTCGTGAGAGTAACAGAAGTAAGTAGTATTTGTTTTGACTTGCGTTGAACTAGAAACACGTGCAAATATTAATTCTGTGTTATTTTAATAACGTATTCAAATATCAAAATTTTGTAAAATGTTAAAAGTGCTTCTTAAGAATGAAATTAATTTGGAAAATATATATACCTATATCTCGAAAATAATTATTAAGAGACTTACTAAAAGTATATACTTTAAGATTTTAGAGCATTCATGGGATATTAGGACCTATAGTAGGTTTTACCGATGTAAAAGTCTTAATAAAAGTTCCCAGAGTCTCTAAACGATACTAAAAGAGGTTTTTTAATACAATCGAATATAAATAAATCTTTTGCACAGGCAACTATAGATCGTAGTCATGTACAACGTAGTCAAATTTTACTTGTATTAGTTTATTAAAGCCAATTTCAAGAAAAATTTATTTATTATATATATTAAAAATTAAATCTACACAAAAAGGGTATATCAGATAAATATGGCAAAGGATATAAGTGATTTTTTAATAACTTTAGTAAAATCGTTATATATATTTAATGTTTTTAATATCTACTAAAGAAATCTACTATATTCGAATAATTAATAACAAAAACAATTAAAACCAGTGTAGCAGTGATATTAGTTTTAACTAGTTTCAAAACAATAATACACTTACACCAGTTCATTGTATTCCGTGTCGTCTATATAAATGAACCTTCTCCAGATCCGGTCTGCTCCATTTTAATCAGGACTCAATTCTTGTTTGGGCCGCGTAGTGAGATTAGAGAGTGGCCCTATCTGTTCACACATTGCTCCAGTTGCGACCTTTGGAGAATTGAATGAAAATAGAGGGGCGGATTGTAACAAGAGATCTGCCCTTCTCGTAGCGCTAGTGGTAGTTATACTTTGATAAAGCAACTAATTTAATTATATTAATTAATTTATAACCAAGATACGACGTTTGTCGTGAGAGTAACAGAAGTAAGTAGTGTTTATTTTTTCAATTTTTAATGTCAATATATAAATACGATTGATGACGTGCATCGGAAAATGTTTAGCGATTACAATAATAGTTTTATCAAGTTCTTCTGCGTAGATTAATTCGATAGGGCCTAAAATACTTCATGTCTTAATTTATCAAATCATTACACAAAGCGAATATTATCATTTAAATAGTACGGAATTTATTTTGGCCGCAGCACAGACCGTTGGGCTATACCGCTCGGCTCGCCAACTATTAAAAGCTTGTTTTAACGTGTTGCTTTAGAGCTACTCTAATTCTATATAAACAGCGACGTGTTACAACTGTTTCCTCCATTATGAACCCATTTAATCAGGAAGGGTTTATATTCATTCCCTTTATGTTTACGATGCCCCAGTGTGCAAACAGCGGCAAATACCGCGATACCGGACGTCCATTTTGGACAATGTAAGCGAAATATAATTCTAACGACCTCTAGACCCGAGGATAATATAAACCAGTATTAAATAAGGTTGGCTAGGGAAGATGCGAAAACTGGGATTGTTATGGTTGAAGGTAATATTCAAAGTTTTAAAGTTATTTTATTTTACATACACTAACCGACACGAAAAACGGGCACATTAAAATTTTCACGTATTTTAAAGCTTTATATATTGTGTAACCTTAGTGCGGAACTCAGACCTCAAAAGACCAGATGCTACGTCTTCTTTGTGTTACTCTATGGATGTGAGAGCTGGACACTAAATTCACAGACCGAAAAGAGAATAAAATCCTTCGAAATGTATGTGTACAGACGGATGCTGCGAATCTCATGGTAGAAAGGATCACCAACGATGAAGTACTCCAGCGCATGCAGAAACAAAAAGAGATACTGAACACCATTAAGGAAAGAAAAACGCAATACCTGGGTGATGTGGACACTGTGTGAGACTCCATATCGGTCCACTGGAACATAATATATAAAACTTTAAGATACATGAAAATTTTACCAAATCATTTTTCCCCAACGACAAAATCCTTGACAGCGATAGTCGAGATGTGCCTGTCATTTTAATTTCAAAGTAATTTTATTTTACAAAGAAATAAGTTGGTACAATTGGTACAATTGGAAAGCAGGAATGTAATATATTTAAAAAAAATAGTGACAAATGATTAATTCAAAATATTATGAAAAAAACTGTATAAAACTCAAAAATCTACTGTAGTTATTTTATTAAAGAAAAATAAAATCAGGGTGTGGGAATACAAAACAAACAAGAGGGTTAAACAAGGGGACCAAAACCACAAAATCTACAAAAAAGAACTATTTCATACTTTAAAATATCAAGAAACTTCCTGCATTCAAGAACATGTTTTGGTCAATTTTACGCATGTTTTATTATGAGATATTTGAGTAGGTTAATATAATAGAGAAAAATTGTGAGATATGAAAGTAGTATCAAAAAATGTAATAATACACTAAATATTCCATTTAAAATACCAAATACACTACTATTTTCAGTATGAAGCTGCAACACAGTAACGCTGAAAATAATAGCAGATGGAGCGGCTGTCTTTATGCAAAAATCCAAATTTAAAAAAAAATCCTATCACTGCTTCTCCATAAACGCCATGCCATGGCCATGAATCACCCTGTATAACCGTTTTAAACTCGCCGAATTGATGATTCACTAGTAAAAAAAACTTTTCTAGCTGTTTATAGAAACACACCGCTGTCGCTAGTGTAAAATTCTGTATAATAAATTGTGACTGTAACAAATAAAAATATATTTTGTTTTTTTTTTTCAGGTTGCCTGGGTACGAGTCGATACCCAAACCATCCTATCTATTCATCACAACGTAATCACGCAGAATCCACGAATATCACTGTCGTACAACGATCACCGTTCGTGGTATCTACATATCAAGAATGTCCAAGAGGTGGACAGGGGATGGTACATGTGTCAAGTCAACACTGATCCCATGAGATCTAGGCAAGGCTACTTACAAGTTGTCGGTAAGTTGTACTTAGAAATGTATAGTCAAAATTTTCTTTGGGCTACGTACAACAGCATGATACGGACAATGCTAGAATTAAGGGAAAAGACTGACATATCAAAATATCAAAAACTCGTCGCTTTTTTTAAACGCCAGAATGTAGGTTTTAAGCCAAAGAAGTCTAGCATTTTTACCTTCAACAAATAAATGCATTAAAATCTTCAATAATTATTGTTAATTTTCTTGTTTATTTTTATTGCTGTTAGATAAGTATTTAATAGAGATATTACAAGAATATTTTGCTTTTTTTATTAAATGAGGCGAGAAATAAGAAAAACCGAGTTAGGGAAATGGGTGAGGGAAATGGGTGAGGGAAATGGGGGGAAGAAGGAAGAAATGTAGATAATTTGACACTTTCAAATTTTTTAAAAGTCAGTAATGTTTGTATTACATATGTGGTTGTAAAGAAAATAAACTTATAGTCTAAGAGCTGGCTACATAAAAAACCCTATCATCGTTGCATGGCTAATTTTTTGTGTGAAGTATCCTTTTATGTAGCTATTATGAAATAGACATATCTGCCAGCGCGATCCCGGGGCTTAAAGTGGAGGCGGCCAATCGAAAGGGTGAAATTTTGACACTAAAAATATTATAAGATACATGAGTTATAATTGCGAAAATAGCTTCTATGTATTATTAAGAAACGTGGAAAATTGTTGGCAGACATTTTTCCAGTCGCTAAAATGCCGACAGACAACGCGAAAGAGGCATGAAATATTAAAAATTATTAAAAAATGAAATTTGAAGAATGAAAAAAATTATGGCATATTTGCATGCCTATTGGTGAAATGTCATATTTATTTATTTTAAAAGCCGTATGCAAAAGGGCAGAGAAAAAGATCGTGGCTCAATCAGCTGCAGACGGTTATCAAAAGCGCGATATTACTCTAGCGCTTTCAGGGAACCGAACGCTCGCCCCGTCATCCATTTAATTATAGATAAATCATAATATACGATTATATTATAAATATATTTTTTTTATTATTTCAATAATAATTTTTTTTGTCTTCTCTTTTGCATACGGCTTTTTAAATTAATTAACAATAAACATGACATTCCACCAATCGACATGCATGTATGCGATGATTTTCTTTTGTCAAAAGTCTATGCCTCTGTCGCGTGGTCTGCCGGCATTTCAGCCACGAGAAAAATGTCTGCCAACAATTTTACACGTTTCCTAATAATAAATATAAGCGATTTGGCAATTATAACTCGTGTACCTTATAATATTTTTAGTGTTAAAATTTAACCCTTTCGATTGGCCGCCCCCGCTTTAAGCCCCGGGATCGCGCTGGCAGACATGACTATTTCACAATGGCTACACAAAAGGATACTTCACACAAAAAATTAGCCATGTAACGATGATAAGGTTTTTTATGTAGCTAACTCTCGGTCTATTACTGTTAACTACTTCCCATATTGACTGTTTTATTTTTAGGTGACAGGATACTTTTGTTGTCACATATCATTCAATTATCTGTGACCTTTTACTGTTTCCTACAAGACATTTTATGAAATTATTTATTATGTTATATATAGCTCTATATCAAATAATAAAGATTGGATGGTTTTGCCAATTGTTTTTCAACCTGAAAAGAAATCATAATTTAAACCAGTAAATTTTAACACTTTACTTACTCTTAATGTTAACTATATTAGCATCATCAGCAGATGATTAAAAGTCAACCATTATTTACAAATTTACTTTTCAAATAAGCACTTGGTTGGTACTGACCAAGCGTGACAATATCAGCCATGCTGATATTGTCACTGATGAAATTATATTTTATCTTTATAGTATGTACCTATTAAATTTTTTGATTATGCATTTTATTTACTCACTTTTTTCGTCAAACTGCCTGAATCCATATTTGCTTTCGATCAAATCGGTGCGATAAAGCTGAGAAGTTGTAAAATGTTGTTCCGAGAGAGCTGTAATGAGTGTTATTTCAACCAACAACCACGCAATTATACTATCCTCTTCGTGTTGATTTTTTTTCGGCAATTTTATTATCCTTTGAAATTGCCACAATATAACGTGTCACCTATTTTAGGTTCTTTTTTCTTTCTCACTTAATTTTTACTACTCGAAACATCGTTACTTCCTACCAGAGACACTAACTTTATACCAGAGAATTTTATAGTTTCAACTAGCCGCGACTTCGTTCGCGTCGAATTAATCATTTGTAATGGCGATGATAAAGCAAAGCAAGAATTTCCATTCACATACAAACCGGATAAAGTTTTCTTACATTTATATCAGCATGAGAAAAAACAATATGGCGATATTATTATATTTTGGCAGTTACTAAATATGAAAGATAAAAATCATTTTCACCTCCTTAGAAGAATCTGTTTGCCAAAAATAAGCTTTTTACGTCAAGCACTTGACTTACCCAACTTTATGGAATACCCTGCATGATTTTTTAAAAAATTTCAAAATATGTAAAAAAACAAAATAAATTATCCGTGTCCAAGCGTTTTCCCGAAAGACTAACCGTTTTTAAATAACAAATATTGTAATATTTGAGGGGCGTTTTCACCGTCTTGGAATTTGAGATTCGAGAAACCCGTCCTTATCGTATCTCTACACCCGCAGTCAATCCGTTTGCCAAAAATCAGCTTTAAACGTCTAGCAGTTTAAGCAGAATCGTGATTACTCAATTAAAAAAATTTAAAATATGTAAAACAACAAAATGAAATATACGTGTTTAAGAGTTTTTTTTCCAAAAAACTCAGCGGTTTATAAATAAAAAATATTCTAATATTTGAGGGGTGGTTTTACCCCCTTAGAATTCGAGTTTCAAAAAACCCCTTCTTATCGAACCTCTACACCCTAAAGTCAATCCGTTTTCCAAAAATCAGCTTTTTACGTCAAGCGTTTTAAGCAGGATCGTGATTAATCAATGACCAGATTTTTCGAAACACCATGTATACATTTTTAAAAAATCTTAAAATATGTAAAAAAGCAAAATAAAATATACCTACGTGCTTAAGCGTATTTTCGGAAACTTGACCGTTTTTTAAATAAAAAATATTGTAATAATTGAGGGGTGGTTTCACCCCTCCTGGAACACCCTCCTGGAACCCCCTCCTGAAACCCCCTCCGAGCACCCCCTCCTGGAACCCCCTCCTGGAACTGGAATTTCGAAAAATCCATTCTTATCGAACCTCTACACCCTAAAGTCAATCCGTTTTCCAAAAATCAGCTTTTTTACGTCAAGCGTTTTAAGCAGGATCGTGATTAATCAATGACCAGATTTTTCGAAACACCATGTATACATTTTTAAAAAATTTTAAAATATGTAAAAAAGCAAAATAAAATATACCTACGTGCTTAAGCGTATTTTCGGAAACTTGACCGTTTTTAAATAAAAATATTGTAATAATTGAGGGTGGTTTCACCCTCCTGGAACACCCTCCTGGAACCCCCTCCTGAAACCCCCTCCGGGCACCCCCTCCTGGAACCCCCTCCTGAAACTGGAATTTCGAAAAATCCCTTCCTATCGAACCTCTACACCCTAAAGTCAATCCGTTTTCCAAAAATCAGCTTTTTTACGTCAAGCGTTTTAAGCAGGATCGTGATTAATCAATGACCAGATTTTTCGAAACACCATGTATACATTTTTAAAAAATCTTAAAATATGTAAAAAAGCAAAATAAAATATACCTACGTGCTTAAGCGTATTTTCGGAAACTTGACCGTTTTTTAAATAAAAAATATTGTAATAATTGAGGGGTGGTTTCACCCCTCCTGGAACCCCCTCTTGGAACTGGAATTTCGAAAAATCCCTTCTAATCGAACCTCTACACCCTACAATCAACCTGTATGACAAAATTGAGCTTCTTACGTTGAGTGGTTTGAGCAGGATCGTGATTAATCAGTAAGTCAGTCACTTAAGGATTTGATGTATTAGTATAGATAACTGCACTAGTAAAAACTCAAATACTTAGTTATTATGACAAAACCACGATTTTAGTATTATTTGAATGCGATCAATATGAACAATAACCGAGACTGCGTAAAATTCAGAGCCGGAAAGTTCTGATTTCTGTCGTACCGAGCCGTTTCTGGCAAAATTTTAAGAATATACTGAAATACACCAAACCTATAAGATAAACAATGGTGACGTAACGTCAAACGATTGTCGAATAAATATAATGTTGGTAGAAAACAAGCAACATAAAGCTGGAAAGCTAAATCATCGAAACAGCAACCCAGAAATTTTAAAAGTCCGTTTTCTCAGTCAGTCATAATTAATATCCATCACTTGCTGGTAGGTCGATAATTGAGCGATACACTTCGGGTTTTGTCATCGGCTGGACGCTAACGAATAAAATTGTTTTCCAACAAACTATTTTTCATTTATATTAACATATTAATTCATACTAACGTATAAAATCCGTCAGTCATATTCGACCTATATATTTTCATGGAAACTAACATTCCAAAAGCAGTAAAGTGCATTATGGAGACCATTGAACTTTATATGACATGTGTTATCTTTAACGTAAAATAATATTTACACTCGATTATACTTAATATTGTTTGTGTTTTAATTTAAAATTTGTTAATAAATTTGTTTTTTTAGTTTTAGATTAAAAAATATATTATGGTTATCATAGATTCTTAAATTATGAATATTGTTCAAATGTATTATACAGGGTGGAGCCTCTCATACGACGCTGAGGCTCCAAGGAGAGCGGTTGTTTATATCAAAATAAAATTTTGGTAGCATATACAGGGTTGTTCATAACATACGACACGGAGTATTGTAGCTAAATGATTAGATTTTTACAAATTGTAAGTTTTGGGTTCGTTGAAGGACTATTAGAGCTATAATTTAAAAATATTTTTACAAAATACAGAGTGTCCCAAATAAATAAAAAATATTAAAGTTGTATTTTTTTTAAATGGAACACCCTGTATATTATTACATTTTTAGTTTCTACGATTAAAATAAAGGTAAATTTGATTATGGTTTATTACACTTAAACCTTACCATTTTTGAAATATTTTCAATTTTGTGAAATTGCAGAAAAAATATAAGGCTTCATTTCTCCAAGGGTATCCAAGTTTTTAATACTAAATATTTACTGAAGTCTATTTATTGATCAGTTATTGTGTTGCAATAATAAAAATAATACTAGCTCATACAGAGTGTCTAAAAAATTATTTTAAATTATTGTTAGCTTCAAACGGCAATAACTTGTTTAATTTAAATCGAACGCCCTGTGTATTTTAGGAGAATCAGATGCACAATTTAATTGTCTATCAAATTGTATTATAATACTTTTTACCTATCTCTTCAAGTTTTCGTAGAAAATGCATTTTCTTATAATTTAGACTTCATTTATCAAATATTAATTAATTAAAGTACCCATAGAATATTGACATTTTAGATTGTTTTTAAAGCAACAAATATACAAAATGTACAGGCTAGTAATATTATCGTTTTTAGCAAAATGATAATATTACTAGCCCATTTGTATGCAAAAAGAAAACTATTTAAATCTTTATAAAAGAATATACCATTAATTAAATATACCACCATTATTTCCGCTCAAATACTACTTAATTACATACTTAATTATGTTCGTTAATAAATTATTCTAAATAAATGTGGATTTGAATCAGAAATCAATATAATAATAAGTTATATTTTTTTATATTAATATGAAAATGAATGTCTCTGTTGTTATAAATAAGCATTTGTCAAAAAATGAAATATCATTTTTAAGGTGTTACTTTTTACCACACTGTCTAATACACATACAAAATTTAGTTTTTTAGTATCTGGAGCAATTATTATTAATCAACGCAAACAGTCAATTAATGTAGTTTGAATACTGGAATCATATTAATTGGTCCTCTTTAACAAAAATTTAAACAGGTTTATTTTATTTCTTAATGAAATAAACAAACTATATCGACAATATTTGTATCTGTACTCTTCAAAAATAATCTAAAATGTCAGTATTCCATGGGTATATTGATAAATGAGTTTTAAATAACTAATTTTAGATAATGCATTTTCTACGGAAACTTGAAGAGTTAGGTAAAAAATGGCATAATACAATTTGATAGACAATTAAATGTGCATCTGATTCTCATAAAATATATAGGATGTTCCATTTAAATTAAGCAAGTTATTGCCGTTTAAAGCTAGTAATTATTTAAAATCAAATTTTAGACACTCTGTATAAGGTAGTATAATTTTTTTTATTGCAACACAATAACTGATCAATAAATAAACTTAAGTAAATATTTAATATTAAAAACTTTGATACCCTTGGAGAAATGAAGCCTTAAAATTTTGATTGCAATTTCACAAAATTGAATATATTTCAAAAACGGTATGAAAACAAATGTAATAATATACAGAGTGTTCCATTTAAAAAAGTACAACTTTAATATTTTTTATTTATTTTGGGACACTCTGTATCTTGTAAAAATATTTTTAAATTGTAGCTCTAATAGTCCTTCAACGAACCCAAAACTTACAATTTATAAAAATCTAATCGTTTAGCTACAATACTCCGTGTCGTATGTGGTGACCAACCCTGTATAGGTTAGTTTAAAACATTTAAAAAAAAAAGAGTTCTGCAGGGTGTCCCCAAAAAAAGTAAAGTATTAAAGTTGGGTTTTTTGTAATCCCTATATATTAATCGATTTTCGGATTCTAGGAAAAAAATAAAGGTGAGTTTCATTAAAGAAACATATGACTAAAATGTAAGGCAGACATATTTCCCATTTTGTAAAATTAAAGAATAAATTTTAAACTTCAATAACAGCTATTTAAATTATAGTTTACCCTGTATAGCTTCAAATTTAGTTAAAATAACCGTTGTATGTTAAATCAAATTAAAATTTGACCCGAAAAGCCATACAGGGTGAGACAAAATTAATACTGAACATTGTCCGCTTTTAAAAACATGGAAGTTTATTTTTATTTAATGAAACACCTGGTATATTATTTCTATATTCAATGAAAAATTCACATATTTGTAAAATACTATTAAGGTTGCCTACCCCTTAGACAAAGATTTTCCTAGATATTAACATTTTTATGATTTTGCGTCAGTAGATCTTAATGATATCAAAGGCTCAAAATGCTTCCTTTCCTATTCATTGCATAAAATTATTGTCTTTTCACCAGATCTTTTGATGCTAAAAGGCATATATGGAGTTTCTTTTTCTAAAAACAGCAACAATCATTTCTCTCATGTTGACAATAGTTGATGAAGTTTTGTAAACACTGTCTTTAGCATATCCAATTAAAAAAAAGTCGAGACTAGATAAATCTGGGACATTTAAATATCCAATTAATTGGTAAATGGCACATTGTGGAACTATTAGAATTATATCAATTTTCTCTGATGTAGGAATATCTGAAAATTTTATTTGTTTTAACTGATACAAGATGATATCTAGTCGTTAAAGTTGAACTAATGTGATAGCTATGTTGAAGTAACGCCAGACATATCACAGCCACCTAGATTTTATCAAATAACAAATATTTACTGACACTAAATCATAAAAATGAAAATATTTAAGAAAATCTTTTTCTAAGGATTGGGCAACCTTAATAGTATAGACCATCATTAGGACATCGACTTCAGGACAGTTCTTGTATTTATAATTTTTTTTTAAGGTTGAATTTCTTTTTTATTTATTTGGTAATATCTCTGAAACTATTGAAAGATATTTACTAATATCTTAGGATTTTGTAAAGTGATCTGAAAGAATTTATTAAAAAAAATCTATTTAAAGAAAACAACCCGATTCACTCAATCTTTTTTGAGCAACCCTATAGAAGTTAAAATATTTTCCTGAAATACATCCTCGTACATACTATAGGTCCTCACAATAGGAACTGACTTCAAATCCAAAGAGGCAATAGAGAAAGGCGGAAATATCCTCTATTATAGATACGGGTCAACACCAGTGTCAGGTCTAAGGAGAAAATAAGTTACAGAGGTGGAGAAAATGGAGACAGATCCTCCAGCCTACACCTCACGGGTACCTCAGCCGGAGGCAAGCTCCTCGACTGCAAAGGGCACGGAGGGCTATACTCCAACTGTGGAAAGGTGTGTACCCTCGAAAGAACTGTTGTCAGAGGATGGGAAATACCCTGTCCCCTCTACGACAGAGGTATGATGGGTTATAGACTGTGATAACTCAAGGAATGGGACACAATAGATCTCTAAGGTCGCAGTGATTAACCCCCCTCTCACTTAGTCTACATTCATTCATTCATACTTTAGGTTTTCGCGTAAACAAAATGCTCAAGTTATTTTTTATAGGAGCTACAGAGGCCTGACGCATTTTTGTCAGACCCTGTATATTTAATATTTCATATTCATGATAGGTGCCCGGTGGCGTAGAGGTACAGGCTCTCGTCTACCAATCTCAAGGTATGGGTTCGATTCCCACACCCGGCATTCCATCAGCCGACTATTTTTATTAAAATAAAAATAGTTTGGGTACCTAGGTCGACTCAGCCTTAAATGAGTATTTGGGATTTATAATCCTGAGGTAATAATAGGCGATTGAAGCGTAGTGCTAGCCACATTACCTTCCTTGTATACCGAACGGCTCTAGTATATCAAGCTGTACCTTGCTACTCCCAAGGCGCTAAACTCTATATACGGGAGCTATTATTGTTATTATTATATTCATGATAACTTATCATCAATTTATAATTTGGATATAAAAAGCCAATATTGCTATCAATATAACATTTACATTTTTTCCTCCCATTAACAGCTCGTTAAGTATATTTCTAAACCAGCCAGAACAACTTTTGAAAATAAAAGCCCTAAAGAGGCGAAATAAAGGCGTTTTGTACCGGTAAATTTCGACACGCAACCGGGTCTCGTGTCAGTCACACCTCAGCACAGCTTAGGAGTTCTTGTTTGATTTTCTTTCCCAATAAAAAGAAATGAAAATACCTAAGTTTGTTGTAGAGAGAGGGCGTTAAATACCCCGTTTAAAATAACTAGACAAATCGAAAATGTTCTAGTTTAGAGCAGAGTTTTGGTGAAAATCGATAAAATGTATGAAGATTTGTAGTATTTTGTTAATATCTCTCTCTCTGTCTTTATTCCTACAAGAGGAACGTAGTGGTCAGGTGATGTGTGAGGTTTCTCTCAATAGATGTCATCCACAGAGTCAAATCCCTCAAGTGGCAATTGGCAGGACACCTGGCAAAAGAACGGACAATAGATGGACCACAAAAATTACAGCATTCCAAGAGGAATTAAGAGACCTAGAACAAGACCAAACCTGAGATGCGACCATGATATTAGAAAATTAGCAAGGATAACTTGGGCCCGCATAGCCAACAATAGACAACAATGAGCCCAACTACAAAGATAGTATCTAAACATGTGATGGAAGCTACACCATAATTGGAAATGATTGAATAAGCTGAGAACGATGATAATGATAATGATTTTTGGTGTAGTATATTTCGACCCCAGAAACACGTCTACGAGTTTTTTTGAGAGAGAGAAAATTGAAAATTTTGAATTTTTTTAAATATTTCTTTATTCATTTTAAGTTTAAAAACCAAAATATCTTGATAATATGGCAACCCACAGGTAGTTACAAATTATTAAATTTCCAAGAAAGAAAGCCCGGAAAAGATCCCTAAAAATACTTTCTTTTTAATTTTCAAAGAAAAATAACTCGGTTATTTTGGAGTTATTTCAAAAAACGGCAAAGAGAAAAGTTCTTTCTTTTATCGATATCTACCAGCACTGAAAATATTTGCACTTACTTAAGACTCATCCTGTATAAAAATGTTTCATTTCTCATATTTATCCCATTAGTCGGACTAAATTTTATGACAATCATAGTTTTTTTCCAAAGAATGTATTTTACCTGTTTCAATAGCATTATTCAGAAAGATATATTTTTAATTACATATGTTGCGAGTCATAGCTACGATTTAATATTACTGTAAAACAATCTATCTATATTGTACGTCCTAATTGACAGGGCATGTTTTCGATTAATGATTGATGCCTGTAATGGATATATATTCCAATAACTCACTCGTCTCGCAATATCAGTGCTTAGGTTAGTGGACTAAATACGTTTTCTCTGTAATAATTATTCTGTCGCTCAAATCTATGGCAAAATCATTACTAGAATACGCAATCGATGTAGAATGTAGAATTTTTGGGAGGGGGTTAATCACCGCGACCTTGCAGATCTATTGTGTCTCCCCTTTCTTCAGTTATAACGAGTTATAACTCATCATACAGTCTCAGGGCTTCGACAAAAGCCAGTATCTTGTCGTGTAGACGCTGATGACTCGAGTGATGAGGTGTTCTGGTATTTCCCCATTTTCCCCACAGTGTCGAATCACGGAAAATATTTGATGACACAAAAAGACACAGGAGAGAATTTCTAAAGATGATTTATGTTAAAAAAAATCCGGAGTCTATGAATGATAGAAAGGACAAAAATTTAAATCAAATATATTATAATCTTTTAAACTATGTTCTGATTGTTCTTTTATTTAAAATCAAACTATAAGAAGTAATTAGAGCATCTATTCCATACTGGAAAAAAACGTTCTTTTCAACACTTTATCGATAGAGGATATATAAATTAGTTTTAGTACAATAAATCCACGGGCAAGCAATGTTGGTAAATGCAAATCGGCTTAAAAATGACATTTAAAACAAAATGTTATGTTTTTTTTTTCTTTCACAAATTTATATTGTTTGACTAACTTTAGTGAATATTATATCATTATGCTGTGATAGATTGTGTGTTTCGTTTTTGGATATGAATTTTTGTCAATTCTGTAGTAGTAAGTATTAAAAAATAATTTTCAAGCATTTTATAAACTTAAAAAATAAATGAGAAGAAATGATTTTGATAACAGCAAGATCTTATGATATGAAAATTGCTTCACAAGTGGCTTATTATTTGTTTTTCATTTATTTATATAACTCATTAAGCTCTTAATGATCTATCTGTTTGTTTTGTAATTATTTGAAAATATTTTTTAACTTTTTAACATACATTTTTAGCCGACCATACCAACAGGTATGGTAGGCTATTAAGATCGACAAAAAAAGTTTTTTTAATTTCACTCAAAATGAAACTTCTGGTATTAGATGTTATAAAGGTACGCAAGATATACACTATATAATTTAAGGTGTTATTAAGATCCATTATATAACCAATAATACTATAAGTTATATAATTGTTTCCTCAAATCGTTTTTTTACACCTTTCAAATGTTTGCATGCTTTATATAACCTGTAGTTACCGAATATCAAACCTAATGACATAACCTTAAGTTTTTAATATAATCACAACAAATAATATATTAGCAAGCAAAGCAATTCGGTATTATAATGAATGATAAAAAAATAAACTGGGCAAAACACAAAAATACATTTACATTCAAAAGAAAGGTTCTTCAGAATTTTTTAAAAAATAGGAATCATTCAAACTACATCTACCAACATTGAAAGTCAACATGCAAATTTACCATCCACAAGCAGAGATCAGGATCAACCTGAGATATTTCCAACAGAAAGTTGCCAAAACGATCAGAAACGGGAAGATGCCTGGTTAAGGCATTCTCTAACATAAGAGAATGAGCTTTGCGCTTTAACATTACACATTTTGCACTTAAAGAGCTTTTTTCTATAGTCAATTCATTCATAACTGTTCTACCAAAGTACCAAAGGACCCTAGGACTCTTTTGCAAACTCCTACCACTTTAAATATAGATCAAATTGAACCAAAACATTATTATTTCAATTTTATGAGGTTATGTTTTGTTTTCTGCACATTTTCTGTCAAATCCCTGTAATGTCAAACTTCGTTCGCAGGGAGTCGCTACAGTCGACACCACGGGTTACGTAAAGGTTTTCTGGGTGACTAAAAGTAGCCATAAACACCCCGGCATTTATAATGGTGATTTGTATCACCTTTAGTTGTATAAAACACTAAAATTGGTGTTTTAAATAACCCAAACTCATTTACGCAACCTTAAGTAACCAAATTTATATAATGGTTGATGAGTATGTTATACACCCTAAAGTAATATATAGCACTTTAAATATAATGGACGCCATTATTATTGATGTCTTCATTTTTGGCTACAATGAGTATTTCTAAGATAACGTTGAAAACTGGTACAAAACTATATTTTGGCCAGTTGCCAGATATTTCTAGGTATTAAAAAAGTCGTATGTTCTATTATTTATATTAATAAATTTGACTTTCATTAGAAAAATTTTACCATATTTTTTTTGTCTATAAAAAAATCTATTAAATAATTCTGCTTTTGGGGGCGCATGTGTTTTTTGGAGGTAAAATTGATTTTCACACAGTAAATTTAATATCGCATATGTATTTAGTACTCTGGCTAGGCACAATAGATTTTCTTAAGCCAGTAATTTCTATAAAGTCATTGGCATAACGCAAACGCTTTTGTAGGCTATGACAGGGATGGCATCATTTTGTCTCTTGTGTCTGGTCTGGATTATCTGCGTAGGACAACTTGGAGCAATAAGATAATATCTTCTTTTTATGTTAAAAAAAGAGGCAAATATGAAAGCAGTTAGTCAGAAAGTAAGAAGTTTATTTTCAAAAATCGCGCATGCGCGATATTTCTATGGAGGTAATCTCTGCGAACCTTCTCAACACCACTATATAACTATTATATACCCTTTTTCAGTTTAATAGCGGTAACTCGATAGGATATATAAAGGTATTGAGAAAGTTTTCAGGACTTTGGTTGCACACCTAAAGTGTTGAGGATTACCACCGGAACAGTTATAAAAGGCACCGTTTAGGGCATATAAGTGTTATATAATGGTTACCAATAACTCACGACAACCATTCTAGATGCGTATAGGTGATATGTGTATAATATGGTGTTGGGAAGTTTTCTAACACACTTATAAAACAAAAAATGTTTCTTGGGAAATGACCTAAATACAAAATATTTTCATGGTGTCTGTTTATCTGTCCGTCTGTCTGTAACACGATAACTCAAAAACCGCTAAACAGATTTTAACCAAATTTGGCACAAAAATACTGTGGCACCCGAGATTATGGCCATTAGTTTTTGGTGGGGGTGGGGGTTTGTAAGGTAAAAATTTTAAAAAATCGTAACTCCAAAATTACAGTAGCTAGCGAAACGTGGTTTTCAATTTAAGATTAGGAATAATATTTCCAACAAAACTTTTAATAACATCAAAATCAGTCAAAGTCGCAGTTTTTGAGATAAAACAAAATTGGAAAAATTCCTTTACTTTGAAACTAAAAGAACTGCCTACCAACTTTTTATTAACATATTTTGGTATGGGCGGCTATACGTGCCTCCCGGCGACAATTTTTCAAAATAGTAGTGAATAAAGTTTATACATTGTTGTAGATATATAACACTGATGACGGCTGTATTGTTGGCCAAAACGTTTGTCCATAGACTAAATACAGATTTTTAAACAAAAAAAAACATAATTCAGCGTTTTCGGAACCTAAAGTCCCAAGAAAATGAATTTAAGTATATTTACGGTTAGTTTATGCCGATCTTTCTAGACTAGGTTAGTCCCTAATAATCAGTAATTGATAGAGCTTTTTTCCAAAAATCCAGGGCCTATGCGAAAAACATTGTTAATCAAAGCATTATTTTGAAATCCATTTGGAAAATGAAATTTTTTACCTTTTTAATTATTGAAATGTATACCAGCCTCTTTGTGTGTTCGGCAGAACCTTTAATTAACGTGATTTGAAATTACACGAACATATTAATCAGGGAATGAACAATCAAGCTATATTTTTAAGAAATTCACAAATTTTGCAACATGCGCAACCATCATAGGCGTATTGAAAATACCAGACACAAAAGTCGGCGGTGGTCGGCAATCACCTGTTTTTTACATTTTATATTGTGACATCATTTGGAAGAGCTCAATAGAAATATAAAAGAACTAAACCTTGTTGGGAAAGCAATTAGACATTCGTTGTTGGCTGCTTTAAAGTTGTCCACCAGCCTTGGATTTTGTGGATTTGCAGTGACTGCTTGATGTGCTCTATGCTTTTGTTCGAACAAAGCCTGTATATGTGGTTGATTTTTCGTTAAACCAGTCTGGTTGTTTCTTTTTGTTGGATTTTCCCAGTATTTCTTCGCTGGTATTATAAATCGCATCCCTCAATTGTGTCCAGCCTCAGAGGTTATCGGTGGAAGTGCTTCTCTGATGGCTTCCCGGAGGGCATTGGCGGTGTCGTTGTTCGTTAGACTCCGTACGTTTAATCTGGTCATGTTGTTTTGCTTTTTGCAGTGTGAATGTTTGGATTTTAATTGAAGTTTCATTTTCGAAACTACAAGTCGGTGGTCAGTACCACATTCGGCATCTATTCTGGCTTTTGTAAGTCTGACATCTTTCAGATGCTTTCTTCAAACGATGACGTGGTCCAATTGATGCCAGTGGCCTGATCTGGGATGTTTCCAGGTACCTTTAAACTTGTCTTTCAGGTTGAACCATGTATTGATGAAGCAAAGGTTGTACTCTGTGCATGTTGTTAGCAAGCGTTCACCGTTGCTATTTACGTTTCCCATTCCATGTTTTCCCAATACGTCTGGCCATATTTCGTGCTGATTGCCGACACGTGCATTAAAGTCACCTAGCAAGATGATTCGCTCCTGCTGTGGAATTCGTTGAATAGCATTTTGTAGATCTTGGTAAAATTTATCCTTATCCTCAACCTTAGCGGCTAGGGTGGGAGCGTAGGCACTAATGATATTGACGTAAGTTTTATCTGATATGGGGTACCTTAGGGTCATGAGATGTTCGGAGACTCCAATGGGCACATCTGTTAAACTGGTGGCGATTTCGTTTTTGACAACAATGCCTACGCCATGAATTCTACTGTGTGTGGCAGGGTGACCCTTCTAAAAGAAGGTGTAATGCTCCTCCGTCAGACTACCTTCATCTGCAAAGCGGGTTTCGCTAAGAGCGGCAACATCTATACTTAGCCGGTGGAGCTCCTGTGAGACCAGAGCAGTTCTTCTTTCTGGTCGATTAGAGTTTGTCCTGTCTAGGAGAGTGCGGACGTTCCACGCCGCAAACGTGAAACATTGATGCTGCTTAATTCTCCGATGATACGCTCGAGTAGGTACCCCCTCCCGGAGATCCGATCGAGGGGGTATTTTACCTCCGGACGATGATTTTGTCCCACTCGAATGTTCCATCTTTGATGAGTGTTAGCTGCGTAAAAGGGTTAAACTGTGACTGTTATGTTTGAGTACGATACCAAAAAAGAAGAACATGATAATCATGACGATAAAATAAATAGATTTAACCCCTTAATAAAAGTCTTTGTAATAATATTAAATGATGCCTATTAATACTTTCGCGCAGTGCCGAATCAGTATATCTAAACCTAAACAAAGGTTATAAAATTACGCAGTTACTCCATTATCTTCCACACTATAACTTAATTTCGCATGATATTAACCGGTCTGTTTAGCGACTACCATTTCTATTATCCTTTCTATTCTAGTTTAGTAATTTTAGGTCCGAATTACGAGTCGATATGTTGATATAATAAACTAGCGCGGAGGCCGCACATTATTCCAACAATTTAGAGATATTTAGCCGCAAACTAAATTAGCGATGCTACGGTCATAATTAGATTTTCGTTTTGCCCTGGCCTCTGCTAACTAGCGCTGGAAAATTATAAAACGAAATATGTTATTCTTTGCGAACGTGATTCTGTTTCAAAACTTTGTAGAAGTTCGTTTAAAAATTGATTCGATCAATACAGCACGCTTAATATGGAGAGCTGTGTTTTCTATTTCTATATTTTTATTTAGCTTCTATTCAAAATATTGTGTTTTTTCTTAATATAGATTTGGTGCATTTCAGTTGATTTCAACAAATTCCGACCGCAGCGTTTCAACGGCAAAAATCAGAAATTATCAGGCCGCCCTCATGTTGATCGCATTAGAATAATATTGAATTCGTGGTTTTGTCATAACATTTAAGTATTTTAGTTTTTTGCTAGTGCAGGTATTGAGACTATAAAACACTCAGGTCCGAGGTTTGTGTGATGTAACGCTATTTCGGGCAGTGAAAAAGAATTCGAACTAGGCGTAGCCGCGCCGCGCCGCGGCCGTCCCGTCCGGCGTCCGTCACCATCGTGTTGTGAACTAAAACTATTTAAAATATCTGTTTAAAATATCTAACTACAACTATTCGAGAACACTAGTTTTTCTCAAACAGATACGTCTATAAAAACCGTTGACGTTCAATTACATTTTTGAATTTGAGTTCAACAATTACTTAATAAGGTATAACCAAAAAACTTCAAACTTTCTTCTTCTGTATGATTATTTTTAATTTTTACGTATTTTATGTTTATTTATGTTAAGTTGTATGGGTCCATTGGTCCCAATTCATTGATTTGGAAAATAGTCATTTAAGAAAATTCTAATATTTTTTAAGTGTGTTTATACTGAAAGTATATTTTCCGTAAAGTATCTAAAGGAATCTCTATATAAAGAATGTATTGGTGGCTCCCAAAATAAAACAAGAGTCAGATAGCAGTAAAATTTTAATACTTTTTTAGCTTCTTTTATTATGAATCATGGCCTGTTAATAAAAATGATTTTTTAATGAAAACTTTTAAATATTGCAGTAAACAGTGCAAATAAATATATAGTGATATATATTTTTGAAAAACTTATAGCAAGCCCAATCATATAATTTATAAATATACAGGGTGTTCTATTTAACAAAACATAACTTTAGTTCATAACTTCAAAAATATTCTTCTCGTAGAATAAAATACAATTTTTACCTTCTCGATACCTTTAACAATAATAGAGTGTCGCAAATTGCAAAATTTTCAAAAAGACCCTGTTGCTCGGAAACGCAAAAGGGCTATGAAAGGGCTATGAAAATGTTGTTCCCAGTATCTTCCGTTTGACAAAAACAATGGGACAGGTTTGTGCAAACCGCATCCTCCTATCTTTGTTAACAACGGAAATATAGTATGATTTCAATCAAAATGGGACACCCTGTACAATAAAAATGATTGCATTCATATGCCGTTGCAACAGATATAATCTGTCCAACGACAAGATCCTTGACAGTGATAGATGTGTCTGTCATTTTAATTTCAAATTAGTTTATTTTATTTTACAACGAAATAAATTGGTACAATTGGAAGGCATAGCAGGAAATTAATATATTTAAAATTTGACTGAAAAGTGATTACTTCAACATATTGTGAAAAAAAACTTATAAAACTGAAAAAATGTAACAGAGTTAATTTATTAAAAAAAAACGGTATGTGTTAATACAAAACAAACAAGAATAAACCACCACATACCAAAAAAATATAAAAAAGAACTATTTCTGACTTTCAAGCTTCAAGAAACTTCCCGCGTTTATTATTATATTTATCAATACAACTTATGTACAAATACAAATTTGTAATATTCCACAGGAATAAATAAAACAACCTAAATAAAACAAGCTATTTTAATAATAATAACACTAACACACAACACCAATTTTAATACCTTGCTTAATTTTTTAAACCAGTACCTTTTGTCACTATTTTTATGTAGTACTAAAATCCATTATTTACCTATCGTACGATGTCGATATAGGGAAACCTACTCCAGTTTTTAGTATATGTTTAGTAAAATCTTTGTACCATATACGAGATGCACTTATCTACGACGAGATGGTATACAAACTTTATTGATGGTAACTTTATTGATGTATAAGACTTTCTCCCTCGGCAGCGCGTATTAACTATTATAAACTCTGCTCTGGGTCTACCGTTAATTTTCCCTCGATTTTTCCTGCACTTGATTTCAAAAGACACAAAACACACGTAATAACACGAATCAAAATGCATCATCTTCCAAAACGCAGGTAGTTGACATATGTTGACACAAAATTATAACCTATAATTTGGCAAGACTTTGACAAGCCTCAAAAATCTAAAGGCAAGTTCATACGCATCGGCGTCCATTTGTGGTTCCGTTCCAATCCATCGTTCCGTCAAACCAATAAAATTGAAATATGATCTGTCATTTTTGAAATAAACCAATAAATCTGATTTATATTTAAACCTATACATAATTTTAACTAAACTAACTAAAAATATTAGAAACTTTTTTTAGTAAAATAAATAGATTGGTATGGGACGTTATCTGCTTTTCTTCTGTCATCGTTTGTCGAAATCTTACCTGAGAAAAAAAAACAGAATATACCCATGTATAAAGAGGAATATTATAATCAAAAATTGGGGTTTCTAATCCTTGACTATAATGCCAAATTATGTAAACGATTGATGAATATGTTTAAAAAATGTTTAAACTAAACTAATAGAAACCAAAATGGACTCCCAGAAATTGCAAATAGACTCTTCGAAATCTAACCAATTAAGAAATTATAATTAATAAGCAAAGCCACAAACATGACAATGAAACCGTAGTCGTTAATTTACAAATTTGGTTATAATATCGATATCCACTGCTGAATCTAATTACTACGCCTCTTATCTCTGGTCGGGAGGTCGTTATAATGAACTTGTAAACGTATCTGAACTATCTAATATCTAACCGTATAGTTAAGTCTGTTGATTCCAGGGTATAATTAATCATGATATTTAAGATATTTAATTAAGTTTCAATACTATTTGAATGTCAGTTTAACTGTTAATATTGTTATTAGGAAAAACATATTTGGTAACGAATTTAAAATAATAAAACTGATTTAGTAAAATTAGGTATTAAATTGTAATCGCATACGATCGAATAAAAAACGGCGTCAAAAACGGCTAGGGAATGACTATCGATGATAATTTGGCTAGGTCGAGTCCTATACTTTATTTACTCTTCTTTAGATTTAATGGCGCTTACTGCCTATTGCTCTCAAGAAGGTTCTAACTTGTTTTACATTGAGTAAAAATTACTTTTAAATGGTATAGTATAGTTTAAAACTCGCCAAAAACTATTTTTTGGAAATGGATTTGTGTTCTATACTTTTAAAGGATAGCCTTTATCAATCAAAGAGACGTTTCGTGCACTAGGAACTCCATCATCACTGGCAAAACAATTGTCAGATTTAATGAGCCTTCGGAGCATCGTAACTCGCGCCCTATGTAAACTAGGGGGCTGAAACTTGTTGATGAAACTTACGATGTAAACTTGAGACTTGTGAATTGTAGATTCATGATATTTTGACGACATTTCGTGCACTGCGAAATCTCATTATCAACGAATCAAGTCAAAAAATCGTCCGATTTAAATGAAATTTGGTACGTCGATAGATTGGACCAAGGCCAACTGAACCGTGTACGACACGTGCCACTGGGACAGTTAATTTTAACGTAAGAAGCGTCAAAAGTTGATGTCGTCTATTCGCGACCAAATTTGGAGGGTAGACAATGTGAGTGACATGAGGGTGCCACACAGTCCAACCCTGCAAAGTTGGATACGACGTTTCGTTTCCACAGTTTCGTTCTTCACCAGGGTGGGACTAACGATTCGATATTAAAGAAAAATGTGGGACAATACCGACATAATTAGGGACGGGTTACAAGACGACGCCCTCGACATTTCGAAAAGATGCTTCTAAATGGACGAAATCATCAGGAATTTTCTTAATTATGGGTCGATTGGAATCAAACTCGGTACTCGGTGGATAGAGGTACCCGAATGGAGTCTTCAGACAGACGGACAGACAGACAGACGAAAGTAAGAAGAAGTTTCATTTAAAATATGCGCACATGATATAGTGCACACCCAGTTTTTTTAGCGTTAGTTATTTATGTAATATTTAAAGTAACTTTGACCTTAAAATATTCTTTTGATTTGCTAAGGGCGCTTAGAAGGAAATTATAATAAATTAACACAGGACGTAGTAATAGTTAAAAAAGTAGGACATACTAATAATAACACAGACGTAATCGATTATTTAACAGTATCTATACAAAAATATAAAAAATTATTCTATTAAGTCTGTGATCAAAACAAACAGTAAATAAACAAAAGGCTGTTTACATTTGGCTTATACAGAGTGTCAAAAAAATAGAGTATCTAGATTAGGCATTAAAATGTGTGTAAGAGTACCAGATTTCATGAAAAATGTTTTTAAAAATGAACAAAATATATTATTTTTGTTTAACTTTTCGAGGGCTGTAATTTCTTCGGAGGGCATTTTAGCGCATATTATATTCATAAGAACTTTTTGTTTTATTTTTATCTGTGGAATCACCCACCGAAGTTAGACACACTATTTTTTGACACCCTGTATATGCTAGGTCCTAGATATCTTTTATGTCTGTCTATTATTTTAATACATACTCGTTCGCAAAAAATACCCTATTTTCATTAAAATTATTAAATTTTAAACAAAGACTAAAAAATGACATGAACTTAACCAAAAATATCGCCTGATTGACACATCAGACACATAATATTATACAACTTATCAGAACGAAATATCGACTAAATAAACCAAAACCAAAACCAAAACAGGCATCCTGCCGTGTACGTCAAAACAAAATACACGACACGAACGTCGATTTATAAAACAGGAGAGACAAAAAACAAGAAACAAGTATTCAAAATGCGGCGCAAGTAGATCAATCGATTGACGGAGCAATGTCTCTAATTCGGCCCGACCTTTTAACTTTTGCTTGCCGAATGCAGCAGGCAAAATCAATAGCGCTAAAAGGAAACGAAGAAACTCTTTTTCTAGATTGCCACGGGATATATTCGAAAATTAAAAGAAGTTGGTTTGTCGGTGCAGAGATTTCCTGGTATAATTTGATTCGGTCTCGCAATATTTTATAAGGGTTTATTTTTGTATACGGGAAATAATAAGGTTGCGTCTGTTGGATGAAAATACTTCTAATATATCCTCTATTGGAATATTTAATATTTATATTACAAATAGGGAGTGGCGTCCATATAACGCAAGTAAATATATTACTTTAGTTCCATAAAAGTTTTTCTACATTTTTGACAAGTAACCACCAAAATCGGGGCAAATTTCCGACCTCGACGAAAACTAAATTATGAGTTTATTTAGAGTGACAGTTGTCTGTCAATTTAACTCACAAATAAGTATTATTTTCTGTCATTTTTTGGATGTCGTCTGGCAATATTTTTCCCTGACTCGTTGAACAGTGGAACGGACATTAAATTAAAGGGGAAATTAAAGGCAGTTGAAAAAGCTAAATTGTGTTAATATTAATAGTTATCTCGAGGGCTTCCCACAATTTAGAGTGAGGTACACTATCATACGCTTTCTTGTAGGTATACGTAGAGGAGATGTATTTCTTGATTTCTTGCCATCTTTTTCTCAATTATCTGTGATACTGTAAATAAATGGTCGACCGTGGATAATCCCGCTTGTTCCTCCATATCCCGGTATTCTTCCTTAATTATCTTTTTGACCAATTTTCCATAGACCCTTGAAACAGAGCTCAGCAGCGAGATGCTCGATAGTTATCGCAGTCGACTCTACTTCCTTTTTTGTGTATTGTTATTATATATGATGTTTTCCATTCTTTCGGTATATTTTCACCATTATATATACTTACTTAATATAAACTTTATCAATTATCAGTCTAGTGTGAGCAATCGGAGCAAACACATACCTGAAAATGCTAGCCACTCGTGCTAGCGAAACGCTAGGAAGCATTTCTAACCAACGCGACGACCAAATTTCTAATTGTCTTCAAACGATGGCCGCGAAAGCCTAAACTACTACGAGTGCAACAGTAAAATTTGCCTATTCCTATATAAAATTCACTACAAACTACGTTATTGCAGCAAAATCCGTTTTATCCACTTATATTTGCTTATTATTGTAGTTATTGTTACAAATCCCGCATTTTTTATACGCTTTTTATACAAGTATAATATTACTATACTCTGTTTTTTTTTCTCAGGTAAGATTTCGACAGACGATGACAGAAGAAAAGCAGATGACGTCCAATACCAATCTATTTATTTAACTAAAAAAAGTTTCTAATAATTTTTGCGTCGTCTCTTGTTGTTTTTAACCAGTTAAGTTTATTTCAAAAATGACAGATCGTATTTCAATTTTATTGATTTGACGGAACGATAAACGACAAACGGACGCCGATGCGTATGAACTCGCCTTTAGATTTTTGACGTTTGTCAAAGTCTTGCCAAATTATAGGTTAGAATTTTGTGTCAACTTTTAGTCAAATACTGCGTTTTGGACATTTTGATTCGTGTTATTACGTGTGTTTTGTGTCTTTTGAAGTCAAGTGGAGGAAAAATCGAGTGTAAATTAACTGTAGACCCAGAGCACAGTTTATGGTTCATACTCGCTGCCCAGGCAGAAAGTTTAATACACCAATAAAGTTACCATCAATAAAGTTCGTATACCATCTCGTCGTAGATAAGTGCATCTCGAATATGGTAGAAGGACCATACTAAATACATACTAAAAACTGGAGTAGCTATAAAATATCGACATCACACGATAGGTAAATAATGGATTTTAGTACTGCAGAAAAATAATGTCAAAAGGTACCTACTGGTTTAAAAAAATTAAGATTAAAGTTAATTAATCAACCTTTAAGATATAATTTGGTAAATGTTATTATTAATAAAATAGTTTGTTTTATTTATGTTGTTTTATTTATTCCTGCGGAATATTGCAAATTTGTATTTGTACATAAGTTATATTGATAAATATAATCATAAATGCGGGAAGTTCATAATAGCTTGAAAGTAAGAAATAGTTTCTTTTTATATTTTTTTTGTATGCGGTTTGTTCTTGTTTGTTTTGTATTAACACATACCGTTTTTTATTAAATAAAATAACTCGATTACATTTTTTCAGTTTTATACAGTTTTTTTCACAATATTTTGAAGTAGTCACTTGTCAGTCAAATTTTAAATATATTAATTTCCTGCTATGCGTTCCAGTTGTACCAACTTATTTCTTTGTAAAATAAAATAAACTACTTTGAAATTAAAATGACAGACACATCTATCACTATCAAGGATCTTCTCGTTGGACAGGCTATCAAACCCTTACTTAATTTTAACAAAATAGTATATTTAATAAATCAAGTTAGGATAAAAAATACAGTATGATCGAAAAAACGGCGTCCAGTTGACTAGGAAATGACGATCGATGACATTTTCCATAAAAATGTACATATAAAATGACAGCGTTTTCCATTTCATAGCCAATATGTATCATATTGCAACAAAACCCGCCTTATCCGAATTATTTTTGTATTTCTTTCTATGCAAAAGTTAAATATTAATTTTTATTTCTAGAAAAACGAGATACAAAACAATGATTCCACTCAATGGACACGTGTTTTTGTAGATTAGGGCTTCAAATATTTGCTAAAACAGTTTTTGATTATTATCTCGAAACAACATTTGTGGGATAAGACTGGTTTTGTAACTGGACGCTTCAGTTACATTTGCAAACGACTACATCCATGATATTAATCATAAATATATTTAATATTTCCATTTATCTAAATATCCCCTCCTAATGTATCTTAATAAAACATAATTAAAATATTTTCAGCAGCAAAGCTATCACTAATAAATCACTCCTCTCACCTATTAACAGTTATTAAGGCACTTGTATACGTCTTCCTAAATCACTGCTAAATTTCCGACAGGAAGAAGGTTTGAAACCCGTTCAAAAACAAATAAGTTCGCAGGAGGCGGCCCGGCAGCTGTCAAAACTTTCGCCCACAAAACGTTCGGAATTAGCTCCGAATTATTCATGCTTCATCAGTTTGTGCGCGAGTTCGTTAGGCGAGTTAGCAGGAGCATCTTTAATTTTCAATTTGTTCAAGTCAATTTGACGAATTTATTAATAAAATTAGTTTTACCAGTTAAATATTTAATTGAGATAACTTCTTGGTATACTGTCACCTATAAAATATTTTACCTCTGCAAACAATTAGAATATATTACTCGTGATATTAATCATAAAACTGTTAATTTTTTAGCCGACCATACCAACTGGTATGGTAGGCTATTAAGATCGGCAAAAAAAAAGTTTTTTAATTTCACTCAAAATGAGTTATTTGGGTCATAAAAGACCTAAATACAAAATATTTTCATGGTGTCTGCCTGTCTGTTTGTCTGTCTGTCTGCCGATAGTTATCGGAAAATGTGGTACTTTAATAAAAGCAAAGAATATGACGTTAATAAAAATTAATAATAACCATTTACCAAAGAATGAAATCGAAATGATACTACCATGAAAACATCATTTGATTTCTAAACTTAGAAAAAATTCAATCATGTTTTTATGTTATTCTTAATTTTTTCTAAAATGGTATAGAAATTTCGAAAAGTACAAACTGGATTAACCATTTTAGAACATGCAAAAATTTTTATGAAGAATACATTTTTCTCAAAATGTCAATAATAAAAAGATTTTCCTCTTGTAAAGACAATCCGGGGACATAGAGGTGGGGATTCTAGTTCCTTGGGAGGAACTAGTTCCTTAGTTCTAGTTCCTCCAGAGGAATAGTTCCTTGAACTAGGTCTTTAGTTCACAATAGTTCCGGACTAACATTGACATCCCCCTTGCTTGCTAATGCGTTTCGTTGTCAGTCAGAACTATTAAGAGTATGACCTGTATAATTTTTATAATATACGGAGATACCATATGATCGAAAAAAACGGCGTCCAGTTGGCTGGGAAATGACAATCGCTGACATTTCCCATATAATTTTACATATGAAATGACACCGATCTTCATTTCATAGCCATCGCTGACGCCGTTTTTATTCGATCATACGGTATAACAAGACGTGTAATTGTGTATGTTAAAAACATATACGTAAGTTTTATTGCAGATAAAAAAATAAAAAAACTCAAATCAGAATTTAAAAAACTATATCACAAATCAATTGGAGCAAATATTACAAAAATTTTACGAAAAAATGCATTTTTCCTCACTTCAAGCTTTGTCTAAAAATTCAGAATATCTACTTAATTTTATAAGATATTTCTTGATTTTAGGGACCTAAAGTGAAACATTCCCATAAAATATTTAAAAAACAAACTAAAAATCAAAAACAGTATCCACGACAATTTTCTGTGGTAATTACGTCGCGCCGGCTGTGGCAATAGATAATCCATCGTCGCGTCGTCGCCTTGTAGCGTCGTATCTCGTATCTCGCTGATCCATACGTAAACTATTTTATTTAGTTCCTCTAGTTCAGTGATTCCCAAAGTGGTCCAGGTGGACCCCCAGGGGTCCACGGGAGACTTGCTGGGGGTCTACGTAGGCGTGAACAAAAAATGGGGGTCCATAAGATGTTAATGGGGGTCCACGAAAATTTATCTGCTTTTGATAGTAAAGAGCAAAAATGTAAGCATAGTTTTTATAAGGGCCTACCTACATTGTTTTAAGTACCTATCTAAGCAGATAATATTTTAATAAGGCAAGCGACTGTTACTTGTCCAAACTTGCGTATTCGATATTACGTACAATTTCGTGTACAGACTTGCAAAGCGCTATCCGCCCGACAATGCTTAATGCTTGTTCAGACATGAACTTGATCACCACTATAAATACTTGATGCCAAAGGCAAACGCATTCATTTGTTTCCGGAATTTCGAAAAAAGGCGGAATTTGGAAAAAAAGTTGTGAGAAAATTTATATCTGTGTTTGCTAGTGCCGGAGAAAAGTAAGTAACCTACCTTTTTTTGTTATAGTACTTAAGTATTTTGTTTACGTGTACTAGTCGGTTGATCACAACGGCCTGTATAGATAGGTAACTTAGTAACTTACAGATATTTTAATTGTCCTCTTTCGATTTGAAGACAAACACAGCACGTTTTATTCAATTGTTTTTTCACGAGAGAAACACTGCCTCTCTAAAAAGGCCGAATAAGCAATATTGCAGAGCAATTAATTTTGTAATTTTTCTTGCAAATAACTACTAATTTTATAAAACAGTAATTTCATAATCATTTTAAATTGGTTTTGAAGTAACTATTTTATCAAAACTATTCCTTTTCGGAAAGAGCGAGCGGTGTGCGCGGCGACGGGAAAAGGGCGGGGCTTGGACTTCGATGCCAGTTTGTCACGTTTTAACAATGAAGCCGCAGACAAAAATACGCAAATACACGGAGCGCGTGAACTCATTGATTTAATAAAATGTTAGTTGTCGTTTTTATGGACAATTTTGGGATTTCGACTTTTATTTTTCCTACACAAATATGATCAGTATTCGATACTGAGTACACCAATTTTATTTATACTATTAAAAATTAGTGGTAAATTATGTACTTTAAAATTGATACCGTTTTGTGAAAACGTCTGTATTTGTCTCAGCGGTTTATTAGTTGGTCCCTTTACAAGCCGTAATTCTATTTCCGCGTGCTGACAAAGGCTGCGGTGTGATACCTATATTCAGAAAAAAACTTGGTTACTAAAACATTTTTTTTTTTAGGTAAGGTAACTGACACGAAACATGGCTACAGCAAAGAAAAAATGTCGACAATATAGTATCGATTATTTGAAATATGGTTTTGTTCCATCAGAGGCAGACAAACAATTGCCCATGTGCCTATTATGCAACAAAGTTTTGAGCAATGACTCTATGAAACCATCAAAGCTCGAAGATCATCTAAAAAGGTGTCATACTGATAAAATAGGTAAAGATTTAAAATATTTTCAAACATTGAAAGAAAAATATGGAAAGAGACCCACCATGCACAGTATGTTCGCTTCAACATCTCAAAGTAACGATGATGGCTTGCGGGCATCTTACAATATCTCATTACTTATAGCAAAATCTGGAAAACCGCACACTATCGGAGAACAATTAATTTTACCCGCTGTTGAAGAGGTTTTAAAAACTGTTTTGCACAAATCTCCATTTGACGTACTAAAAAGAATTCCATTAAGTAACAATACTGTACAAAGACGCATTGATGAAATGAGCTCTGATATCGAAAGCTTTTTGTGCAATCATCTGCAAAAAACTCATTTTTCTATACAACTGGACGAGTCAACGTTACCCAGTAATGAAGCATTACTATTGGCATATGTCCGATTTATTGTTGAGGAAGAAATTCACGAAGAATTGCTATTTGCCAGAACTTTGGAGACTGACACTAAAGGCGAATCAATATTTAATGTCCTGAGTAATTTTTTTACGGAAAAATCGATCCCATTTACAAACATTATTTCAGTGGCAACAGACGGAGCTCCTGCAATGGTCGGGCGATATCGTGGGTTTATAAGTCATCTCAAAAGAATTATACCAGGACTTACAGCTATTCATTGCGTAATCCACCGACAACATCTTGTGGCAAAACATTTAAGTGACAGGTTGAACCAATCTCTTCATTTTGTAATAAAAGCTGTCAACAAAATCAGAAGCAATGCATTGAATACGCGTTTATTTGCTCAATTGTGCGACGAAAATGATGAAGACTTCCAACGACTGCTCTTACATACTGAAGTACGCTGGTTGTCGAAAGGTGCATGCTTAACGAGATTTTACTCTGTTTTCGATTCCATATTAGAGTTCTTAGAAAGTAGAGATCCAGATTTAAAAGAAAACTTGATCAAATTCAAAGCAGACATTGCGTATTTGACAGATTTGTTTAAAAAATTTAATGATATTAACTTGCAGTTACAAGGGGACAGCCTGAATTTAATAAAAACAAAGGGGATAATTTCGGCTTTTCTTGGGAAATTGAAATTTATGAAGCAAAACATTAGTCGGCGCGAATTCTCTCAATTTCCAAACTTGTCGCAGGTAGAATGTATTGATGAGGATATCCATACCTACAGTCAACATTTAAGTGCTCTGCATGATGACTTCAAAACCAGGTTTGAAGATATACTGACGATGGATATACCACCATGGATCATAAATCCATTTGATGAAACGGAAGTGGCCAATGTTGTATTACAAGAGGAGCTGCTCGAGCTAAGCACTAATGAGGAGCTGAAGGTGAAATTTAGAAAAGGCTACCCAACATTTTGGCTGCAAGCAGAAATACCCGAAAAATATCCTGGACTGTGGGAAATCGCAAGGAAATTTTTAATAGCTTTTCCCTCGTCATACCTTGTCGAAAGGAGTTTTAGTGCCGTTACAAACCTCTTAACAAAAAAAGGAGCAAATTAAACATCACAGAGCGGGGGATTTGCGGTTATTGCTCACAAAAATAAAGCCAAACATTGATCGTTTGCTGACACTCCATCAGATACATCCTTCCCATTAATTAAAATTATGACCTGAACCTATATTACCTTAATATTTTTCTTGTAATTCTATTCTTTTAATAAATAAAGTGATATAAAATGTACCATTTTTCGTTTTTATTTTACATATCGGAATATAGGGACAGAACTCAGAAGTGACACAATTTTTATTTTTTGGCGACTTTAAGAATGTGGTAGAAATGTAGCAGCAGGGGGTCCACCGAAACCAGTAAAATTTTGAAAGTGGTCCACGAGAAAAATAAGTTTGGGAACTACTGCTCTAGTTCCTTTAGGTCCGGATCCGATAACATACGGCATATGGCTGGCACTCCCCACTCCTGCCTAGCATCGACCGCGCTGCGCGCTGGCCCGATTCGTTCGTACGTAAACTAGTAAAACTAGTCTTTTATTTAGTTTAGTTCCTCTATGTCCGGATCCGATAACGTACGGCTGGCACTCCCCACTCCTGCCTACCATCGGGCTACGCGCGCTAGCCGATCCGTCGCCATCGCATATTATTCTATATCGGTCACAGTCTCGATCCCGGAACAGGTTCTGAGGAACTAGTTCTTTGAGAAACCAGGAACTAGTTCCTATCATTCCGGGGTCGGAATATGTAGTTCATTGGAACTAGTTCGTTCACGAACTACACACCTCTACGGGGACATACTGTATATTAAAAAAGTGTCATCATGTTGTTGATAATAGCAAAGCTGTCTATAATAAATCAGTTCTCCCACCTATTAACAGTTATTGAGGCATTTGCGGTGATAGAATTCATTAGTATATAATCATTAGTGATAGAATAACTCGAGTGAAAATTCGCTCGAGTACTCGATTATTGAAATAACCGACATCACTCGATTATGAACGCAAGCGATCCTAGAATAAGATAAATTGAAATCCGATTTTAATGTGACATACTCAATAAGAAGCGCAGCGAATTTTTACATTGCAGGTAGCAAATTTATACGACGTTATCTGTTGCGTATCTGAGTAACAAAATTTTACAACCTACATTGACAATGCTTTGAAATAAACTAAACATAAACTAAATCAAGCGAATTACTCGTCGCTCGTTGCTTGCTACTTGCAATTGATCACCGAAAGAATATGTGCTCGGCACACGCAACTTACTGCTTAGCGTTACGAGTACAAAAAGCCATGGGCAAAAAACCGTATTTTTAAATATGAGCGATATTTCGTTCGAGCGAACGCTCGATTATTGAAATCGCTTGAAACTCGAGTACTGGATTATTTAAATTAGTCCCATCATCAGTTTTTCCCATCACTATACAGGGTGGTCCGAACTGTATTCCGGAAACTTCGGCAGCATATTCTGCAGATAAAAATAAGTAAAAAAGTTCGTATAAATGTATGTCCTAAAATGCTTATTTTCGGAGATACAGGGTGTAGAAGTTTCATTTTTAGTTCGATTTTTTCCAAATAATTTCTGAAGTAAAGTCAATATTTGAATGAAAATTGGTGTCTGGGAGTTTTTTGACATGAGAAATTTGATTTTGATGTCAATATGGCTCCTACTAGTAGAGGGCGCCACCTACACATTTTTTAACCGGTTTGAAGAGTAATAACTTGTTGTCCGTACCTGTATATAACTACTGAGTAAAAAAATATACATTTACGACATTTTTTTACGTAAAAAGGGTCTCTTGGTAAAAATCGCTACGAGTAATGGTTTTGGAGATATTTGGAATTGAAATTATCAATACCTGTCATCATTGACATTAATTAAACATATTGACTAAATAGTTAGTAGACTGAAATCATAAATTTGAAATATTTTTGTGCCAAAAGTTCAACAGAAACTGTTTTATCATCATTTTTTGCAGAAAAATTTATGATTAATTTAAAAAAAATAAAAATTTCCTAAATTTATTATTTCAGTGATCTATCAACCTATCTACTCAACGTGTTTATTTTTCGCCAATAATGACATGTATTGACTATTCCCATTCTAAATATCTTAAGAACGGTTGCTCGTAGCGATTTTTATAAAGAGATATTTTTTTAGTCGGTAGTTTTATACAGGTACAGACAAAAAGCTATTACGACTCAAAACAGTTAAAACACATGTAGGTGGCGCCCTCTACTGGTAGGAGTCATATTGACATCAAAATCAAATTTCTCATGTCACAAAACTCCCAGACACCAATTTTCATCCAAATATAGACGTTACTTCAGAAATTATTTGGAAAAAATTGAAATAAAAGTGAAACTTCTACACCCTGTATCTCTGAAATTAAGCATTTTGGGATGTACATTTATACGATTTTTTTTGTTATTTTTATCTGCAGAATAAGGTGCAGAAGTTTCCGGAATACAATTCGGACCACCCTGTATATCACTGCCGAATTTTTCACAGGAAGAAGGTTTGAAGCTAGTCCAAGTTAGTATACCCTATATAATCAAATAACCACTAAGTAAAGGAGTATTCGAAAATATTTATCCCAGCCTTCCCCCAAAAAATTGTACCTACAGTTATTTATTTTTAAACAGGTAGTATAAACTATACACTTCATTTTCTTTATATTTTAGTAACCGTAGTTTAGTAATATACTTATTACGTTTATGCTAAATTTCTATTTTGAATTATTCAACGAGCCAATCACCTGTAGGTATTTTAGAGAAAAATAAAAAGAAAACTTAAATGCATTAAAATACCATTTGCAACTTAAAAGTGCAATAAATTTTAAACGCAAAATAAAACTAAGCCCCTTTCTATTGCGCTTTCTACCAGCTAAAGTGCTTGTATGTCCTTGAGGGCCATCTCGTAAATTTCAGCCGCTTTTAAAGCGACATTTTTATTTATTTGCCATAAAATACGGAAAGCACCTATATCCGGTTTATATAATATTATTATTGCTCTTTTATATTTATAGCAAATTTACCACTCTTGTCATCGTTTAAATAATCCAATGTAGACTTAGGCTAAGTCGCGGTTAAGCTTTATTTTAGCCGAAATCGCTTAAAATAATTCAACAAAACATCCAGTCTTCTATACCGGGTGCGGCTCACCCCCTATACCTTTTTTATTATTTCGGATAACAAAACAAGATTTGCTGTGTTAGTATATGACATAAATTAGGACTGACTGATGCATTTAATTGTTTTTGGTCACTTCCTTTTTCACCGGAAATAACTACAACTTTTGATTTTTAAATAACACCCTTAGTATTTTTTACTCTATTCAATAGAAAATGACACGCTGAATAGAATGACATATCATATGTCAAGTTTTGACATTTTCGCATATGATTTATTTGAAATTGTAACATGCGGTTCATAACGACAATTTGACTCGAAATGCCAAGTGTGTGGTACCAAATTATTCATAAAAAATAGTTTTTCCAAAAAAATGCTAATGAGCCACCCTTGTTCCATTTAAAAAAAAATTGAGATATGATTAAAAATACGGTTTGGGCATCTTTTAGCCGGCCAGAACAAGACACGAAAAAGACATCTCTAATCTAATGTATTAAATATTAACATTTTATTTTTTTTTCAGTACCGCCCAGTATTATCGACAAGGAAACTAGTTCGGATATGGTTGTGCTAGAATCCACCAATGTCAGTTTGACTTGTAAGGCTACAGGATATCCGGAACCTTATGTGATGTGGCGCAGAGAAGATGGAGATGATATCCGCTATAACGGAGAACATGGTAAGAACTAGTTTCATTTAGTAAAATCTGTTATGACAATCGGTCACTCATAGTATCAAGTGTTATGAAAAAATATTATATTAAAATTTTCGAGAAATAATGTTCACGAAATATAACATATTTTGAACAGTTCACCAGAATCAGTGTAGTATATACTTAATGACAAAAAAAGCAGAACATCTAAATTATATACCGCGTATTTCTCAAAAATGGCTCGTTTCTGCATTTTTTTTATTTTTTCATATAGAAAAACGAGTTATGGTACGTTAGTATATGACATAAATCAGGATTGAATCTTTATTCGATAGAATAGGACACTGAATCAAAAGACATATTATGTTGACTTACGACATTTTAGCATATGTTATATTTGAAATTGCAACATGGTGTTTATAACGACAATTTGACTCGAAACACCAATTGTGTGGTACCAAGTAATTCGTAAAAAATGATTTTTCCTAATATGCTACTGACCCATCCTCTTTCCATTTTAAAAATTAAAACCTATTTTTTTGAAGGCTCCTTGATTCAAAATTAGTGTTTTTAAGACTGTTGTTTTAAACTAATTTCCACAAATAAGACCAAATGCATGACCATTACAAAGGAGCCTCTACGGTGCAAATTGGTAATAAAAAACAATACTATTGATCAGATAATGTCATTCGAGTACCTCGGATGCAAAATTACAAGCTCAGGATTCCTGGAAGAAGAAGTAAGGAAACAAGCCAATAAAGCTGCCGCAATATCAGGACATCTTAAATATCCCATATGGAAAAACAAACATTTGAGTACAGAATGTAAGTCAAGAATATACAAAACCTGCATACGACCAGTGATGACATATGCTAAACCAGAGCTGAAACATCAGTAACAAAGAGAATCCTACGAACTACTGAAATGAAAACCTTAAGAATGATAACTGGATACACATTGAGGGACAGACAGAGAAATGTAGACATAAGAGAAAAGTGCCAAACAAACGACGTTGTCAGATGGATAAGGCAGAGAAGAAGAGAATGGAACCAGCATGTCAATAGAATGGGCCCCGACAGAATGGTCATAATAATTCGTAACAACGTACCCCATGGCAGAAGACCTACTGGACAACCACCTAAACGTTGGCAAGACAGTTGGCAGTCAACCTCGCAAGAGTTGCTTAGACAAGGAGGAAACCGGAACTAAACAGGCGATACGCCTTCTAAAAGAAAAAAAAAGAAGAAGAAGACTAAGTTGAAATTTAAAATACGATTTTTTTACCCGAAATATCAAAAGTTGACATAATATATTATTTTATTCAAAGTCTCATTTTTCATCGAATAAAGTAAAAAAATACTGAGGATGGTATATAAAAATAAAAAGTTAGTAGTCATGTCCAGTGACACAGTAAATGGCCGGAAACTATTGAATACGTCAATAAATCCTGATCTATATCAAACTAACGTACCGGATCTCGTTTTTTATCTGAAAAACTAAAAAAGGTGTTAATAAAATGTTGAACACAGGTGTCATAGGTACATCATATTATTTTCATAATCTAGTTATCACGTAATACATTCTTTAGTGCTGTTTAATTTAACCCTCAATAATTGGCGTGATGAATTTTTATACCGCTTATGGTGTGCATCGGAGTTATGGTTACTCTTCGAAGAAAAATCAATGTCTCGATGATCTTCATCTCACTTAAGCCTCTTTAATTTCATCAAACCACTCAATTAATGCTTCCCAGTGAGGCACACTTTTTAGACTACCCACCATCCTAATAATGAAACACTCTTGGCGTGGTAGTGTCACAGACCCCAATGAAACTTTAGCCCCCGCTGGTAGGAAGCATACTTGATAAAATCTAGTGCGCCTTTAACAGTTGCATATTGGTACCCTAACTTAAAGATAAAAGGCGCGGCGATGCGTAATTCTTAAACGTAAACACTTTACAGAGGTTTAAATATTGATTGGGGTCTAGTAGACCCCACCACGCCCGTTGAGGGCTAACTTAAAACACAAAAATCATTTATAAATAAAGAATAAGACACATAAAAGAATACAAACTGTATAATAAAATTTCTGAAGATTACGTTTTGCTATGTAATTTTCGTTGTTTTGGCTGAGGTGCAATATAAGTGCTCAATAAAAACGTGTGGGGAAAAAATAAAGAAAAAAATAGGCTGACATAATAGCCGCGACTATATCCTCTTCTCCGTTTCGTTTCCTCATATTTGCGCGCCATAAATAACAGCAGGCCGTGAAAAGGTACTAAAATATAATTGGATGATGATGGAAGGCTTTTCAGGAAATAGTAACAACTTTTTTTTTCGTATTTAGCTTCGTTAGCGAAATTTTGTTAAAGCACATTACTGCATGTAACAAAGTTTCTCAAAAATATATAATTTTTTTTTTGTATTTTATTAATGTTAAATTTAATATAACACAATAGTCCAAGAAAATAGGCTTTTAAATAGAAAGTTTTGGTAAAAACTTGAATTTTTAAGATAAGTTACTTTGAAAGATCTAAAAATTATTTGGTGATTTTTTTTTAAATTCACCCCCGCAAGAAGGGCTGAAATAAATAAATATTTTTTTTTCGAAATTTCGGAAAAACGGTAAGTAAGAAAAAAAGTTCAAATAAAAGTTGTAGTGTCCAATTTTACGTAAAAATGGTCTCTCTATGTTTTTTGCTCAAATCAAAATTAACCGAGATAGGGTGGCTAGAAGCTAGGGTGGTTTTACAGCAACACTAGAAAAAATCTTCCGTCAGCTGGATTGGACCAACAAGATTAAAATAGATGGAGAATATCTTAATCGTCTTCTAAGATTCGCTGATGACATAGTCCTAATTGTCAATAATCCTAAAGAACTACAAGCACAAATTATTTACTTACTGCCATTACTCGCTGACGAGTATTTGACACGCATCAGAAGATGGTTACGCAAGGTGTTTCCTTTCATGAGCTTTTCTGTGACTGAAAAGCCCGATAAGTGATGTTATCTCTCTTCCGCGCTCCGGACATTCAAAAATCTCATTACTTTGTTGCCTCTTTACTTCTTGGTTGCCATTGTTAACTGAGTTTACAATTCTCCTCCATTGCGTTCCATTGTGCTTCCTCCCACTGATGCTTGTGCTTCCTCCCACTGATGCTGCATACTTATCTCCTTTAAGTTTTCATGGAAAATACCTTTGTATCTTTTGAGTTGTCCACCCGGTTTCCTCTTACCCTCTACAACCTCACCGTAAAGAAGAGATTTCGGTTGGCGGTTTTCTTGCATTCTGCATACGTGGCCAGCACATCTTAAGCGGGATTTAGTAATCATGACTTCAGCGCTCTCGCAGCTTGCTTTTTCAAGGACTGATACGTTTGAGACATGGTGGTACCATTTAATGCTTGACAGTTGTCTAAGGTGTCTTTATTGCAATTTATTTAATACGCTCGTGTGTCGGCGGTACGGTACCCAGGTTTCGCTTCCATATAACATGGTGGGGATTATTATTGCTTGGTACACTGCAAGTTTCGTTTTTGTGGTCAAGTCATGATTGTAGAAAACCCTGTCTTTTAATTTCCAGAATGCTCTTGATGCGCTGCTAATTCTGTCGATATTGGCTTTTTTCGAAATCAAACCGCCGATGCCGAGATAATTGAATTCCGCTACGTATCCCAATAGTTCTTCTCCGATTTTTATAGCACTGTTATGATTTTTCGGGGGAGTTTACATTATTTTAGTTTTATCAATGTTCAGCTTAAGGCCCAAAGTCTCGTATGCCCAGGTATATATGTTGTTTTTTATGTTGAACAGACTGCCGTCATACCTGTATCTGACACCCATTCCTTTTTCCTGCAGTTTGCTGTCCACTATAATAGAGAGAGCTACCATGAATATGTTGAATATGAGGAGCTAGGACACATCAATGTCTAACTCGGCACAAATTAATGAACTAAATAAAGCCAGCAATAAAGTGGGTCTCAAAATGAATTTAGCTAAACTAAAATAATGTACGTCGAACTAGTGGAGGGAAAAGACATTCTAATAAATAACACAACATTAGAAGTAGTAGAACAATATAAGAACAATATATATATATATATATATATATATATATATATATATATATATATATATATATATATATATATATATATATATATATATATATATATATATATATATATATTTGAGACAACTAATACACAACCCAATCTCTACTATCAGAAACCAAAAGAAGAATTAAGTTAGCATGGAGTACTCGGTAGAATGTGTCGGTAGAATGTATAAATATCTTTCATATATGGAAGAGATGAATTCAATCATATTTAAATCTAGAATGCTACTCTATCTAAAGAAGAAAACATTCGACCTATGCATGCGAAACATGGACACTTAAAATGGACTTCATATGGAAACTGCATGTCGCACAACACTCAATGGAACAAAAGATGCTGGGAATAACCAAGAAAGACCTTAAAATAATAGAGTGGATACGAAAACAGACTCCGAAAAGGTAATAGATGTCATCCACAGAGTCAAATCGCTTATTCAGCAATGGGAAAGAGACCTGGCAAGAAGAACGGCAACAGATGGACGACAAAAATAACAATATGGCAGGTACCCAGAGAGGAATTAAGAGACCTAGAAGAAGACCAACCCTGAGATGGGACCACGATATTAGGAAATTAGCAGGGATAACTTCGGCCCGCATAGCCAACAATAGACAAAAATGGGCCTAACTACAAAGAGACTATGTGAAGGAGGCTACATCTTTGTTGGAAATGGTTGAATAGTGAGTAGGCTGAAAATGATGTTGATGATGATTTTTGATCAGAATTTATCTCAGAAAATTCAAATGAACAACGAATATACGATAAACGAATAAAAAAATAAGAGAATATATACTGGCATCGATACGATAACAAAAACTATACAGGATGAGTCTTAAATATGTGCAAATATTTTAGGGTTAGTATTTCGACTCCAGAAACACGTCTATGAGATTTTTTTCTAAAAAAAATGAATATTTAGAATTTTTTGAAAATATTTTTGGAACATTTTCTAGTTTTTATTTAACATAATTTCTTGATAGTATGTCATCATAAGTAGTAGATTAAATTTACAAGAAAGAAATCCCAGAAAAGACCCAGTGGTTTTCAAAATTAAGCAATTTTTTTTAATTATCAAAGCAAAATAACTCTGTTATAAAGTTTATACAGGGTGGCCCATAGAAAACGTAACGGCCAGGATATTTTTTTTTTCAAAAAATCCAAAAACACGTCAATTTTGTTTGTGAGGGGGACAACTTTTGCCCAAAAATGATTGCAAAATCTTCAACCCTCTAAGCGGGGGTGTCATCCCCCAACTTTTTTTAAATGGGAAGGGGGGTCAAGTGGCACCGCAATGAAAAGAGCTTTCTATTATCTATATTTCCCTGCTTCGTTTTTGAAAATCGGTTGAGTCATTGAGAAAATACGAAGGATTGAAATTTGAAAAGTTTATTTAATACATTTATCAGAGTAAATGATAAGGATAAATTCCTTCGACCAATTTGCTTTTTTTTCTTATTATTTCTAGATGTTTACGCATTTTTTCACTTGCCACAAGGTTGAACGATCAGGTGCGTTCTCAATATCGTTAAACTGACCCACAATAGAATTTCCAAAAATACCAGCCCGCGACGATCAAAATCGTCTTCGTTGAGTTCTTGTACCAACTGAATTTTGTACGTGTGGAACTTGTGTTTTTTTAATATCGTTTGGACACTTGTACGATTCACGCCGATCTCATTGGTTAATTTTCTTGTACTCAGGATACTATCCATGGCAACTTGGCCCAATACGAATACCTCCATAGCTTCATTTACTACAGGATTTTCCCCCTGCCTCTTTTTATTCATAACGGAACCAGTTTCGTGAAATTTTGCTACTAAATTGCGAACAATTTTGCCATAAAGGTGTTTGTCAGGATGACGTTCATTGAATATCTGCGCAAACCGATTGCCACATTCATTATTTTTAAAATAAAGTTCGATTATATCCACTTTTTCTGCAAGAGAGTACACCATAATTGTTAAAAAGTTTAACGATATTGAGAAGAACTTCAACGCACAAGTCACAGAACAGCTATCTAGCAACTACCGCACCTGATCGTTCAACCTTGTGGCAAGTGAAAAAATGCGTAAACATCTAGAAATAACAAGAAAAAACAGTAAATTGGTCGAAGGAATTTATCCTTATCATTTACTCTGATAAATGTTTAAATATACTCTTTTCAAATTTCAATCCTTCATATTTTCTCAATGACTCGACAGACTTTCAAAAACGAAGCGGGGAAATATAGAAAATTGAAAGCTCTTTTCAATGCGGTGCCACTTGACCATTTGAAAAAAAAACTCTTCCCATTTGAAAAAAGTTGGGGTATGACACCCCCGCTTAGAGGGTTGAAGATTTTGCAATCATTTTTGGAGCAAAAGTTGTCCCCCTCATAAACAAAATTGACGTGTTTTTGGATTTTCTGAAAAAAAAATTACCCTGGCCGTTATGCCTTGCGGAACGTTTTCGATGAGCCACCCTGTATATGTTTCATTTATCTAGATATACCAGCCCTGAAAATATTTGCACTTATTTAAGACTTATCCAGTATAACTTGTAACTCGTAACGGCATGAAACGAAACAAAATTAATTTTCGTCAAGTTAAAAGTTGTCGCCGTTAAAGAAAATCACCGATAAATTTAGAAGCGATTTCGATAGTAAACGATTCTTTCTACTTTCCTCTTTGAATAAAATAGTGGGTTTTAAATAATTCAAAATTTGCCGCCAGCAATAATATAAAGCAACGCTTTTCAAAGGAAATAAATTATTATTCCGTTCTGTCGGAAACAGCTGGACAAAATTATTGATTCAAACAGCACCGGGTTGGGAATAAGAAATAATATTTTTCATTTCAGTCCATAAGAAACGCCGAATATCGTCTACCTTCCTCTTTATTTGACGGCATCCGAATCAAATAAAAATGCAAATTATTGCTATTTTTTTATTCAATCAGTCGATATTTATGTGGGAAATATATTTGTAGAATTTTGAAAATCACAGAATCTTATGCAGCTTAGCAGTTGCAATGGTAATGCCTCAATGGTAATGCCCAAACTCCGATGCACGTGATCAACTTTGAGTGAGAAGCGATGGCCAGATTGTGATGGATTTATGAGATGAATCTTAATTTAAAATTGACAAACAACATAATATTTATTATATCATTTTTTAAAGAGTTTTACGTTTTATTTTTAATTTAATAACTAATATTTTACCGATTAATTGATTTATTTGTTTTATAGCTTATTTTACTTATTACATATTAGCAAAAACTAGTCCATTATGAAGATTATTATAAGCGTTACTGTGGTTTATATATTTATTGATGTACATCTTCAAACGCCATAAGTAATAACAAGTAAGAGTGTGTGCTATTAGTGCACAAACTAATAATCACAAAATTTACTAAAAACTAACTTTCAAAGTGGTATAATGTGTTTATCAATCAAACTTACTTTTCTGACTGCAGTCAAGGGTAATAAAGGACCTTTGTTGTCACGTTGTCGTTCAAAATAATTTAAAAAAAAACCGGGAAGCTACAAGCTCTTTGCCTCGACTGTTCATATGCTTCGGCATATTTTCAACACACAGTTTCAAGAAATACAATACAAAATCTCGAAAATTTAGTTCTTAAAAGAATTGTTCGTGATTAAAAATGCTATTTTTAAAATAAGACTATGAAATAGGAAAAAAAACGAGAATTACTCACAAAGATTCAACAACAACACGATATTATACAAAATAATCACTGACACTAGGATAATTGTCAAATAATAAAGAACCACATTGCTTAGCACGGCGCAATGTGACCAGACCAACATAGCGATAATAAAATTCGGTTGAAACTAATTTTTGCAGCTTTAATCTAAATAAAATATCTGTTCTGTTCTTGATTTTCCCTAGCGGCATCACGAAAAGCAGGTAAAATATGATTTTCGAGTAGTTCCAAATAATATTCTGCATTTAAATTTCGCGTAAGAAATAATGACCCGATAATATTGTGTCCGAATATCCCTGCCCAAACATTTACTTTCTGTGGAAATTGCGTCCTTGTTTCGACAAACCTGTGTTGGTTTTCTTTGTTCCTATATCGATAATTTTGAAAATTGGGTTCATTATTTAAGGTAAACGTGCATTTGTCAGTGAAACATATGTTTTTTAAAAATTCCCTATCCGTGTTTGCTCTTTCCATCATATTAAAACAATACGCCTGCCGCCGTATTTCGTACCCATCACGTAGTTCTTGGTGCTTTTCATATTTGAAGGAATAGTATTTATGTTGTTTCAAAATTCGAAACACTGTAGTGTGATCTATTCCTATTTCATCCTCAAGTTTCCTTGTGCTGGTCTTTCCATCGTTCTCTTCCACGCAAAATAAATCTTCCAAGTCGGTATCATTTCTTGCATCTTCTCTTTATTCCTGCCTTGCTTCACATCTGCAGTTATTTATTAGGGTACCTTTGGTCTCAAATCTCTGGATATTCCTTGCGATTGTAGACTTTCCAGGTATCGGTCTATTCGGATACAGAGCAGCCAACATGTCCGACACCTTTTGATAACTATTTCCTTGATAATACCATTTAATCATCAATATTTTTTCTTCGGTAATGTAATTTATGGCTAATATTTTCGAGGTAGGTATGCACTAAATAGATAAATTTCTGAAATGACAACTTCATTTGACAGTTATCTTTTACCTTGACTGGTGGTTATAAGTAAATACAGGGCCATAAGAAAGGAGAAATATTTAAAAAGAAATCGGCGATAACTCGTAAACGGGCTAATCGAAAATATCTAAAGTTATTCTTTTGAATGTGGGTTTTAGTGCTCTTCAATAAACCTAAATGGAATTATTCCCTAAAATAATTAGGGAAGCCTGACCCCATTAAAATTTACATGGAATTTCCTCCATGTCCCGCTCGACGATGCAACACCCGTATTTGTACTCACAAAGATGATCAAAATAAATATAATTCATTATTATGTATTGTTCAGAAATATCCCATACAGAACGTCAAATCACATTTACGATGTGTTTACATTATTACATGTAGACACAGGGTGACACAATTCCCCCGATGAAAATATGCTACGTTTACACATTGTAGTTCAACACGTATGCACAAAGGTTAAACGTCCGCCTCACAGTGTAGCCACAGTATAGTATTTACGTATACATAAAGTAAGGGATACACAGTGTGCCGTAGGATACACAGTGCTGGTGTATTACGTTTAAACTATGTTTACACATTGCAGTTGTGACTACCGCCTGTATATGTATGTATTTTGCTTCGTATATACATCTTAGTGCTAGATAAAACTAGTTCTTATTAACGAATTTAGGAAATAATACAAGTTTTGATGCCTAACTTTTTTTTAACCTTTCGTTCTTTTTAAGAAATATTTATTCATTGATACCAATTATCTTTTTAGAACGAAAATTAGGAACGCAAAACTTTGTATTTTCCAAAAGTATCTCGATTGTAAGTTAAAGAGAAGTAGCCTTAAAATTGTGCCATTTTTGTTTTGTATTAAATGTACCATTTTTCTTCCATAAAATGGATTAAGTGGTTAAAAAATAAAATTCTTATATTTCTTTATATCATGGAACGCAATAGCGCAAATAACACAATAATAATAATTATTTACACTGCATAAACCAGAAGTAAGAAAACACTGTAAAAGAACAGAATTTGTATCAAAATGTATTAAAAATATAAGTACCTAGTATAACAACATACTAAAATGGTAAACACTGGTAAATCGCCACGATTTGGTGGACCTCGTTTAGTCATTTTTTTCTCCTCTTTTCCCTCCAAGCAGTTGGTTTATTAGCATACTCATTCATCGAGCACTCTGTTGGACTTTGTTGTATTTTATTTCCAGATTAACAATCTCACCCTTAAATTTTATATGAAACTGATTATTGAATATTAAACATATCTGTATATCGGTCCATCAATAACTTGCCGAATATCAGTGTAAGAAGTTCTTTGAAGTGTTTAAATCTTTCTTTCTCTGGTCCATTTAGATTTTTATTATTTCCAAATTATAAAAAATTATATTGCAGAGCTAACTCAGATAACCTCTTTATCATTATACGAGAATATTTGGAGTTTTCATTCATTGGAGTCAAAATTTGGTAAATTGGGTATCGAGTAAAAGTCGCTGCTATAATATTAATAATACTCTTAGGAAGGTGTAACAAGGTAATTAAAAACTTGTACTTACCTTAAAATCTCTTTTAAACTACACACAAACAGAACATTTATATAGAGCTTCGGAATAATAAAACAATAATCGCTGCTAACACATACCACTCCTAGAAAGGAGAAAGGAGAGAGGACACATAAGATACACTTGGTCGGTATGTCTACGCTGAGGCTATCCGCGCATGCGCACACCTTCATTTCATGCTGGAATGTAGACACAACAGTACACTATTACAAAGTGTCTATATAGATATTTATATTATGTGTATACGTCACATTTTTACAAGGTGTGTATCATAGGCACAACTATGATACGAAGTATCACACATACATATGACTTATACATTGTATGTCTCATATACCGACGTCAGATTTCATCATTTTAATAATTATTTGTTACGTTACAAAAAATTCTTTAGAATCTTGAGTGCATACGGTATACAACTAGTAAACATTGTATCACACAATTCTGTCAATATAAAACTGCGTGTATCTCATATGTATATGTTAGAACTAGATGAACACTTAGGTTCACTTTAACATATGTTGTTTCTCATGTGTCTCCCTTGTAGAAACGTAATTTCATTTGGACGTGCTATATGGGATATTAATTATTAGATAATATACTTCCTCCGTCTTAGATCTTTGCGTTGCGTTGTATTAGATCGCGGTTGCTGATATGCCGCAATTAGTGTACAACCTATAATTAACCCTGCTCTGACTATGATTGTAACAAGATGTACAAGACAAATTTGTTCCGCACTACTTGATTAAATTAATTATAAGGATTTTTCTCTTAAAGTAATTACCAAAATTTAAACAAAAGATCTAACGTATGTTAATTAAATTTAAACATGTATCTATTAAATTTTGAAACAAGCAAAAATTAAACACGGAATCTATTTAGGGTCATATTTCGACCCCAGGAATCCCTCTATAATTTTTTTTTAATACTTCGTATTTTCAAAAAAAAATTAAAGTTAAAACTATTAATTTTTAATCAAGAAGCTTTGAAAAATAGATTTGATCATCTGTTTAATGAAATGGAAATTTTGGTGCCGTTTTTCGACCCCAGGAATACGTCTATGATATTTTTTGGGATTTTTTTTAATATTATGTAGTTTTCAAAGTAAATTTTTGATATGAGAAATTTGATTTCGATGTCCATGTGACTCCTACTTGTACGGGGCTGCCACCTACATATGCTTTAACTGATTTGAAGAGTAATAACTTTTCGTCCGTACCTGTATAAAACTACTGAGCGAAAAAATATAAATTTTGCCATTATTTACGTAAAAAACGTTTCTTGGTAAAATTCGCTACCGTAACGGTTCGCGAGATATTTGGAATTGAAATAATCCGTATATGTCTTCATTGACAAAAATTGAACATTTTGACAAACTAATGTCGATTTTGAAAATAGCTACTAAGTGTCACTAGAAAATTGCCATGGCAACACCAGTCATCTTGATTACAATTTTACTGAAAAATCGCTTTTTATTCAAAATCTGAGCCAGATAAGTATAGGAAACCCAGGAAACCTTTATATAGTTTGAAAGAGTATTTAAATCTGGTTCGATTTATTTAAAAAAATATATGGTGTTACATTTGAAATAACGAAGTTATGTAAAATAAATATTTAGAATAGACCAGCAATATTTGATACCCCTGTATAAATTTAAGGGAGCAATAAAATTTTTTAGTAAAGTTTATTTCTCTGGCTTAAAAGTTAGCACAAGAATTAATTCTGAACAGTAATGTATAAAGTGTTGACAAACTTTTTTTGATAGCATGCATATTTAAATATCTCAAAAACAAAGCTTTTAAACATATTAAACCCTTATAATAAATGCATTATTTTATATCTTCTTCTTCTTAAAGTGCCTTCTCCATTCAGTGAAGATCGGCAACAACCATGGCAAATTCCTCTCTATTTTTCGCTCTTCTCAGCAAAGTATGTGAGTCCAGGCCTGTCCAATCTCTGATGTTCTTCAGCCAGGAGCATTGCCGTCGTCCGGGTCCGCGCTTTCCCTCAATTTTACCCTCGATTATGAGCTGAAGGAATTCATACTGCTATGTCTCATGATATGGCCCAAATAGGCTGCTTTCCTCTTTTTTATTATGTCGAGGAGTTCTCGGTCCTTGTTCATTTGGTTTAGAACTCGTTCATTCGAGACACGGTCAGTCCATGGTATTCTCAGCATTCTGCGATATACCCACATCTCAAATGCTTCCAACTTATTCATTGCGCTTACTTTGAGTGTCCACGACTCAACCCCGTAGAGAAGTGTGGAAAGTACGTAGCACTTGACGAAGTTGTCTTTTATATGGATGTTGAGACGTTTATCGCACAGTAGGTTCCGCAATTTTAGGAAGTTTGATCTAGCCATCTCAATTCGAGCTCTGATCTCAATGTCTGGGTTTAGGTCTTCACTAATCCAACTGCCCAAATATCTAAACTTTGAGACTCTTGCTATTGGTGTCCCACCTACGACTACCTCCGTTGCCTGTCTTGCATCTCTATTTATCACCATGACTTTTGTTTTGTTTGTATTTATCCTGAGACCCATTGAGTCGCCCACCGAGGACAGTCTATCAAGAAGTCTTTGCAGGCCCTCAGTGGTGTCTGCAATAACGACGGTATCATCAGCATATCTCATGTTGTTAATCAGCCTGCCATTCACTTTTATGCCGTCTTCTGATCCCTCAAGCGCATTTCGAAATATTAGTTCGGAGTACATATTGAAGAGCATAGGGCTCAATACGCATCCTTGCCTAACTCCACGCTTGATAGGTATTGCTGTTGTTTCAGTGTCCTGTAGTTTTACTGTCGCTACTTGTTGTTCGTATAGCTTTTGGATAATTTTCAGGTCTTGGGTATCCAGGCCTCTTCTTTCAAGGATGCTCAGCAATTCCCTGTGGTTGACGCACTCGAATGCCTTCGTGTAGTCTATGAAGCATAGGTGTGCCTCCTTTCGTTGATCTCTGCACTTCTGCAAAAACACCGATAGCGCAAACAGGGCTTCTCTCGTCCCGAGTCCCTCGCGAAATCCCATTTGCTGTTCACTTATGCCTAGCTCACATTTTCTTCGGATTCGATTATGCAGAACCTTTAAAAACAGCTTTAGGACTTGACTCATCAGACTTATTAAACGAAACTCATCACATCTTTTTGCACCAGTTTTTTTAGGAATAGGTATAAATGTCGACTTTAGCCAGTCCTGCGGTATGTTTCCGGTATTGTATACAGAATTGAAGAGGTTTACCAATATCTTTAAATTGTCTCCGTTTATTAGTTTTATCAATTCTGGGTAGATGTTGTCCGGTCCAGCTGCTTTCCCGTTTTTGGTGTTCTTTAAAGCTCTCTCGATTTCTGAGATCATTATATCTGGACCATTTTCAGTTTCTATTTGGGAGTGAAAAGAGGGGCCTCCGTCATCGAACAGTTCCCTTATGTAATTGGTCCATACCTTCTCTAGTTTTTGTTCGGTTAAGATTGATTTATTCTCACCGTCCACGATTCTGGTACATGTTCGAGGTTTGTGTTTCCCAGTGACTTCTTTGACTTTTTTATGCAGGTTAAACAAGTCATGTTTTTGGTGGAGCTCCTCGACTTCGCGGCACCTCTCCGTCATCCACAGTTCTTTGACTTCTTTGATTGTATTTCTGATAAGCCTAATCTTATATCTAAGGATCCAAAAATGAAATAAAATACTGGGTGTTCCTTAAGAAAAGATATAACTGGTATGGATCTTAGTTTTGACACACCCTGTATATTTCAAAATAATTTTAAATTATGCACATTGCCTTCCCACATATACCCATAAAATATTTTGTTTTTACATCTTTCCGTTTTCGTATAATCAACCGAGGCGAATGAGGTGCGCCACACTGTATGTCCAAAATATCTCAGCATGCTCTTGTTGGCAGTGGTACTGAGCCAGTTGTTGATTTTTAGTTCTCTTAATACTGTATTGTGTGCTGTCCAATGTATCCGTAGTATTCTACGATAGACCCACATTTCAAAGCCCATTATATTTGCGACTTTTAGTAGTCTAAGTTTCTGCAGCGTAAGTGGCGCCATGAAAGACAAAAGCTCGAACAAGGCGCAATAAAAAAATAATAAAAATATAATCTAATCTAAATTAATACCAACTTTTCACTTTTACTGCAAACGTATACCAAGCCTCGTACCCTCAGCTTATATCATTTCGTTTGAAGTATTTCATTTCCACGCTGATATGTGTCTGTTCGGAACAACGCCCCATTGTTCATTTTTTATTTATAAATCGTGTCGTATCGTTGCGATGTGTTGTGCATGAAAAGAGGCGAGATGGCGACGTCGTAAACTTTATAATCAAGATAATGGCCACCGTAAAGCATATAATTTCCTCTGTTTAGTAGGCATTATGTAAACAAGTATAAATAATGTCTGTGGTGCTGTCACATAGTGTGTGTTCTTTTTAATGTACTGGAAACTTTAAGAAGGTAGTTAGTGTGTATCATTAATTTTAGTACGAGTATTAGTATAATAAGGAATAAAGTGTAGACGGCAACAATGTTATGTAAAATATTAGTATTTTAATAAGGAACGTTTTTATACAGGGTGTCCCACAATTAGTGCGACAAACTGAAAGGGGTTGTAGAAGGCATCAAAACAAGTCATTTGAGTATAGGAACCTAGGTCCGGAAATGTGCCGTTTTGACAGAAGATGGAGTGAAATGTAAATTTCAAGTTGCATTGTTTATTCAAAGCATTTAAAAAACTGCTTAAAGTGCCGTCCATTCTGTTGAAGACACAAATGCACGCGTCTGTTCGCTGTTGGTAGTAGGACGTGCAGTCCGTGTTGGTACATTAGTGCACGTCTAGTCAAGTTCCTTCCGCTCATCTTAATAATACTGATAATACCGGACATGAGTTCCTATACTCAAATGACTTGTTTTGATGCCCTCTACAACCCCTTTCAGTTTGTCGCACTAATTGTGGGGCACCCTGTATATATCAAATTTAATGAGAGAAACTTTATCTCCACGTATGTTTTAGTTTGTTAGGTCTTTTCCAAAAGTATTTGAAGTGGAACTTGTTTAAGTGCGCTGGGAGTAAACATTCAAAGTCGTGACACACGAGTTGGCGAGACGGCCGTGACACACAAGCTAGCGAGACGAAAAGTGGTAACGATCGATTGCGCAATGGGAGTAAAAATTCAAGGCCCTGATAAAGACACGGCTTAGCAAGACGAAAACAGCATATGGCTTAGAAATACGTAGTGACACGACGTGTATTTGTGAGCAGTTCGCGTGTTTACCAAAAATATTGATATTTTAATACAAATTTTGTGAAAGTAAATGAAATTATTTCTATTTTTATCTACTACTAATTTTTATCTACTAATGTTACAACATCTCAAACTACACTTTTTCGAACATGTTCTTCACATCCTTCAATTTTATAGCTGTTAGCAAGATGTTCCACGTCAAATATGCGCACATAGCATATTCACTTTAAAAAGAGACCATTTTTTTAAATTCTTGGAAAAATCCTAACAAGCTAAAACCAATGTAGAGATAAAGTTACTCTAATCAAATTTTATACATTTAAAAACGTGTTCCATTAAAACAGTAATATTTCATCCATGTTTTAGACAGAACCAACCACAGACTGTGCTAGTTATGTAAAATTTGTATATAGTTTAATAGGTTGAACTTAGAGGGTTGAAATCCAGAATCGACACTAAAGAATTTCTACACTTTTCTCCGAAAAGAAAGAAAGTTCATAAGACTTCGGTCGTAACAGTATGACATGTTTTTTTTTCACAAATAAAATGTGCGTCATAAATTCTCAAGTTATGATACTGAGTCTCATGTTATGATGACTATACAAACATCTACATAGCAGGAGAAATGTTGAAGAATTTAGGGGAAAGACTGTTTTCACTAATTTGCTCAATAAAATTATAAATGAAAAAGAGGTACCTCGAGACTGGGAATTGGGAATTATTTTGCCTATAGAAGGTGATAAAACAACATGTGCAAACTATAGAGGCATCACTTTGCAATACCATCGAAGGTGTTTGAAAGAATTCTGGAATAATGATTAAAAGGGAACACAGAAGAACTACTCGATCAAGCACAGAGTGGTCTCAGAAAGGGAAGAAGTGTGCAGGACCATATATTCACGCTCAAATAAATGACAGAAAGAATAAAAATAACGGGAAAAAATATATATGTAGCATTTTTAGACATCGAAAAAGCTTTTGATGCAATAGCCTAAAGAAAAGGAATGTCCATACAAAGTTGAAGAGTGCCATAATGTGTTTATACAAAAACCCAAGAAACTATTAAGAACAGACAATGTGGTTTAGGATGCAAGGAACAAATCGATTCATACAAATATTTGGGAGTGAACATCAGCAACACAAAAGAACAAGAGACGGAAATCATCAAAAGAATTGGCAACACGTCCCGCTTGTATCAAGCCATTAAGAACAGTTTCTTCAATAAAAAAGAAATCTCGAGAGCAGTGAAGATGAGTGCATACAAGACAGTATTCATACCGACTTTGAGTTTTGGCTGTGAAAGTTGTGTAATTAAGTAAGTTGATTGTATTAACTAAAAGATTGAAGAGTAAGATTCGAAGAATAAAGATGTTGTATATACGAAGAGTAATTGGGGTAACAAGGAAAAATAGACTAAGGAACAGCTTTATAAAAGAGGAACTAAAAGTAGATTCGATTCTGAATAAAATTGAGCAATGTCAGCTTAGGGGGTATGGTTGTTGTTAATCAATGTTAAGCAATTAGAAAATTGTTAATAATCAATGTTAAGCAATTAGAATAAACAACGACATACCTGTAAAAGGCGTGTGGGAAGCTAAAATGCGGCCGCCAAAAAGAGACCAAAGGGAAGACTAACTAAAACATGGAATGACATAATAGAAAAGATAGTACCAGATAGAGGACTAACATTAACAGAATTAACCATACTCTACTTAACAGAATTTCACTTTTTGTGTCATTATTTTCTAATTTTGAAAGAGAAGTTCAGGAAATGTCGTTGAATAAATTTAGGTTAGTTATTCAGCGTAAAATGGGGCCCGATTCTGTAAACACATTTCCTGTCTAGTGACTCATAAATCCTATACAAATAGCATAGGCTAGAGATAGGAAATTTCTTGTTACAGAGCTTACAGAAGAATCCCACTGCTGTTTTGTGCAATCTGACTAGTCTTCATTAGACATTTTGCAAAGCGACTGAAAACAGATAGGCTCTTTGCAAAATATCCTTATACATATTGTTAAAAATGCCGGCGCTTTATAATATGCCTAGTCTTTATGTAAAATGCCTGTCTCAAATCTTTAATCCTCATTTTATTAAAACATTTACATGGTGATTTAAACTTTACCCAAATTAGCAATAATAATTAACAATATTTTAATATTTATTGTATAATAGATAGATTACGACTATAATTGTTAATTTAAAAATAAGGCAAAAGCCTCTCTATAACAAAATATATTGAGCTTTTAAATACATGTGTAACGGTCAAGTTTCCTCGCTACGACCTATGTGTGCTAGCACATAAATTATCGTAAATAACTATTATTTTTGCATCATGTTTACTATAATTTTATTGTTAAATATTATTTTATTTAAATTTTATGATTATGCAACCCGATATACACCGCGATATGCAAGCTCCACAATATTGTCACTGGCCCAGCATTAGAATGTTTGTCGACCTCTCTTTATCTTTGGTTATCACTTGTCACTTGTCACTGTCAGATCAAATCAGATGTTTTTGGATTTATTTATCCTTTGTTTTGATTATTGAAATTTTATAATTATCAGATAAAATTTCGTAGTTAAATTGGTTATTTTTGATGTGGATCGCAGTGTGCAATTCGTTCATTTAATTGTGGGAATTTCTGAGTTAAGTTCGTTCATGGACCGGATATGGAAATATGGCTGTGAAAATATTATAGAACATCGTTTTTTATTCATGCCTTTTTGTGAGTTGGACTAGTCAAGATATATAGTTCTCTATCTATATCCTGGAGGGAGATTTCCGGTTGAAATCTGATTTTGTGAAGGAAATCGAATCCTTGCATCACTTCTTGTTTATCCACCGTCAGAATATCGTCGTGAAGAACTGGCTGCCGTTTCGTGAAGCATTCCGTGTTGTTGAATAGCAGGTCTTCGTAAAGAAGGATTAAGGCTTCCGAAACACATTTGGTCAGAGACGTGGTTGGATTTTGATGATTTTTATGGACCGCCGACCAATTTTCGCAAAGGGATTAAATAGCCAAATTTTTCCGACCGATATCCCAATTCCACGTGCCCAAGAAGTCCCCGAATAGTTCCAATGTATGCTATAATTCTTCTGCTCAAGTCAATGCACAACTGATTTTTATTCGTATTGTTGACTGGTTTTCGACTTTTCCAAGCCCACGTGGTGTAGAAAGATTAGTTGAGTGTTATCTTTCTTAAATCTTATTTGGTTGTTCGTAATTGTAGAGCAAGAAGACCGACCGAGACCGTAGCACAGAACAGTCCAGAATTCCATCCGTTCCTGTTGTCCGTGTAGAGGTACCCGTTGGACATCATAAACCCTCGTTGAGGTAAAGTTCAGATTTGATTAGCCCTTCTATATTACCTTTATTAACTCCTACACGTTGTGCTAGTCCTTGTTCTATAATTGAGGCTCTTTTCTAAGACAACCAATATTATTTAGGGTTTTTTATGTCACCTTTTGCTACACCGGTCTCGTATCTGTACATTTGCTGACGGGCTCCAGTGACAGTACACCGAGCTGCTGTACACCGCAGTAGCAACCCTGTAGCTATACGCCGTAGCTCAGCCGGAGGAAGTTTTCAAGTATATCACATCGAGTAGAGTAAGACTGTTTAGATATTTGTATAATTTTAGATTTGATTTATGAGTATAAACCACCCTGATTGTATCTAGTATTAAGTTAGATAAGGGGGTCTGACGTCATAGGTTTAGTTATTACATTTAATTTAAAATTCTATTTTCTTTTCCAACCTTTCGATTTAAATAATTTCTTAACGTATTACATTTTACATGTCATTCGTTTTTTATATATATTTAACTTTTTAATATTTTAATTAATTGCTTAAATATTGTTAGTAGTATTATTTACAGTCTAGTCTCATAGTTAAGTTAGAGTCACTTAAGTACAAATATTTATAGAATATTTGAAGTTCATGATAGTTACACTCAACAGTTCGAGGTTAGTGTTGAAGTCTACTTAATAGTTACATCTTTATTGCCGAGTTCATAGAGTATAATCTCGTGGTGCACTTTTATTAATTAATAATCTTTGAACCCCGACCACCCGGCTGTTAAAATTAAAAAGCTAGTGGCCTCTATGCAACTCATTACCGATTAAGTAAACTTGTGTTTTATTGAACTTCGAATTAGAAAGGGCGTGGCACATGAAAATTTTATGTGTCCGTTTTTCGTGTTAATTCATCACAATAACATTTGCGTATGAATAGAAATAATATCATAATAAAAATAGAAAGAATATCATAATAAAAATATTCTAACCGTATTCTTTTCATAAACTTATCGATCGCCCTCGGTAACAAGAACATCTTTCTCGGTTTATTTCTCGCAGGCTTTCAGTATTCCACAGCCACCTCGCATTACGCTGGCTTTACACATTATTATAGTAGCGCACAATGCATGGGGAGCATGTGGAAATAATTCAGAGAAATTTTAGTGGAATTAGTTTGGGCGCAGCGCTTACTTCCCAACCAAGTTCCAAGTGTCGCTAGTCAGCAGCAAAATATAAACTTAATTTGTAGCCTTCGTCGGGAACAAAGAGTAAAGATATTCTAATGGAAAATGATTGTTTATACTACTTTGGAAAATTACCATTTGTATTAGTTTACTTTAAAATGCTAATTTTTTAATGTTAAATAATGTTTTTGATGTTATTTGTATGAATAGTTAGACAATCACAAGTAAAATAAGAATGAAAACAGAACAAGCTAGGGTGGGTTTACAAACTTAGGTACCTTATGTTTTTTCGACCCTTCATATTTGAAATCTTGGACGTTGAATAAGAGCGAGAAAAAAATAGAAGCCTTTGAAATGTGGCGTTACAAAAGAATGTAGCGTTTTATAAACAACTACCACTGCGAACGGCAGCTTTTCATCGGAGAGCAGTCCGATATGGTAGCACCTCAGCGATACGGAATCCGGTGATGATACGCCAGACATCATATATTATATATGAAAGACATGTAACGAACTAAAAGCGTTACAAGAATTTTAAGAATATCATAGGTGGACCAAAGTAGTAATGTCAAAGTGTTAAATATGCTTATTAAATATGCGTATTTCTCTTCTTTTGAAAAATTAATATTTACAATTTTTGTTAATTTTAATTTATAAAGTTTAGATGTAACAGTTTCATATTTCTGAGGGCAACGACGATTGAACTTGTTTCCACGGCTAACTATGTGAAATTGTTTAAAAATGAAAAGAATTGGCTATAACTCAGTAATTTAAAAAAGACATATAGCTTATATATTGCTAAAAAGCTTAAAAATAACGCTTTTATTAAAGTTATGGCCAACTATGGTTTCCATTTAAAAAAACATATGTTTGTGTCATATATCAAAAATGACAGGCTTTAAAAAAAATAGAGGGCACAAACTCATTAGGGATGTGGTTATCTACAACTTTTATTTGAAAACTTTTTGTCTAAAACAAATTATAATGAAATTAGGAACAATTTTTAAAATAGCTGAAATTTGTTTTTTAGCCATTTTGAAAAAGCCATGACTTTTTCAAAAATCTGAAAGGCGCATATTTATGACCCTACAAAACTGCAATTATTTCTCCTTTAAACCAACTCTCTATCTTCAGTAGTTTCCGAGATATCTATTGAGAACATCGTAGAAAACTCACCCTGTATATAGAATAGTTCCTAGCATACCTAGTTAACAAAACCATTTGAACTTAATTTAAGTCTAAACAAGACAAAGAGGATTGTTGAAAATAGCCAACTTTTAAGCTCCTCAAAACTGAGAATGGACTTTAGGAGTTAATTTACTGTACATATATGCTATTAAGGTTTTAAGCTCTGCTTTAGATTTGCGTTAAAACAAAACGCGTAATTTAAACCTGTGCTTTTGTTGTAGCTTTTAACATATATTAAAAGAGAGCGAACAAAAAAAAATCTTGAAAAAAGAAGCATACTCGTACATATTACATTTTAAATTTCCCTAAAATAATTCCTTTTTAAACAATATTTATCTTTAAATATATTGCTCATAAAATAGTGATGAAAAATTTGCTGTTTTCGAATTTAGAGAAATTTTTTGAAATTATATCAATCTCTAGACTTTTTTTGATGAATATAAATGCTACAATATTGATACAATATATAAACATAGAATTTGATTGTTTTTGAAACAGTAGAGGGAGAAGGTTTCACCATCCTCCTGCCGGCGCAGGAAGTGACGTCATGGGACAAGAATGAATAGGCTTGAACCGCTTTGAACCGCTTTTTAGCATAAAACAACAGACATGTTCATTTTTTTCTCAAACCTGTTTATTCCTATTTTATAGATGGTTGGTTGTTTCTTGTTTAAACCTGTTTATTCTTGTTTATTAGCATATTTTACATGTTCATAGCTGATGACGTCACATTGCGTCACTTCTTGCGCCAGGAAGAGGATGGTGAAACCCCCTTCTCTCTCTACTTGAAACTATAGAATATACATGATTGTTTGTATTCTATGAAAAAATGTATCCTGGTTGTTCTTTTTTTTCTTTTGCATTGTGTCATCACAGATTCTGGTTAACAGATCATTGAAACATTTGACGGTATTGAACATCTAGTAAAAATTATAAGCAGCAACATAGCGATGGGATATATACCATCTGCGGAAGAGAAACAGTAATTTTCATACACATAAAAGGCAAAAATCACTGGACCAACTCTAAATAATTTAGATCATCGTTCATATTAAAAACGATGGAGAAAGTAGTGGACAACCATATTGGAGAAAATCATCCCAAGGTTAAACCACTGTACGATAATCAGCATGCATATAGAGCGGGCAGATTCATAAAAGACTGAGCTGCACTTTACAGTTGGGGGTTGGAACCTTTGGTGTTACACAGTAAAATAAAACACTAAATCACCACAATACACGCTTTTATTTTTACACTGGACGCGCGTTTCGCTAACCATGTTAGAATCGTCAAATTAATGGAGCTAATAGAGACATCATACTTCACGAAGAGGTGTGAACAAAACGGTAATTCGATGGTTTACTTAATTGCGATTAACACGAACAACAGAGGCTCAGATGGATACCAAAACTGTAGCTATTAAAACAATGTACGAAACTCTACTAGGTGGAAGCTTGGTAGTGGATGAACAACTAGACAACTCTAGAGGGAATACACTGCATACGGTATGCAGATGACACAGTAAATGATTGTTTGGAGGAAACATGAAGGTACCCTATGTGATATTATTAATTAAAATGGTGCAGAATTGTCGGGCTGAACTCAGACAAAACATCGGTAGTGCAGTTGAAAAGAATACAAGATGTAAAAGAAATACTGCCATCACAGGAAGTCAAATTTAGAGAATAACCCTGGACAATAAAGTTCTATGGAACAGACCTATTAAGAACATTACCCCTTCCCATACATACTACATTCTACCCAAAACGTTAGCGACGTATGTCTGAGACCTACTATCAATGCGATTATCCTTGCAGCTTGTGCCGGTGTTAAATTATCCATTTTTATTTCCAACAATAAAACGAACTATGAAATAATTTAAAGTACTGGAAGACTACCATACAGGACACTTATAAACTACAACCTTGCAACTAAAAGAGCAAAGACGTATATATTTTGAAGTGTTTTATTAGAAAAAAAAACAAGCCAAGTACTTCTTCACAACACCTGGACAACAATTTTCGTCCAAATATTGAGGTTAGTTTGGAAATTATTTGGAATAAATCGAAATAAAAAGGAAACCTTATACACTTCTACCCTATATCTCCGAAACGAAGCATTTTAGGACATAAATTTATACGAATTTTTTATTATATTATACGAAATATCCTGCCGGAGTTTCCCGGATATAATTCGGACCACCGACCGTACCGTGTATATTATTTACTCAAGTATCTTAAATTAAGTTTAATGTGATAAATTTACTTTTGATTTGCATAATATAATTTACACCAAGGTAATAACCTACTAATGGTCTCTATTTGAACTTAAACTGAATAAACGTTATCCAATCTTAAAGTTTCCATTTGGAAACCGGCGCGCGGCGGGGTGCAAAGTTTGAAAATTTTAGAATCTTGACTTGCCAGATATTTCCGAGATATGTGAAGATCATTAAGTATGCTGCAAATATAGTATCATAGAAAATAGAATAATAATTGCTAAAATTATTTATTTTTAATAATTGTTTCGTTTCGAGAAACAAGTTGTATTTTTAGATGTCTGATAAAGTCAGTGGCGTACAATTTTTTCTCAATTATTTTAGATAACGTGTCCCTTGTGATGCCTCTAAGGTTAGTTAATACCGTATGATTGAAAAAAAAAATGGCGTCAGCGATGGCTAAATTTGATGGTTTTATTAATAATTGTTATCAACACCAACAGCAGTAGCTCAGATGGTTACCAAAACTGTACAAAACTGTAGCTATTAAAACAATACAAGAAACTCAATGAACAAACAAATAAAGATCGCTGTCATTTTATATATAAATTTATATGAAAAATGTGACGATCATACGATAGTTTTACTTTAATTAGGCCTAACTTTATTATAATTATAAATAATATGGATAAATTTTAAGAAATTATGTAACAAAATATGTAAAGGGACTTTAGAGATTACTCGCTATTTTTAACGTATCTAGCTCACTTAATTTCCAGTTCTAATTCATACCCAGATAAAAAAAAATATTTCAGCATGACTGGTGACTTATATAATTTATTTTTTTTATTTCAGTGAATGTTGTGGATGGCGAAATTCTGTTTATTACAAAAGTAAGCCGGTTACATATGGGTGTGTACCTGTGCATAGCATCAAACGGAGTACCGCCATCTATAAGCAAGAGAGTGGAGTTAAAAGTGCAGTGTGAGTATTTATTTAATATTAATAGTTATATTCTATATATCAAAACATTGTAGCGCAGGTAGCTTATACGACATAGGATACCTAGTGATTCGATTCGTTTGTAAAGCTTTAGAAAAATTGATGTATCTGTTGAAATAATGCGAATAAAAATCTGAAAAAATATAAGATGTGGAAGAGAGAGAACTATATATATAATATATAAAGCAAGGGTCCTACAGCTTCTGCCGCATCCCGCATTTCGACCTCCATATTGCTCGATTTTGCCATTCTTCCTGGTTAATAGCTATGTCTCTCATGTACTGGTCTACTCCATCTAACCACGTAGTTGTAGGTCTTCCTCTTTTCCTTCTGCTTTGGGGACGATACTCCATTGCCCTTTTTGGCCATCTTTCTCCTCCCATTCTTTTTACGTGCCCAGACCATAGTAGCTGTCTCGATTCGATGTTGTCGGTGCTGGTAGATATTCGCCTTGTTCTTTGCCTCATTTCTAATATGTTCCATCCTTGAAATGCGACATGCTCTTCTGAGAAAGTCTATCTCCACTGACTCGACCATCCTTCTTTCTTTTGCTGTTAATTGCCAGCATTCGGCACCGTATGTTAAAACTGGCTCTACGATTGCTTTGTAAATCCTTATCTTTGTTTGGATGGATGTTTTATTTGACCACAGGAGAGGGTTTAAAAGACCGATTACTTTCTTACCTTGTTGAACTCTACTATGTATATCTTTCTTGGCGTTCCCTTCTTCAGATATAATACTTCCTAAATATTTATATTCGCTACACCTTTTAATTTCATGTATGTGTAGTTCAGGATCTTCAGTTTGTTCTTCTCCTACTTGCAGGTATTCGGTTTTTGTGAGGTTGATATTGAGTCCCCATCTGTCGTATTCTTCCTCAAGTTTCCTGAACATATAGTCGGCATCCTCCTCACAACCTGCAACAATAACTTGGTCGTCTGCAAAGAACAAGGTCGATAGACAGTGGTTGTCAATCTCTATTCCCATAGCTCTACTCTTCCTTCTCCAGTTTTTCAATGCCTCCTGGATATATATTTTAAATAAGGTAGGTGATAAACTGCACCCCTGTCTAAGTCCTTTAGATGCCAGGAAGGATTCCGATAGGAACTTCCCCTGTCTGATCATACTTTTTGGATTTTTGTACATATTCCAGATCGCATTGATATATGTTTTACTCACATTTGCTTCAACCAAGATTTCAAATAATTTCTTCAAAGTCACCGTGTCATAGGCTTTCTCTAAATCTATAAATACCAGATGCGTGTCCAAATTTCGAGCTCTCCTTTTTTCAATTATTTGTTGTAACACAAATATGTTGTCTGTATAAGAACGCCCAGCGCAGAGAGAACTAAATATTCGCAATATTATTGAATATTCTCTCTAATGAGTTGTTCACAATCTTGCATTATTTTTTTTTACAAATAGGGCACGACATGTTCTGAAACGGTGAAAACTCCTTAGGCCCAAATTAAAACATCATAGACCATAATTCAAAAAAGTAAAAAACTCCATAAAAACAGTCAAATACATAAAATACATAAAAAAGTCAAGTAATAACAAAATAAATCCAAATTATATATAGTTAAAAGCATTACAATTGTTTAATTATAAAATTGTTGCAGAAAGTTAAAATGGCTTAACAATAGATTACTTAAAATATGTCTGTACCTATGTGGCGGATTTATCTTTTCAAAAAAATCATTTATAAAAAAAAATCCTATTTCGCCACTGCACTGCAATACATATGTCGATTCATACATTAAACAAAAACACCTAACAGTTTAATGGTTAGTTTTGACGTTGTTAGTTTTTTTACTAATGTGCCGGTAGATAAATCACTTCAAATAGTTAGGGATAGATTAGAACAAGATACACATTTAATAGATAGAACAAAATTAAATATAGATAGTATTATGGAATTGTTGACACTTTGTGTTAAAACTACTTATTTCAAATTAAATAATATTTTTTCTCAACAAGATTTCGGTATGGCAATGGGATCATCTTTTTTGGTCTCCTTTGTTAAGTAATATTTCTCTCCTTTGTTAAGTAATATTTTAATGGAAGATTTTGAAAATAATACAATAAATAGTTTTTCAAAAAAGCCTGTAATATGGCTGCGTTATGTTGATGATATTTTTGCAATATGGCAACATAACGTTTCTGAAATAGAATTTTTTTTGAACCAAACCAAATCAAAAAATTAATCATATGTCCCTGCATTTTAAAACCTTACGGTGTGGCATCTCTCTCATCGTATTGGGAGAGATGCCACATAGAAAGCTGGTAAAGATGCCCTACTAATTCATTTACTAAAAAGTAACTTTTTTTAATCATGCCTACTGAATATAAAATAAAATATCCCGAAAGCGCTCAGTGGTTTGAAAAATCATTGACTGCTGCTTTGCAAGCCATTAATACCGACCAAATGGGCATAAAAGCATAATGCATGCTTTTGGAATTCCTGCAAGGACTTTGAGACGTAGGGAGACAAACAACAACACAGAAAAAGCAAGCATAGGGCCATCCCCAACTTTTGGATAGTAGTTAAAAAAATAAAAAATAACCTTAGATATTTAACCAATATGTATATGTATTTTTTTGCGGAGCATTTCTCCCATGTTGGAAGGCCATCTCTCCCGCAACGTAGGGAGAGATGGCCAATTTTTTATTTTTTATTGTTCCCTTACTACTATATATATTTACTCATTATATTACTATCTTAGTCCTATTATGAATTAAAGATAGTTTAGGATTGCATCATTAGTTTCATTGAAAGTTAACTACCAATATGAATTATTAGCCGCAAAAGAAAAGTGGGCCATCTCTACCTGACTTACCCTACCAATGCTCGAACCTCGAATTTGTAGCAATTTTTAGTTTGGTATATCCGTCAATATATCTGATTGAGATTCATTGCTTTGCCGGAAGTATAGACAGATTAGTCAGGAAAGCTCCAATATTCTCCTTGTAACCAAATGTCGTATGGTTAATCGGATATATTTTGTCCATCTCGTTTAGATTATATTTTTCAAAATAATCCTATATGTGTTTTTTGCCTCTGCAAGAAAATCTATAAAATAAAATAGTTATTTTTTGTAAGCACAGCTGAGTTAATCAAACGGAGACTAATTGTCAGCAGGTAGGTTTGCTGATAACTTACAAAAGAATCTCTTTCCGTCGTCGGAAGCTAAAAATACAAAAATAAAGAAAGGAAATACAAGAAGAAAGAAAATAAGGAGAAAGAAGAAAGAAAAACTATTTCAAATATTTAAATGCAACTATTCGACAACACTTTAGTTTTTAAAATATATACGTCTACAAAATCCATTGACGTTCTGTTAAAATGTCAATGTCATATTTTAAATAGTTTTTCCCCTTTATTCTTTGTATTTTTTGCTTCCGACGACGGAAAGAGATAAACTTTACGAAACGTTAAGCATTTTTTTGTCCGTTATGACGAAAATTTAAATGTGATTAATTAGAACCAATGTTAAGCTACTATAAAATTGTTTATTAGTGACCGGTTTCGGCGATTCTGCCATGATCAGACCTATATCCAAATTGCTGTTCGATTGACTAATGCTAGTTATACAGGGTGGTCCGAATTGTATTCTGAAAACTTCGGCAGTATATTCTGCAGATAAAAATAAGTAAAAAAAGTTGGTATAAATGTATGTCCTAAAATGCTAAGTTTCTAAGATACAGGGTGTAGAAGTTTTACCAAATAATTTCTGACCGAACGTCAATATTTGGAAAACAAATTGGTGTATGGGAGTTTTTTAACATGAGAAATTTGGTTTGGATGTCAATATGAGTCCTATTTGTAGGGTGCGTCACCTACATCTGTTTAACTATTTTTAAAAGTAATAACATTTTGTCCGTACTTGTACAGGGTGGCGCCTTTCATACGCCGCGGAAGTTCATACGCCGCGGAAGTTCCAAGGAGATCGGTAGTTTATATCGAAATGAAATTTTGGCAGCATATGTAGGTTAATAAGAAAGAGTACATCGGAGAATTGTTTGATGACGAGAGAATAGAAAATGTGATACAACAATGTAATACAGGCCCTATGATAACAATGGGTGAACTAGAGAAGGCTATAAAAACAGCAAAAAATGGAAAGGCAACGGGTCCGGATGAAATACCATCGGAAATACTATATGTCTCGATATTAAAGGAAAACAGTCGCTACTATCGCTTTTTAACAAAATATACGAATCCGGAGTTATACCAACTGACTGGATCAGGTCAACATTCGTAATGATCCCCAAAAAGGGAAACTCTAGGAAGTGCTCTGATTACAGAACTATCAGTTTAATGAGCCACGTCCTAAAAATTTTCCTTCGAATTATACATTCAAGAGTATATGCCAAAATAGAGGAACAAATTAGCGAGACACAGTTCGGATTCCGCAACAATCTTGGAACTAGAGAAGCACTTTTTTGCATCCAAGTCCTTGTTCAAAGATGCAGAGATGTCGATCACCCTGTCTTTATGTGCTTTATTGATTTCGAAAAAGCATTTGACAGGGTAAAACATGATAAATTGGTTGCGATTTTACGGGAAGTGGGCATTGATGATAAGGATCTCCAAATAATTAGAAACCTTTATTGGAATCAGCAGGCAAGTGTTAAAATTGGCAAAAATACCTCGGAAACAATAGCAATCCGTAGAGGTGTGCGACAGGGATGCATTATGTCGCCACTACTTTTTAATCTTTACTCTGAATTCATCTTCAGGGAGGCGCTCGAGGAAATCGATGGCGGTGTCAAAGTGAATGGAGTTAATGTCAACAACTTAAAATATGCTGACGATACCGTTTTGTTAGCCAGTAGTCCGGAAGAACTGCAGTTGCTGTTGGATAGAGTTACAAGTACATGCGATGAGTATGGGTTAAAACTTAACACTCAAAAGACTAAGCTTATGACCGTTAGTAAACATCCTATAAATCCGATACCAATAACAGCTTATGGAGTCGACCTTGAGCAAGTTGATAATATCACCTACTTGGGCTCTAACATTAATAACGATTGGGATATGAGCAAGGAAATCAAGCAACGTATAGAGAAAGCTAGATCGGTATTCTATCGGATGAAGAAAGTGTTATGTAGTCGAAATATTAACATAGAACTAAAGTTAAGACTTACAAGATGCTACATATTTTCCACTTTACTTTATGGGGCGGAAAGTTGGACACTCACAGAGACATTGCTAAAGAAACTCCAGGCTTTTGAAATGTGGGTGTATAGGAGATTGTTGCGGATAAGTTGGGTTGACAAGGTTCGTAATGAGGAAGTTTTGAGTCGCTTGTCCAAACAACCCGAAATAAATAAAAACATCAAGATCCGGAAGTTAGAATATTTTGCGCACGTTATTCGACACCCTGAACGATACAACGTCCTCCATTTGATTATGCAAGGTAAAATAGAGGGTAAGAGAGGACCTGGTCGTAGACGCACATCGTGGCTTCGAAATTTGCGGGATTGGTTCCAAAAATCAAGTGCAGCACTCTTTAGGGCTGCTGCCAACAAAATTATAATAGCCAATATGATAGCCAACGTTCGTTGAGGACATGGCACTCGAAGAAGAAGAAGATGTAGGTTAATTGAAAGCGTTTTACAAAAAATATATAGAATTATACAGGGTGTCCCGAAAAAAGAGTTACACATCAAAGTTGTCTTTTTTCTAATGGAACACCCTATATATTAATTGATTTGCGGATTCTAGGAAAAAAATAAAGGGGAGTTTTATTAAAGAAGCATATACCTTAAATCTAAGGTTTTTGATATATTTTACATTTTGTGAAAACGAAGAGTAAATTTTAAATTTCGATAATAGCTACCTAAATTTTAGTTGGCTTTGTATAGATTGAGATTTAATTACAGTAACCATTGTATGTTAAACCAAATCGAAATTTGACCCGAAAAGTTATACAAAGTGACAAAACTAATATGGAACATTAGTCACTTTTAAAAGCAAGTTACTCCTTTATTTTAAATAGAACACCCAGTATATTTTTCCGGTATTCAATGGGGAATTTATATATCTTCAAAATATTATTAAGGTAGCCTACTCCTCAGACAAAGATTTTCCCAGATATTTTTATTTTTATGATTTTGCGTCAGTAAATCTTTATTATTTGAAAATACCTAGGTGGCTGTGTGATATACCTTTTGTTAATTTAACAAAAATTAAAGATTCTTGAGTAAAATACTCAAGGGTAATAAAAAGATGTCCGTTTAAAACATATTTTAATTATTACAGAATTAAAACTAGATATAAACCTATAATTATGCGATAAAAATTAGCTAGTAATGTCAGACATAATCACCAGCCAGATTTTATCAAATAATAAAGATCTACTCACATCAAATCGGGGTAGGGGTAGGCAACCTTAATAGTATTTAGAAGAGACATGAATTTTCCATTGAATATTGGTATAATATACTGGGTGTTCCATTTAAAATAAAAAAGTAACACCCTTTTAAAGGCGACCAATGTTCAATATTAATTTTGTCACACCCTGTATAACATTTTGGATCAAGTTTTAATTTGATTTAAAGTACAAGAGTTACTTTAAGGACATATTAGAATATACGGGGTAAATTTCAATTTAGGTAGCTTTTATCGTAATTTAAAAATTGTTCTTTATTTCTAGAAAATGTTAAGTAAGTCAAAAACCTTACATTTTAGTCATATACTTCTCTTATAAAACTCACCTTTATTTTTTTCTTTGAATCCAAAAATCCATTAATATATAGGGTGTTCCATTACAAAAAACACAACTTTGATATGTAACTTTTTTGGGGACACCCTGTAGAAGTCTCTACATTTTTAGAAAGTGCTCTGAATTAAGCTACATATCCTCACAAAATTTCATTTCAATACAAACCGTCGTTCTCCTTGGAGCCTCCGCGGCGTATGAGAGGCGCCACCCTGTATAAAACTACTTAATGAAAAATACGTAATTACGTAAAAAATATTTCTTGGTAAAAATCGCTACCAGCAACCGTTCGTTCTAAAGATATTTAGAATAGAAAGAGTCAATACATGTCATTATTGACAAAAAAATAAACACGTTGAGTAGATAGATTTGACTGAAATAATAAATTTGGAAAATCTTTTTTTTTTTAATTAATCATAATTTTTTCTGCGAAAAAATATGTACCTGGATACACCCTGTATCTCCGAAACTAAGCATTTTAAGATATTTATTTATACGGACTTTTTTACTTATTTTTATGTGTAGAATATGCTGCCGAATTTTCCAGAATACAGTTCGGACCACCTTGTATATTATATACGACTCAAAACTATTTTCTCTTTCCACAGAAGAAAAATCACAAAGAATATTCCTTTTCCAGATATAAAGGCAAACAAAGTCTCTTCAAAGAAAAACTATCAACAACAATCCCGGTGATTTTCCCGTAATAAATTAGGGGTTCCGTATATCAAACTCCAAATCGCAAAAGTAATTTTAGATAAAACTCCCGACCACCAGCCACAGAGCCGACATAAAATCGAGGCAGGATTTCTTTCTTTAGCGTTTCCGCTCTTTCCTAACAGTAATATTATCCTTCTCTGCTGTTGAATCGCCCCCTGTTTTCCTCTTTTTTCTCCTTAGAATGGTTACAGAATTGTTACGGCGTTTAATCGAATGTTCGTACGTATATACCCGTCAAGATATCTGATTGAGATGTGTTACGTTGCCGGAAGAATTGATGGATTAGTGGGGTATCACGGAAAAAAAGCTAAACTGGCTTAAAGATTATTAATCTTGAACCAACGATATTATGCTAGTTTCCCCATTCCGCAAATCTAGTTATACTTCTTTTCAAGAAAATCTTATCCTTAGAAGCTAAGAAAATTTATCTTTTATTTAAGATTTACCTAGTATTGAAATTAAGATTATAACTCCACTCCAGACAAGTCTAGATAAAATCTTGTTTCGAGTACTACTTATACTTATTTGTAAATTAGCAAATTATTGCATTAAGTATTCTTTGTGTACATGTAATAATTACTTTATTCTGAAATAAAGGCTCTTCTTACTCTTACGTTAGTTACTATCGTTAAAAAATGATTGGTTTATAAAGTTTTTTTTTTATCGTTTGTGCTTGTGATATGTGAAAATGGAGGACCTTCTTCGGGCATGGGAGATGACCGATTTGATCCCAAAATTTCAAGGTAAGTTTAGCAATAATCCTACATTATTTGATGGCATTGGTTTGAGGTTAGGGGGACTTCATTTTAATATGCTCTATTTCGGAACCGAACAAACCCGATTTAAGAATAAACTAGTTTTTCCTAGGCCGAATATTAAGCGGGTTCGAAAAACTATATAGTTTTCATAAAATTCGGTAACGTGTTCCCTATGCTTTCGGTGGTTCGGGTTCGATCATGTTAGAAACTCTGTTTTGGTAAAATCTTTTCCTTATCTAAAGACTTTAAGCGCGGCATAATAGTTTTTCTACCCCGCGTCTCTTTGGATACCCTGATTTGGCCTAGAAAAAATTAGTTTATCCTAAAATCGGGTTTGTCCGGTAACATACATGAATATAATAGAGTTGGTACATGCTAAAAATTTTAATTTCCATTTACAATAGGTATGGAATATTGAAATATCACCAGAATAACCACGAATATGGTTAATACTTTTTAAATTAGATTAGCCAAACATCACCTACCAAATTATATGCTTTTCGTAATAATAAAATACAATAAAACTGTGTAATTTCCCAATATAGGTAGATATTGAACAGCGGCATCTAATTAAAAACGAGAAACGATAATAAAAACTGTTAAAACATAATTGAATCATTCCAAACGCGTACATACCTAGTTTACCACCGGTGTATGAGAAATAATGCATATTAAAATGTCCCCCTAACCTCCAACCGATGTAATCAAATAATGTAGAATTATTACTAAACTTACCTTGAAATGTTGGGATCAAATCCGTCATCTCCTATGCCTGAATAGAGTCCTCCATTTTCACATATCACAAGCACAAACAATAACAAAAAAACTTTATAAACCTACCCGACTAGTCGTGTCCCGTGTCGCTTGAGAGAAACAGAAATCCAATGAAATGAAGGTAGGAATCAGGAATGCACGTTGCGTTGTTGCTGTTGGGGACGGTCACTTAATATAAGAATAGTAACTTTTGGAAATGGGGTAATATTCTCGCGCCGTGAATAATATGCTTATTTAAAGTATACACCGATTTCAAGTAAAAGTTTTTAAAAAGTTAAGAATACTTGTTATATAAAAGTATAATTTAATAATAGTTTCTTCTTTGCTAAATGATTTTTATTCACTTGATAGTAATATAAGTTTTTCTTAAATATAAGTCATTTTATTCTTTTTTTTTAGATTCAAAATTACTTGAAGTGGCTATAACTATATTTAAAAAGCAAGTGTAAAAGTAAAATACACACACCGGAAAAATCTAGGGATATCATTTTATTAAAGTTAAAAATATATGTTTTGAATAAACAACCACATATTTGTAGGCCGATTCTTTCTACTTCGATTGAAACGAAGTAGTCACACTAGTTATTTCTAAATTTGGGATATTTGCAAAAGTGTTTGTGCATTTTTTGTCAAATGTATAAAAAGCACCTAGCATCAATTGTTCGAATTTAACCTGTACTGGCTATGTTTTTATGATAATTGGCCAGAATTCATTCAAATAACTCTGTTTAGTATTAAGCGACATTATGGAGCGTAGACATCTTAACAGAGACGAAATGCTAAGGGCTATGGGTATGTTTGAAGCTGGAATTCACCAAATCGACGTAGCTAGAGCATTAAATACAACGCAAAGTGTAATATCCCGATTAACTGCACGCTACTGTGAAAGTGGTGATGTTGCTGAAAGGCACACAAGGCGACATCGCATTACTACCCCTGAGCAAGATCATTTTTTTACAATTAAATGCTCGACGCCGACAGGTTCGGTTGGATCATGTTCAGGAAGTGCACCCTTATTAAGGTGGAGCAGTTATAGTCTGGGGAGGAGTCCAGTTAGGCCGAAAAACTGATCTCGTTTTTCTTTAAAGGTTTCTAACAGGAATCACATATCGTGATTTAATTCTTGAGCCTGTCGTGTTACCATATGCCAATGATTTTGGGAGAAACTTCATTCTCATGCATGACAATGCACGGCCTCATACAGCCAGAGTGGTAAGTGAGTTTATCAATGCACATCAATTAAACATCTTACCCTGGCCGGCACAATCTCCTGACCTCAACCCCATCGAGCACGCATGGGACGCGGTCCAAAGAAGAATTTTGAGAATGGGTATGCCTCGTGAAACTCGTAGGGATCTGGTTCGGGCCGTGAATGCAGCGTGGCAGGCTGTACCTCAAAAAGAGATCGACAACCTGATCAGGAGCATGGAGAGACGATGTAGGGATGTAATGAACAGTAGAGGAGGCCATACCCTTTATTAAGTAAAAATGGTTTTATCTTTTTTTTTAATTCACAGTTTAGAAAAAAAATGTGTGTATTTTTTTGAGTTCAATAAAAATCAAGGTAAATTTGAAAAATTTGGTAAATTTCGCATTTTTATTTCCAATACGTCCTGTAAACTATTTGTTTATTTTAATTTTATTATATCAGAAATGCAAATAATAAAATCACTGACGATGGCTGGATAAAATTGTAATATCCCTAGACTTTTCCGGTGTGTATAGTTCAGTTATTTTTGAAACATATTGATAGAGCTAATTCGCATCTAAATGTTTCCCTTTCTGTTTGTTTAGTTCCCCCGATGTTGTCTATACCCAATCAACTGGAGGGTGCTTACATCGGTCAAGATGTGGCTTTGGAGTGTCATACCGAGGCGTTTCCTACTTCTATCAATTACTGGACGACCGATCGAGGGGATATGATCATCTCAGGTAGTAAGTATTATGTGTTTCTTATTACTATACTTTATACAATGTATTATAAAGCATAATTATTTAATTTTATTGTTTTTTTTTCATTTAATATTTATTATATACAGGGTCTTAAATAGGTAAATGCAAATATTTTTAGGGGTGGTATATCGTCACCCTAGAATTAGATTGTTCTATATCCAGTTTTGGAGTAAAATCAGTTACATACATCATTTTTTATGCAGAATTAGCTTGTTCTATACCCATAAAAACAATATAGCCAAATTCACAAATAAAGAAAAAAATCTAATATTTTGTTTTGCAAAAGCACATTATTGCCTGATTTGTTGGCAAATTCGAATGTTTCACACTTTGGAATTTCGTGAAACCAGCTGCTTCAACTCAATTGACTGCTCTTCAATCGTTCGTTTGAAAAGCACTGATTGCCTGATTTGTTAGCAAATTCGAATGTTTCACACTTTGGAATTTCGCGAAGCTGCTTCAACTCAATTGACTGCTCAATCGTTCGTTTGAAAAGCACTGATTGCCTGATTTGTTGGCAAATTTGAATGTTTCACACTTTGGAATTTTGTGAAACCAGCTCCTTCAACTCAATCGTTCTCTAATACTATCAATACTAGAGATAGCTAAAAAACATTTAAATAATCCAATGAAAGTTAAAAATTAGATTTAAAATCTGATTAAGTTATTCTAATACTATAAATACAAAACAAATAGGCAGAAAAAAATTATAGTTCTTAATAAACAATGCAGACGAATTATTGTATTTTAGGTTTTTATTTTTTTATGTTGTTTTTAGTTAATGTCTTAATGTCTCCACTTCAGTTAATTTGTGTTGAAATAATATTTTGAAATACAAATAAATCAGCTTAAAATGAGTATTATATTATTCCATATCCCCTTATTTTGTTTTATATCCCTAAAATCGGGTCAATGCACAGCTAATTGGATATAGAACATTTGTTACTATACTTACTAAATATCCAAATCTAAAATCACTAATATCTTTTAAATAAAGCTTCTAAAAGTAAAATTAATACATATATTTGATAGGTTTTTATATTACCTTTAATTTATATGTTTAATAGAACCGTTTTGGTATATAGTGTTCACGGATATCCAGTTTAAACTTTAAACCTTGTTTTCTCAGTTTCATCGAAATGGTCTATAGAACAATCTTATTCTAGGCTTATTTCGCAAAAAAAGATGTTGAAAATCGTGCGTTTTCTTTTAAATTTTTCTGTATATTTTTCGAAAACTTTTTAGAACTGCCTGTTCACCGCAAATTTTCCCACGGGCAATTTCTTAATCACTGATATTACCATAGTTACAGTTTTACTCTTTGGTTATGGCACTAAAAGGGATGCAAATACAGAAAAAATCCGGTGGCTCTAAAAAATTTTCCAAAAAAAACAACAAACTTATATAACTCGGTTATTTTGGACTTATTTGAAAAATGGTAAAGAGAAAATGTGTTTCTTTTATCGATATCTACCAGCCCTAAAAATATTTGCACTTATTTAAGACTCACCCTGTATATATAGGACCTACAACATAATAGTTAACCAAAATAAAATATGCATACATCAAATGACATGTTTTTGGGTATTACATACTCAAAAATAGCTGAATCTGAATATAAATACAAAAATATAGAGGCAACAAAACAAATGGCAACAAGAAAAACTTTCAAATTGATTAGTCTCCAATGTCATGTGCTAGAGCAATACTAGAGATAGATTGGACACTGATATAAAACAAATTGGTCCGTCTTTTAGAGCCACCTGGTGGCCCGGAAGAAACTAATGGAGAGTTTTGGCATAACATAATTTTAGCGTTTTGTTACTTATTTATTAACGCTAACTAAAACGGTAACTTTATTCAAGCAAAAAAATTATTCCTTGTTAAATATAAAATAATAAATATGGACTTTTTTTAACTACCATTTTATGTTTTATTAGATCATTAGAAGTGTAACATAGTCAAAACAAAATTAAAATTATGAATACATACATTTTAAAAACCAACAATAGAGCACATAGCGTCTATTTTTTTATTTAACAAATAAATTATAATACAGTAAAAATATTATAGGCTATTAATTAACTGTTACTAAAAATACTATATATTACCAACAAGTGGTGCAAGTTAAAAAAGGGGCTATATTGGGTCGAAGCTCATTTCCCGAAGGCCTCACTTTTGGAGTATCGCCGGTAAAACAGAAAACTTTTATATTCTTTGAGTGACAGTTGACAATGATATTTTATGCCAAGTTTATTCTAAGTTACATCTTCGATTAATCCGATTAACTTTTCACTAATCATGTGTCTTAAAATGAGAATATTTATTGAGAGTCACGTGATATGTCAAATTTTTATCCTTTTGCTAGCTGATGCAATTACCGAACTGGCCTAAACTAGAACACTAACTAACTAGAAAACCAAATTAGTTTTCTTTGCTTATTATTTTTAAAAGTTTTGTGTTTTGCGATTGCGAGTGTTATTAAAGAGGACTTTTTGTTTTTATTGCACATAATGGACATGTTTAAGATTGTGTGGGTAATAAAAAAGAAACGCATTGAATATTCTGTCGTTTCCCACCAGTGAGAACAAGGTAATGTGCTATGACGTAATAATCCCCCGAACACTAATTTAAACGGAAATCACCCCGAGGAAATTAAAAATGGTAACTTTTAACCTGCCGTATGTCTGACTTTCTTCCAAGTCAAAAAACTAAGTTACTTTTACCTTTGAAGCATAATAGCGACTTATGAGGTCGAAATAAATTAAATTTTCAACCAAATTTAAACTCCTCCAAATAAGATCCCATTTAAAGTTATTAACAACTAAATTTTAACCTAACTTGAAAACCAAACAATGCCTTCGACCCCCGAGACAAATTTGAGGTTATAATAAAGTAACATTTGACCTACTTTAAGTCCCTGTAGTCTTAATGCCCCCAATAGGTTATCAGTAACTAGATTTTAACAATGCCAGCTAACTCCAACGTTGCTACTTTTCACAGGCATAATTTTAGGTTATTATTAACTAGTTTATGACCTCATTTTTAGATTTCTCGCACTTTCTTCCCTACAAGAAATTTATTAAGTTAGATATAGGAAAAATTCAACCAAATAGTGCTTAATTTCCCGTGGTCAATGTTTTTTTCTCCTTCCTATGCTACTTGGGTATGTCACTTTTTCAAACAGGTCCTTCAAATCCTTCAATTTGATAGCTGTTAGTAAGAAGTTTATCACAAATATGCGCACATGGTGCATATGCATACACTGTTTTTTAGTAATAACAATGTAGATCACAAATACAAAAACTGGAAAAATCTATAAAGGAAAATTAATAAATTAAAAACAAACGTGTATCTATCATTAAACCCTAGAAACATAGACAAACAAATCTATAAATTTAACTTCCGAACACCAAACCAGAACACAAAAATTGGACCAGTATTTTACCTAAGCAAACAAAAAATATTTCCCTTAAACATTGCCGGGAAGAAAGAGAAGTTTGCCAAACAACTTTCAGGCTATTTCATAAACGAGACAAGCTGCTAACTATAAACATCAAATATTACGCCGACGAGACTATTTATATCAAACTTTTTACCGGCTTCCGGTCGGAAAGTATAGAGCCTTTTAGCAAATTATCGGCGGGAAAACATTTAATTTTGCCGCACGCCCGGCTTCTAACCGAGAAGGAGGACCGAGTACGACGCAACCGAGTTTCTCGATTCGTTATGGCCGATTTTTCGCGAGGAAAGGTGGCATGTAAACTTATTATACCCCGGCAACTTGGGGAAATTAGAAAAGTTTTCCGCGAAGGGCTGTTTTTTTTTCTGTCTCGCTTGCTCGTTCAGTTTTCAAACGTTTGATCTCCTCAAACTGATTTAAAGTTGTTTTTATTAATAGAACAAATGAAGTGTGGGGATGGGGAAATACATATTATCAGGACCAGCTATTAACTGGAGCGTTATATAATTAAATTTCGTGATTTGGACAGTTTTCCGATGTCGCTGACTGTTGTAGAATGTATCTTCTACGACTAAAATGGGTACATAGCTAGTATTGTAACGTTTTTAGTTCGTTACATGTCTTTTTTATATATAATATATGATGTTTGGCCTATCATCACCGGATTCCCTCTCGTTCAGGCCGGATAGATTATTTGACGCGTAATTTTTACGTTCCCTGGTCGCCAATCCTGTGATCGTTCGACACAACCCTGTTACTATTTTGTGAAGGCGCGCGCTGTCAACATCGCTTCTGTCAACTCTCCGTGCTTAACCTCACTTTGTTTTGACGCTCTGTTTTATCCCAGCGTTTAGAAATGGTGATTATTTAAATCTTGCTGTATAATCTGAATCAGCTGCCATTTCGAAGCTACAGGTAAAGCTGAGTTATTTTCCTTTTAGATTCGATATTATTAGTGAATATTTTTAGGGTAGAGTTACGGATGTCCAAACTTGTATTTGTATTTGGCTGGCACGTTGGCGTCCCTTTGCTTTTGTCCTCCAGAATGTCATTTGGAAGAAAGGACAGATTGTTTATTATTTATTGAGCCCTCGGAAGTATTTCGAGGTAGGTACATTTTGTTTATTAGACGGTGTTTGATTTTAAACAAGAGTTTCGTGTTCTTAGGGTCTTATGGACGGACATTGTCTTACGGACAAGTGTCCAAGGTATGGACTATTTTTCAAGGTCCTAGTAGTGTTCTCTTGTGCCACTATCTGATGGACGGATGTCCCATGGACAAATGTCCCCAGTAGGATTGATTTGTCTTACACATAGAGTGCCCCAGCGTGGATGTGGCTTGAGCCCCGTGCTGCTTCACCCCCATTTCTAAGCCTGGATCGCCGACAGACAGTACAGAGATGCTAGACCTCCTCGCGCTGCTACTGTTTGAAGCAGGGTTACATAAAAGAACAGCTAAGTGTATATTTAAGTTCTAGTTTTGCATTTAACATCTAAAATGTTTTCAGTCTTAAACAGTAACGTACATTTTAAACAATAGCGTACAGACTATATTTAGTGGTTAGATTATTAAGGATATTTATGTCGATGCAGTAGTAAAAGTGTGATTTAGATTTTAGATTTCATAATATCACGCATTGTAATAGTATTACTTTCTATAGACATTATTATTACGCTATACTAACAGATGAATAACGAGATAGATTCTAGAATCTACAGGTTGCAACACATCTGATTTAACACCGTATAAATTTAACAATTTAAATAAAGTAATGCTACTTTTCCTATATTTTCTATAACGTTACACGCATTGTATTTTCTTTATAGTCTTTTCATAGAACGTATTTAATATTATTTACATATATAGTTTTACTCAACAAGTAACCACTATAATAATTATATTAATTGTACAATGCTATTTACCATCAGAATTCATCACGAATAAATATAGTCATTAGTTTTAAGTATTATACAACTGTGTTTTCTTTCTCTGTACATGCCTAGCGCCCAATATCTATATATCTTTTGTTTATTATTATTGATTAATTTTCTCTCTAGTGAAATACCTTATCCACGACTGCTCTCCGATGAAAAGCTGCCGTTCGCAGTGGTAGTTGTTTAAAAAACGCTACAGTATTAAAACTAACCAGCAATTTTGCCAACCAAAAGCGTTGTTATTTTGAAGGAATACGCTCATTCTTTCAATATATAGGGTAACCAGCAGATGGTATTGGTAGAATCTGTCTCGGTAAAAGGTATTGTCTCTTTACGCCTTTATCCATAGTCATATTTCATATGCCACCCAAGAATGGTGTCACTCAGCTGAAACCCAAAGGGTTTTTAGATTACAGAGAAGGGCAGTAAAGCTGCTGGCCGGTCGTGGGTACAGATAAGACTGTCGGACCGCTTTTCGGGTTCTGGGAATTCTGACATTGCCATCTCTTTATATTTATCGCAACCTACTAGATTTAAGGAATAACATAAACTCATGCATAACTCACAGCGAAATTAATGACTATAATACACGAAACAATGTTACGGGATTTATATTCTCGTAGATTTATTTTCTAATTTTATTTATTTTGGGCTCAATATTGGAATTTTAGAGACATTTCTTGAATTTAGTTTATTGTTTTATCAAACCTGGAACATTCGCCATTTCTTTAAAATCTAAAAACAAATTGGTAAATAATATAATTTCTAGTCTAAAATATGTTTATTTACTGTTGCATTACACTTTTTCTTTTGACAACATAAAAAAAGGATCTAATTTCACTGTAAATTTCTCTGTCTCGTACTGCTTTATAGTTCTTCGAAGCTAAATACGATGCCTTCTATTTCAACAAGTTAAATTTGGTTTATATTATCATATTTTACATAAATTCCTTGGAATGTACCATTATTATAAAAATGCTATAGCTTTTTCCATGATTATAGTATGAATTTAACACTATTTTGAATCGAACAAGTGTTGATATCAGTGTAGCACATTCAATTGTTGAACATCATAAACTAAAAGTAAATAAAACGTTTAGTAATTATTAATAGGTACTTTTAAATATATTACTTACGATGTGTGGCTGATATTTAGTCTCTTAAAGGCTTGCAAAATCGTAATTTTATTAAAATTAGCTTGAGTAATGTTTTGACAGCGATGTGTTTACAGCGGAATAATATTTGAGGTTATTTTGTAATTTCTTATTCTGCGACAACGTAAAAATCGAGCATATTAGCATTAGTTACCGAATTATAGGGTTTGATTGACAGTTATATATGACATTTATATATGATGGTGACTTTTTGATTGTTTACATTGTATATTGGTTGCGTAATGTTATTTTCTGTAGTACTTTCGATTTCATTCTTCGATTTTCCTTTACTTTCAATACTTTCGATTTATTGATTTTTTATATTTTACGTATTTCATGTTTTGCTCTTAGGGAGTATGTTATTTGGTTTATTGGCAACATTGATTTGCTGTGTTTTTTTACTGCCCTTTTTGTCCGGTGTTCATCCATGATTTCCTTCTTCTAGAACGATCCGTCTTTGTGTGCAGACACGCTTTTGGGATCAAGCCTTGTGCTGATATAAGTTCTAGCAAATTCGGTTAAATAATTATTTAGAGTGAATAGTTTTGCCGTTGCACTATTCAAGTGGAGTTTTTCCGATTTTTCCAATTATTTCAACCGTAAGAATTTGAAGAAAAGAGTTAATGAATGGCCACATGACATCTCAGGTATGTTTTACGCCATTTTGTTTTTTTTTGAAGGTAATTTTGAACTTCTTTTTCAGGCGATATAATTTAGTTGGATTTAATTTGGATTTAATTTAATTTAATTACTATTTATTTCTGTTTTCTTTTTGGAGTTTGGTTTTGACCATTTTGTAACATTTGGTTACGTTTATTTGGTATGCTGCCGTTTTCTTGCCAGCCAGTATCCAGTTTCTTCACAATGTGGTTCTGAGCTAACCATCACCTCATCATCTAGCTCATTTGATCCAGAAGACTTTCTGAGACCGACCAGACCGACCACTATGGGGTATTGAAGCCAGCTCACCGTCCGCCGTTTTCAAAATCAGTCACAAAGCAACCATCTGAGTCACCGACCACCGAGATTCTGGAATGTCCTGATAAGTACCCATTTCATTTCATTTTACTGTTTTGAGTTATTTCCGCCGAACAGTCTTATTAATCGTTTATTGAGTTTAATTATTTTTGCGTATTTAAGATAGTTGTAGCTTAACTTCTTTAGACTTTTTACTTGCGGCTCGATCTGTGAACTTACTAGTAAGTGTCGCGAGTACGTATTTTAGTTTCTGAAATTCAGAGCGTTTGTTTTATAACTATTAAACTATTTTGAGATTTATGATATCGATTTAATCGTTTTGAGTTTAGACACTTTTGTTCAAGTTACCACTGCTGTACTGCTGATACCTTTTGAGCTGTACTGTTTTGTAGTTAATTACTTCTCATTATTTGCCTTAGTATAAATGTACTGAGTTATTAAGCTTATTCCAGTATAAGATTTAAATAATTTTATTTGATATATTGGCAGATTTCTATAATTTAATTTGATATATTGACAACTAATTTTCCTGTTTTTGAGCCATACATACAATATTTAGAGTTTTACCTTTTTATCGTGATTGCTGCTGAACCTTCTTTATTAAATGAGTTAAGTGATTCTTATTGTTTTATTTAGTATTTTGTTTCCCACATTCTTTCAGAAACATCACTTTTACTCTTAGGGTCCAGAAAGTGGGTGGCGCTTATTTATATTTAATTTAGACACATTTAGTTATAATCCCCCTACTCTCCGTAGAAGCTACCGATTTGGGCATTGACCTGTTTGAGGAGTAACAGTTAAATAATTAAATAATAACTATTAGTTTGTTGCTGTCTCTTTTCTTTATCTTTTGGTTTATCTCACCGTAACATAGTTTTATTTAATTTAACACAGCTATAATATAAATTATAGTTTTTTTTTATATCAGTAAATAATTATATAATATTTCTTTTACCCTACCTTTCTTCATTATTGTATCTTATTATCTTATTTTCTTTTCTTTTTTTTTATTATTTTTTTTTCTTATGACAACAAGAATAATAATGTAACAAACTACTGGCGTCGAAGAAGGTGTCAGGATGGTCCGGAGTATTGGTCTGTGAAATTTTATAATAAACTGTGTTCTACTCGCAAGACGAGTATCTTTCTTTTAATTTCTCTGGCTAAGTAATGGTCTATTTTTATTATATATTATGTATTACATATTTATTTCATTTTCCTTTGTATCTTGCAAGGCTTAATAACATTGACGATTGTAAACCTTAATGGTAATTTAACATGAATAAAGAATTCTGAATTTGAATTTTGAATTTTACCGTTTTTCAAATAAATAAGTCCAAAATAATGGAGTTATTTTACTTTTGAAATTTCCAAAAATTAATTTTTGCTTAAATTTTGCATCTTTTCTGGGTTTTTTTTATTGAACATTTAATCTACCTACTACTATGGTTTTTAACTAAAAATTAAAAATTATTCCATTTTTTTTCAAAAATTTCCAAATTTTCAGAAAAAAATTGCGAAAAAACTCATAATCGTGTTTCTGGGGTCGAAATAAACTACCCATAGTACAAAGATTTCCACTTATTTAAGACCCACACTGTATAGAAATGTTTGAGATTATCGTTTTATAATTTTAATTGCTATTATTGGTTTGATAATCAAAATCTTCATTTATTGTTATTATTTTGAAAGCTAAATTTCGCATGAAAAAAAAAGGAGGATGACCTTCAAAAAACAATGAGATAGGTACCATCAAAATCATCCTAAAATGAAAAAAAAAAGTTTTGCAGCGCAATTTTTTCTTTACAAATATAAATAGAAAAAATGATATTTATTTTATTCATAATAATAGTTATAAAATAACATAGATCTCTCTAAGCAAATGAAAATAAAAAAGAAAACACAAATGCGGTAAATACTGGTTAAATAAACATTTATTTACGTGTTTTTGCCGCTGAATTCCATACCTTTATTTTTTTCAGTAATGCATGGCATTTATATTTTGTTTAACAATGAAAATTGAAGTGTAAATTTTACAGTTTTTTCCCTACTGTTGCCTGTTTTATGAATTTTCATTTTGGCAAAAATGGGAATGTTAAATATTTAATTTTATACTTTAATATATTTCATTCGTCTACTTTATTAGTTATACAGACCGGACCACCCGTAGTAGTAACATAGGCAGAACCGGACGAATTAGCGTATACCCGTCCGCCGGATAAAAAGCAGACGAAAAAATGCGATAAAATAAAAATAGGTAGATATGTGATAAGAATGTTTCAGAATTTGTATTTATTCCTGTTTTAATAGCCAAAACGAATACATAGATTCTCGCGACAGTTCTCGTGTAAAATTTATTTTTTAAGTAAAATAATGGATGTTTACGAAGTTCGTGAGAAAATTCAAATTGTAAAATGGTATTTCCAAAATAGGTCTTATCGGAATATACAAACAATTTTTCCACAAAATTTTGTAAACAGGCCATTTCCATCTTTATCTACTGTATCAAGAGTTATTAATAATTTTGAAACACATGGGTGCGTGTTCCTACAAAAACGCAAAAAGCCTGATGTGTTGATCAGTGAAGAACAGAAGTTAAAACAAGTGTTCATTAGTGCTACCGCGGATCAAAATCCCACGTTTTCAAGTAATCAAATTGCTGAGGTGGTTGTCCTGCCCACAATGCCCGTATTTTTCACGAATATTTGAACAATACTTTTCTCAACCGTTTAATTAGTGGATATGGAACTATTTTGTGGCCCGCTAGATCACCAGATCTTTCTCCCAATGACTTATTTTTGTGGGGTTATGTATAATCCAAAGTGTATGGTCATAATAGGGCTAATAATCTGGATGAGCTTCAAGTAAAAATACGAGAGGCTTTCAAATTATTAGCCTTATAATATGGTAGCCAATGTCAGACGGGGATTTTACGACCGCCTAGGCTTCTGTCTAGCACAAGAAGATGGTCTTTTTGAACACTTGTTATAACTTTTTTTTTATTTAGAGGAATATTTTAGTTTTTTTTTGGGGTTTAGAGAATTTATTTATTTTTAATTTTGGCTTGTAAACACACTCAAATAATAAATATGTAAGTATTTTCATTTTAAATGTTACCTTAAGTGAAGGTAAACACTTAAAATGAAAATAATAAATACTCGGCACTCCTCGAGTTCCTAGTCTGTCATGACCGACCCGCCCAAGCACAAATGCCACTGCGTACTGCCTGACCACCCGACTAGCCGACAGTGAATCTCGAGTACGAACGCAAAACGGGTAAACGTAAATTCGTCCGGCAACTTCCTATGTTACTAGTAGCCTGGTCTTCTCTGTATGTGTTTTATTGATTTAGAAAAAGCGTTCGACGGTGTGCGGCTGAGACGTTGTACACCTTCTTTCCAATAGGCAAATCCATAGAAAACATATATGAAGCGAGCCAACTAAAAAACATATGATGACGATAAAGCGAAAACTATTAGAGACCACCGAAATGAGAGTACTACGCAGAATAGCTGGAAAGACGCTTCTGGACAGGGAGAAAAATGAAAGCAGAAGAAGAGCATGCGAAGTGGAAAATGTAAATGAGTGGGTACTCAGCAGAAAGGAAGAATGGAACGAGCATATCAGCAGAATGGACAAAAGAAGGTTAATGAGAGTTGCACGCAACAAATCACCGCTAGATCGCAGAAGCTTACGATGTCCACGAAAACGATGGAGCGACAATTTGTTAGTCTAACCGGTAGAGACAACGAAACCAAACAGGCAATTCGCCTAGTATGAAGAAGGAAGAAGAAGAAGAATGAATCCATGTATTACGAACATAAAAACATACGGTATTTTTATTGGATAACCTCATACTTGACTGCACCGGGTAAATATACTCTCGGCTCTAGTATACAGGGTGTTTCAAAACAAATGCGAAAAACTTTAGGGGGTGATTCCTTGTCAAAATAAAGGGTAGTTTGCTTCATAAACGTTGGGTCAAAAGTCAACCATTAGGGAGATATCGCGGTACAAAGATGGCGAAAATATAATGTTTTTTTTTTTATCTTGAAAACGAAAGAGATAGACTAATAAAATTTTATGGAAGCATTACTGTTATGAAAACACACTTTCTGTTAATTTTTTCACTTTTTTAAAATGAGTGGAAGGGGTTGAAATAAACTACCCCTATCATTCTTGTTAACGAAATTTAAAGAAAAATCTTATCAAACACATGCAAAAAAATTAATTTGGATAGTTCAGTTTGTTTAGAAACTTTTTTATCTCTTGTATTTTTTTGATAAAACTCACCGATTTGAAATTAAAAAATAAAATGTAAAGCATTACATGTCAGGACAAAGAACATTTTTAGATTAAGAATCTAGTGATAATAACGATAATAATAATCATCTAGATAATATTGTATTGCAGTAGAGTAATGTCAAATAAAATAATATTAGGAACATTCTAAAAAGTAACAGCGGCCGACTAGATTTTTTCCTAAAAAATTACAGCAGCCCGCTAGATTCTTTATCAGAAAATGTTTTTTGTCCTGACATGTAATGCTTTACATTTTATTTTTTAATTTCAAATCGGTAAGTTTTATCAAAAGAACACAAGAGATAAAAAAGTTTCTAAACAAACTAAGCTATCCAAATTAAAGCATTTGCATGTGTTTGATAAGATTTTTCTTTAAATTTTGTTAACAAGAATGATAGGGTTAGTTTATTTGAACCCCTTCCACTCATTTTAAAAAAGTGAAAAAATTACCAGAAAGTGTGTTTTCATAACAATAATGCTTCCATAAAATTTCATTAGTCTGTCTCTTTTCGTTTTCAAGATAAAAAATAAAAACATTATTTTTCCGCCATCTTTGTACCGCGATATCTCCCTAATGGTTGACTTTTGACCCAACGTTTATAAAGCAAACTACCCTTTATTTTAAACAAGAAATCACCCCCTAAAGTTTTTTGCATTTGTTTTGAAACACCCTGTATAAGCTCATTAGTTCTAGGATTTAATTTAGTTCTCACTTGATAACGGTCAGTGATACTTCTAACCAAAACGTTGTGTAAGCAAAATAAATAAAAACAATGGAAGTCCGATATACTTTTAGTTTTAATACTGAATCATTGTCTACCACATTTAAAGTAACATTAGAACTACTAATAAATGCCTGGAATTTGATCTGTATTGAAAACAATACCACTACATACAGATATATTTCTAATGAGTTCTTTTATAGTGTTGAACATAAGATGGTTAAAGGTTTAAAAGTAAAGTGTTTTGGTGTATTGTGGTGAATTAGTGTTTTATCTTTATTTCGCTGATGTAACACAAAATAGTCCAATCCTCAGCTAGAGTCTAGTATAGCCAAATTTTAGTACGCCCTCGAATTCCTAAACTTTAAAATGACCTACAAATGGGAAGAAAATAGGCACAGCTCCTTTCCCTAATAATACTCTCCAGTCTAGCAAGTAACCTTGTTTAAAAATTCCGGACCATTTTTGGCCAGGCAGTTTTATTTAATATTGCGAATGCGAGAAAGTCGAGCTAAGCTGCAAACAACGGCAAAAATTCCACGACTTTCCAATGTATACAAATAAGAATGCGAGCTAGTGCCCGCGTGCATGCACTTTAAAAGTTTTCCAGGGAAATTCGGTATATCCCAGTGCAGCTGCGTGGCACATATAAGAAAATTTATTGTATTTATTCGCAAAGAATATACCGCAAGACTTTGTTTCTTTATCCATTGATAACGATTTTCTTTTACATTGTACCGGGTGTCCCACTAAGAATAGCTCTCGGCTGTATCTCGGAAAGTATTAGCCGTAGGGCTTACGGAAAAAAATATTTTTAACTAAAGGAGTTATGAAAAATTGCTGGAAATTATTTTCAAGTTTGTAAAACGGCCGCTAGGTGGCGTAACTGCTATGGAAAATAAGAAAATAGATTTTTTTACAGAATTTTGCCTAGATAATGGGTACTATAAATAATAGCTTCATAATCTTCAGCAATTTTCGGATTTTTTTTGTTAGAACCATTTTCCCGTATCTGCTAAAATAAAGTGGTGGGGGTAGGTTAGATCTATCTTTATTTAAATGTTAATAACTCCGGACTGGATGATCAGAATCAAACAAAACGGGGCTCGTTTAAAAGAGCGTTTCTTAATCTATATATTCCATAAAAATAATAATAAGGTTTTGAACGTAAACGCTAACGTTTTTTCAAAAAAATTAAATACGATAGTATATGTTATTTTAGCTGATAGTAAAGAGTAGTAAAAACTTAAAAAGTCAGCGTAAACCGCATCTTGATATCTTCTTTCAAACCAAAGATATTAGCAAAATTATAATAAATACCAAAAAATAAGCCCTTAATTACCTTATTTTTACAATACAGTATCAATAGCCCTCTTGATTAGGCCCATTCTAACAAAAAATAAGATAGAAACAGTTAGTTTATTTTAAAATCGACGAAATACCAGAATACCATAATTACCAGATGTATTAATATCTAATATAATTAAGATATTAATAATAGTGAACAGAAAACGATGATTCAGTGAAGTCATGGTAGGCTTGGGAAAAAAGTTGATTTTCGCGTAATACTATTAACGTCAAATTGTTATTAGATCAACATTTTGATAGTCGTAGCAGCGTTTTTTATCTTTTGATTGCTTTTTCAAAATGCCAACAACTACTTCAAATAATAAAGGCATTTTGAAAAAGCAATCAAAAGATAAAAAACGCTGCTAAGACTATCAAAATGTTGATCTAATAACAATTTGGCGTTTATACTATTACGTCAAAAGCAACTTTTTTCCAAAGCCTACCATGACTTCACCGAATCATCGTTTCTTGTTCACTATTGTTAATATCTTAATTATATATCTGGTATATCGTCGATTTTAAAATAAACTTACTGTTTCTATCGTATTTTTAGGTTAGAATGGGCATAATCAAGAGGGCTACTGATACCGTGTTGTAAAAATAAGGTAACTAAGGGCTTATTTTTTGGTATTTATTATAATTTTGCTAATATCTTCGGTTTGAAAGAAGATATCAAGATGCGGTTTTCGCTGACTTTTTAAGCTTTTACTAGTCTTTACTGTCAGCTAAAATTACATATACCATTACATTTAATTTTTTTGAAAAAACGCGCAATGTTTGTTGAATTGTGAGATAACGCCCCCTAGCGTCTACATTCAAAAGCTTATTATTATTGTTTATATATGGTACATATAGAGTAAGAAACGGTTTTTTAAACGAGCCCTTGCTTGTTGGATTCCGATCATCCAGTCCAGAGTTATTAATATTCAAATAAAAATAGATCTAACCTTCCCCCACCACTTTATTTTGGTAAATAGTGGAAAATGGCTCTAACAAAAAATATTCAAAATTTACTGAAGATTATGAAGCTGTTACTTATAGTACTATACTACCTTATCTAGGCAAAATTGTGTAAAAACTTCATTTTCTCATTTTTTTGTTGCAATTGCGCCCCCTAGCGGTCGTTCTGCTAACTTGAAAATAATTTCCAGCAATTTCCCATAGCCTCTTTAGTTATAAATATTTTTTTCCGAAAAAAAAAGGCTGACGCTCCTAAAGGCTGACGCTCACTAGAGGGAAGCGCGCCGGAGCGCACGGTAGCGCGGCGAAAAGGAATTTTTATAATACCTACATAGTTTTAAATCGTTTCGCTGCCGACCGCTGCGATTCCGCCAAGTGAGCGCGCTCCCATTTAAAACTATGTATTATAAAAATTCCTTTTCGCCGCGCTACCGTGCGCTCCGGCGCGCTTCCCTCTAGGGAGCGTCAGTCTTAATACTTTCCGAGATACAGCCGAGAGCTATTCTTAGTGGGACACCCTGTACACTGCTAACGTCATTTAAGAATAGAGGATGATTCCACACAAGTTCCGTTTTGCCAAACGTTTTGATAACATCGTGTTTCTGATGGTTGACAATTCGGGAGATATTTTAACAATCAATTAGAGATTTCAAAAAATATAGTAGCGAAATATATTATATCGTGTTTTTGTGAATTGGATTTGGTGAATTTTTTCATGTTTCACGTTATCACGGAAGTATAGAGGGATGCTATTACTATATCTGATGCGATATATGATTATATCTTTTCTGCAAAATTTATCCATGTTTAGTGAGCATATGGTCCGTTTTTTGATCTAGCAGATGTGGACTCGTGCTCGTCATGATTTTCCCTCTCATTAGCAATATCCTCGAGTGACTTTAGTTGGTCTGGTTCCACAGATTGGGTTTCCTTAATCTTAGGGCACCCTTAGCGGCCAAATCCTTCACGGGTCGGTTGATTGCAAGTCCATGGTCTGCATAGCAATACTTTGCTATTCTATTTGCTTTTTTGCTAAATAAAGTCCTACTACTCTGCGTGCCTGCTCACCAAGGGATAGAAGGCAATGAAAAAGCAAATGATCTAGCTAGAAAAGGAGCGAAGACTCCACTAACTGGACCAGAGCCGTTCTGTTTTCCAAGCGGGAACCAACGGAAAGCGGAACTGAAGAATCTGGAAGACTCCATTCGTAACCTGGAATGGGTGTCGTCCAACGGTCTAAGACACTCGAAAAAGTTCCTCAGAACTTACGACACAGAAAAATCAAAGGTTTCCCTTGATTTAAGTAAAAACAATCTTCGGATTGTCATGGGTTTTCTAACAGGACACTGTCTCCTCCGAACTCCTCAGTAGGCTGAAGCTGAGAAACAACGGCGAATGCAGATTCTGTGGGGAAAATGGGGAAACACCGGAACACCTTATCGCTTAGTGCGCCGAGACGACGACTGTTAGTGCCATGAACTTTGGTACGGCTGATGTCGAAGATGGAGAGCTGGTCTCTGTGGATCCGTCTCAGATCCTGGCTTTTGTTGAAGCCCTGAGACTGTATCATGAGTTATAACTCAAGAAAGAGGAACACACAATAGATCTGTAAGCTCGCGGTTATTATCTCCCCTCCTAAACATTCTACATAATCTTAAACCATACAGAGTGTTCAAAATTCTATGCCAAACTTACTAAAATATAAAGTAATTTTTTATCGTTTTTTTTAATGGAACACTACAAGGGCAACCTTATAGTATCATGCAATGAATAAAAATAGCTTTAATTTGATATATACATATAATAAATTATCAATATACGGTACGAACAAAATTTCGTCTCCAAAAATATTATTTTAATTAAACATATTGGCGGCAACTTTTGATTGGCACCTACATTTGTTATCCATCCAAATTTTTATCCAAATTCCATCTGGAAAGTATTTAAATTATTTAAAAATGTCCTTATGATAATTTTACTAGAAAATTTAAATCGTACATTTATTTTCTAAAAAGCGTTCATTAAAATATTAATTCGGTTTGATTTAAAACCCTGAGGTAACTAATCTATTTTTAGTGTGGTAAATGCCACTTTAACACTTTAATGGATTAAAATGGATTTTACCGCACTAGAGCAGTAAAGATAAATGATTTAATGGCCGCTGCACTTTATTTTTATTCAAACCTCGAACTTAAATATTTACTTAAATACACACACACATAATAGACAGTAAAAAATTACTTTAAAACTATTACTATATTGATTAAATTGTTTAAAACCAGGACAAAACATTTTTTATAGAACAAGATATTGAAAGTAGTGTACCATTTACGTGTTTTTAAAAGAGACATCCTGTATATTATTTTTTTATTTTATTTGGTTTATTATGAATCTTCGAAAAATATATTATACTCTAATAATATGCATATTTAACAAACAGAGTAAAAACTGCAATATTTAACTTTTCAACATAAATTGACATACCGGGTGCATCTCAAAAGTGGCTCACCCTTATAACTTTTTTATTTGTTCAAATAAAAAAACGAATTTTGGTATGTTAGTATATGACATAAATTAGGATTGATTGACGTATTGAGTTGTTTTTGGTCACTCCTGCTTCACCGGAAATGGCTACAACTTTTAATTTTTAAATGGCACCCTCGGTATATTTCTACTTTATTCGATAGAAAATGACACTCTAAATAAAATGACTTTTGACATTTTTCAAAACTTCAACTTTCAACTTTTGACATTTTTGTTTCAAAACAAATCGCATTTTAAATTTCAATCTAGAGTCCATGGCTGTGTTAAAAACACTAATTTTTAATCAAAGAGCTTTGGAAAAATAGTTTTGATCATCTAATGTTTTTCGTGTCTTGTTCTGGCCGGTAAAAAGATGCTCAAGGTGTATTTTTATGCATATCTCAATATTTTCAAATGGAAATGGGTGGCTCATTAGCATATTTGGAAAAAACATTTTTTTACGAATAATTTGGTACCACACACACTTGGCATTTTGAGTCAAATTGTCGTTATGAACCGTATGTTACAATTTCAAATAAACCATAATATGAAAATGTCAAAAGTTGACATTTGCTATGTCATTCTATTCAAAGTGTCATTTTATATCGAATAAAGTAAAAATATACCGAGGGTACGATTTAAAAATCAAAAGTTGTAGTCATTTCCGGTGAAACAGGAAGTGATCAAAAACAATTGAATATGTCAATCAATCCTAATTTATGTCATATACTAACATACCGAATTTCGTTTTTTTACGAGTATCTAAAAAAAATAAAAAAGTTATAAGGGTGAGTCACTTTTGAGACGCACCCGGTATAGTTTAATAGATTGTTATTATTTTAATTTATATAATTAAATCAGATAATTTTCCTTTCGGTCCTGTTTTATTTTTTTCTAATAAATACACCAAAAATGAACTTTTTCTCTTGGTTTTATGTTTCGAGCCTTGATTTTGGTAAGACATTTCTTAAAACCGTTTCAGATTTAAAGATAGTTTAAATGATATAGTATTTGGCTATTCCTCTGATCCATTTTAATGTGCCTCTTTCATATGGAATAACCAAGAGATAGACAGCATCTTCGTCAGGCTGGTGTGCCAACGTCGTTTCTCTTGAGTCTGGGAGGGGTACTGGCAATATATAAATTTAAAGTACTAAATTTAAATTATATTTTAGCTGAAAAGTATGGTGACTGTGAAAATAAATATACTTTCATTGGTTTGCATTTTCTATTTTGACTAGTGTTTTTAACTTCTTTTCAGACAATTTTATTCTATAACACATTTTATCTTATTCTTAAAATTCTTCTTGGTAATTACCCCCGTTATTATTCCTGTTTTGATTTTGAAAGAATCAGTATATCAAGTTATGGTATGGTTTTTTAACTGCTGGGTAAACGTTTCTCTCTACCAGTTATTTTTACTGCTCAATACTACATTGCGGTATTTCTCAAAATTGTACAGGGTGGGTCAAATTCGAGGCTTTTAAATAGAAACACCCTTTTCTATAGGAGATAGACGAAAACTAATATCGGTCTCTGGAGCTCAATTTTCATCAAAAATATGATGGTGAAAACCGCATATCGATATCTGTTACTGTTTCGGAGCTACGGGCTGTTTTTCAAAAATATGAATTTTTAACAAATCGCTGTAACTTTTTTGCTATGGAAAATTTTGTATTTCTATGAAAACATTTCCAAAGCACCTTTTTACGTAGAATTTAATGGTTTAAGTATAATTTTTCTAAAATTAATAATTTAAGAGTTATCAATTGATTTTTTATTTGGGAAACCCTCTATATTTTTAATTAACTGAAAAGAATTTAAAATTACCTTTCCAAAAATATAGCACACTTGATATTTTGTTATAATCCCCTTCGTAATACAGAATTTTTAAAAGTTCGCCCCTTTTAACTAGTAGGCTCTAGACCCCTTATTGATGATATGCCCTTAATGGAACTCGAAAACATATTTTTCCAGCAAGACGACGCACCGTCTCTGAACGCTGAAGTTATCAGCAAATTTTTGCAGCCAATTTCAAGAATAATTGAATAGCTAACCAAGATCCCAGCCGTTACTTAGTGCCCATGGATCTAATCCTATGAATATATTTGCGGAAGAATAAAGATTCCTTATTCTTCCATATAATCTAGACAAGAATTAGAAATACTTAGGAGTTATAAGAGGGTATCTTTCACCTCCACTGAGTTAATGAATTCCGCGAGAAATGTTCAAAAACTGCCCCGTCTGTCCATAAACAGAAGAGGGTCGATATGTCGAACACCTGTAGCAAAATCGCATGTCTTGGTTTGCTATTTATTTTTATTGTTATTAGATATAGTTTAAATGTGTTGATGTTGGTTAAATATATTTTAAATTGTTATAAAATCCTGCATCTGTCATAGATAATATTATTTTCGTTTTAATTGATGCTCACAGCTAGAATATTTTTGCATTACAGCCGGTGCCGTTCAAAGCCTACTTATTTAAAGCAGACGAATTTTTATATACTCTATATCTCGAAGAGGAATCGAGCAAAATATCAAGTGTGTTAAATTTTTCGAAAAGTAATTTTAAATTCTTTTCAGCAAATTAAAAATATACAGGGTATCCCATATAAAAAATCAAATTTTCTGTTGATAATTCTTGAATTATTAATTTTAAAAAAATTATACTTAAATCACTAAATTCTACGGAAAAAAGTGCTTTGGAAATGTTTTCATAAAAATACAAAATTTTCCATAGCAAAAAAGTTATAGCGATTTGTTAAAAATGCATATTTTTGAAAACCACCCTGTAACTCCGAAACGGTAACAGATATAGATATGCGGTTTTCACCATCATGTTTTTGACAAAAATTGAGCTTCAGACACCGATATTAGTTTTTGTCTATCTCCTATAGAAAAGGTTGTTTCCATTTAAAAGCGTGGAATTTGACCCACCCTGTACATCCTTGGTATCTCATCCACTGGGGGTTGGAGGAGTGGAATTTCCTTTTTGAGAGTGTTCCAAGCTCCTGAGCTGATAATTCTTCCAGTACTGTTTCTGTCAATGACCATTCTATTCGTTGTCCCATTGGTGTATCTCCCGATGATAATGTATAGTAAAGAATAACTAAAATAAACTGCAGCTTGTCAAATCTTACAGAAAATGTCACATAATTACATAGTTTAAAACTTCTTATTTATATAATAGGATAATCTAGAAGCATTTAAGAAACTTCCAACTAAAATCTGCCACTTACAACAAAATTTTGATTTGAAGTTAACCAACAGTCGGAGAATTATTTTAAAATTCCTAACTGACGGTTATTTAACTCTATCCGCGACACATTTATCTCGTTTAAAGTTTTGCATTTGACAAGATAAGAAAATCCTTGGTGTTATATTCTACATTAGAACTTACTCCGTTATAATTTATCACGCAAATGTAACATCTCAACGAATACGGTGGCGCCATCTTTTCCGAAACAAATTACATATGTCTTAAGTCTAGTAGAAACTAATTTGCGATTCTGACGCGGTTTGATAATGAGATTATTCCGTCGAGAGTGCCGGTTTCAATCCGGCTAAAACGCGAACTTAATAAAAATTTCAAAATATTAGCGAACGGTGGGTACGGGAAATCTAGTAGTCTGGAACAAGAGTGGATGTTGGAACTTTTTGCTGTTCCTTGCAGTTAATTGAAATTACAATATTAATTACTAATTTAATTTAGGTTTTAGATTTTTGGTTTGTACTTGAAAATTATACATACCAATAATTATAGACCGAGAGCTGGCTACATAAAATGATCTTCTAGTCATTTCTACTACAAGGAGATCTACTGCAATAATTTTTGTGTAAACACTAGCCTGAAAACCAAAATTTCAATGCAGGCATGTTTAATTGTTTCTGCAACTTTGAAACGCGATTATTCGGAAATATCTGGACAAAAAGCAACAAAGTAGGATACCACTGAAAAGAGAATTAAATTCCCTTTAAAATGATGTGCCACTTGACCCCCATTCCCATTTAAGATTGCAAGGGTGACATCTACCCCCCCTAAGGGGTTGAAAAAAAAAGGCCAAAAATATTCATTTAAAGTGTCCCCCTTACTAATAAAATTGACGTGTTTTTCCGATTTTTCATATTTTTAACTGCAAGAAAGATATTAAGGGTGGGAAGTTTTAAAATTGACACACTGTATAGTAATTTCGACTATAAAATAATTTAAGGAGAATAATCCTGGAAATATATTTCCGGAGGCTTTCAAATTGTTTGTTTTGTTGGTTACTACACCATTTACAAGTACTTGGGTTGAGAGACATTTTTCATGTTTGAAATGCATTAAAATTTATAGTAGAGATTTCATGAAAAATAAACGTTTATCGCCACTTGCCTTAGATTCAATCTAAAAAGATCTGTTCACAGCTCTTCAACAATCTGATGATTTTACTGATATAATAATGAATAACTTTCCTTTATTAAGAGACCGACTCATCAATTTAATATATAAAACATAATTATTATTTCTCTCAATACTACCAATTTTTAATTTTGCGTAAATAAATAAGAATAAAATAAAGTTCTATGATAAACTCCATAGTGACTCTATAGTAATATATAAAAAAAATAATAGATAAAATAGATTAATAAAAACTATACTTGTACATTATGTCAATCATTATGTCATTACGTTGAATGCTGTTATTTTTGTTTTAGTTTTTTCTTTATTTTATTGTTCTAATTTCAAAATTAAATACTTTTTATTGTAAACGCCACCTACGCCGTTGAACTACACGAAAAATAAAGATATAGTTTATTTAAAACTATTATCACAAACCTGCTTAATGTCTTGCTAAAAGTTAAAGAAAAGTTTAGAATATTTACAGTGAAGTCTAGTGTTTCTACTAGCTTGGTATAAGAGTAAATTAATGTGTCGGACCATTTTATTATACTTTAACACGCAAATATAAAACAGTTTAACCCAACGCAAATTAATTGAAATTACAATATTAATTACAAGTATGGACATTATACAAGCAGCTTACAAGATTTTATTAGTACTATCTTTTAATCTACAATTTTATGACATACTCTATTTACATATCCAACGAAGGCAGACGTAACATATCTATAAAACATGGCAGTTAAACTTTAGGGAGTTATTATGTGGTTTTATATTATGATATCAAAACTATACGGTCCGCTGTATACTCCCGCTGGCAAGGTTTATGTTTGGGTCAGGATTAGAGATGGGCAAAAGTAACCGGTTTTTTGAATAACCGGTATTTTCCTCTAAAATAACCGGTTATTTAAAGGTAGTTTTTTTTCACCAGCTAACCTAATAACCTTGCATTACGTTCAATAACCTATAGCCGGTTATTTTTTAAAAAATCGTACTTGTTTAAAATAAGTAACAATTAAATATTAGCTGTTTGAATCGTAAATTTCGAAGAAGCGAACGGCACGGATCTTCCAGATATTACGAGGATAACGGGAGATCCCGCTCCCGCTCCCAAAACGAAAATATATGACATCAAACATAAAATGTCAAAATTAAATCAGGCATCAGGCGAACCCTGATGATAATAATCAAAACAATGGCCGAATGGCCCTGACAGGTCAGGCCGTAAAACAAAGTACTAATGGCATAGACTACTACTAGCCACCAGCTAGCCAAGTGATACGAACCTAACTTCATATAGATTCTCTAAATTCTATATTTAAATTTTAACCGACTTTAACGGATTATCAACGGTTCTTCAAAAGTTTTCCATGGTTTCGCCCAGTTTCACCCACGTTTCACCGTAAATATATTTTATTTGTAGTTTGAAGTCTCTCTTGAAGCTTAGACTAAAGCATACAAAATTGAAGTTCAAGTAATGAATGAAGATAATCTTTCATTATCTATTCATTCAGTCTCCTTATTTTTCTTTGGTATTTGATTAAAATAACTTGGTTGTAGATTGTAGAACTTGTGAGTTGTGTGGTTTATTTGAACGTTAAGTAATTACTAGTTTTAATATCATATCCATGTCTACTCAAAAAAGTGAGGTTAGCATTTTTATTTAAATTCATTTTGTACATATACATACTTACATTGCTACAATCTCTATTTAATCATGCGATTTAACTAAGTTTATTATCTAAATTTGAAGTAGACCTATGGAGTGTAGAGGTAAGTAAACCTATAGGAAAACTAAATACTTAGTTTTGCTAGGATAGGTTATTTGAATAACCGGTTAATTTGTGTCGGTTAATTTTGTCAAGTTATTATTTTTTAAAGATAATTCCGGTTAACCTATAACCCGTTTTTTACCAATAACCGCCCATCTCTAGTCGGGATTTCCGTATGAAAGAAGAGTACAATGCATTTATAATGTATTGAACAAAGAGAAAACAGTAAAAAACGTTGCCAAACGTTATAGTGATTCTCACTATAACGTACCATCTTACCATTTTAAGAATGAACAACAACCGAAAACACGTTTTTGTCTTGTGCTATGGCGTATGTATTTGTTATAAATAAAGAAAAATAAAAAAGTCGGAGCAAGTGAATATAAAAAAAATATAAAAATAAATAATAATATATTACAGCATTTGCTGCTTTGTGGGACAAACTGTATATAAATAAGAGTTGATTTTATATTCATTATGAATTATTACTATAATAATTAATTATTAAATAGACTTAAAATATATTATTAAATGTTTCACCACTATTATTGTACTCCGTAGCCGAGTACAATTTATAGTTTATTAAATTTAATTTAAATCAATGCTGGCGTGAATAGTTAAATATTTGTCCGAAATTGTTGTATTCCGTCTGGATTTTAAGATATTTAATAATTCTAAATAGTTTGCATATAGATATTTAGATTTAATCCAAAAACTCGTTATACATTACTAAAGTGTCAAAACGAATGACAATGTCAGGAAATAAATAAATAAATATATAAAGCAGAGCTTCCACCTGATTCCCCAGCGCGAAATTTAAATTCCAGTTAGTCAGCCCGGCGCCTAAATTATACGAGTATGTCCATTGTTGGCAACAATGGTATTTAAAAATTGCGCCCTCGATAACGTAACTAAAAATTTAATTGATATAAAATATATGCAGGGTGGCGCACCCAAAAAAAAATAAAAAAAAAATAAAAATTAATTAAAAAAAAAATATTAATATTATTTTTTAAATTTATTAATTATATTATATAATATATAAAATTAAAATAAATAATATAATATATAATTAATATATAGCGTGGTAATATTTTAAAATGTTATATATTCAAATAAAAAGACGTACTTATCTGTATATATGTATATATTTTTCAACGAATTTTTATAACAAAATTATCAAATTTATACTTAGGCCAGTAAGTGAGGATAAAAATAGGGTATTACCCAACGAAATGTTAAGATATATATAATGGGTCTGCCCCGCATCGATCGATGTTAGAATGAGACAGACAAGAAGGATAGCGATAGTCAGGGCAGAAAATGGCTTCTTGTCATTAAAACCGTGTGTTTTTGTCAGTTTTTGGTGCATCTTTTTCGAGATTTTTGAGTGTATTTTTGTTTCTGGTGGAGTTTTAAACTGTTATTTATACTTTTTGGTGATTATTACAAACATTTTTGGACCGCATAGACGATTTTTTAGTTGTATTTGTGTTGAAATGGTTGAATCTTGCAGTGCAGTGAATTGTAGCAATAGGCGAACAAAGGAGGTTAAAATGAAGTTTCACAGGTTGTTACGGTTATATATTTTAAAGGGGAATTAATTTTCTTATATTTATTTTAATTGATATATCTTGACAAAATGGTGAATGTGGTGATTTATTATTTTGTTTATAACCTTGAAGATGGCACGTTAATAAAATATAACAATACATTTCTTAATACATATTAATTATTTATTTATTTTCTATTTACAAGTAAAGTAAATGTGCATTAACTTTAAATCATAATTAACTTCATATTGTTGTATTTTTAGCCAAATGTAATATTTTGTAAATAATATCTTTGACTCGATCTTGAGGTATTATTCTTCAGGTTATGGAAGGGTAAATGCATCGTGTAAAGACTTCTTATTTATCTAAAATAACGTTAATTAAAGTAATATTAATAATAACCACTTTATATACTTACTTTTGGTATTTGTTTACTTCTGTTCAAGTGGAAATATTCATTGCATTTTGTTAGTTGTTTGGTTGCTACAAAGGGAAACCATATTATATTAATTATATTATACGAAACGATGTACATACCTTTTTAATAACAATAATACCTTCAATAATTATTATTAATAAATAATCTGATTGTGATTTTTGTTTAGATTAATTAATTTGTGGTTAGGGCAGAAACGTCAAATCATCAACGGGTCTAACGGTGTTGCCAGCTTCTTGAAGTTTTCTTAAATCATATTTCACCTCATTCATATTTAGTCTCTAAATAATTAATTTTAGCATTTAACTTATTTTAATACTTTTATTTATTAATGATCTTAAACTCTTATCAATTGTATCTAGTTGTAATTGCATTTAACTTATTATTATTGTTTGATTTATTATTAAGTTTCTTTTATTATCGGATTACTCCTGGCAACATTGGTACTTAACTGGTTGCGGATGTACCTAGGGATTTTATAGCTAAATTTATATCAGGAAGGGGTATCGATATTAAAATTCCAAGCGCCCACCTGTCTGGTGATTTCCTTTTCTTTTCTTTTCGGCACGCTGGCAGTGAAGTCACGTTTTGAGTTGAAAAATCCTTTCCTTTGATTTTGGGAAAGGTTAATAATTCTCTACGTTTAATTGATATTATTTATATCATACAGCTACGGCTGGATTGAGACGAAACTAATAGCGTTGCATCTTTTGTATTATTTCCAAGGAAATTGCCCACAGTTTGGGTAAGTTAATTTTGGTTTATTACTTATCACGTGGGACAAATTTTTATTGGGTTAATTTTAAATTAGGCACCTTGGTTTGGTTTTTCTTTTTACGCACCAACTTGATTCCACGAGGGTTTTCACGACTGGCTAGCGAGGTTCCTGTTCAAACCAATTGATCAGCTAAGGGGAAGCCACGTGGTTGGGCCTTCTGGTTGTGCGGCAGATCCGGGCGTAGGGGATTTTTGGGACCCTTACGTATAAAAGCTAAGTACCACACTCTTTATTAGCTCCCTCTCGTTCCTGCGTGCTTAATAAATATTGTACCTATTTTTTTTGTTGCTTCTGATTAGTTTTAGTAGAGACCATTTATTTAGTAATTTAAGTATCATTTATATCGTGGGTACCCCGTTTTTCATATATATTAAATTTTAGTAGAGTAGGTAATTTTTTTTGTCTAGGTTACACTAACTGGTCATCTAACGGGTAACCAGTTTTATCAATTGTTGCAAATATTTAATTTATAATATAGTCATTTTAATTTCTCTATATTATTGTAATAATTATTTAAACCATTTTAAATTGTATTGTTTCAAATGATGAGCTACCCTACTCTGAATAAACGTCTGCCTTGTTAATTTGTGTTTTATTGTGTAATTACATTGAACTAAAATTTGGTGTTTTATATAGGTACAATTTTGAACCCACCTCCCAAACGGGAAGGTAGCAAGGTTTTTCCCTTTGATTAGTAATGGATTGCTAAAATATTATCTATTTTTAATAAATAATAGAATTCCCAAGGACCCCAACTTAAGAAAGTTATGGTTACTGGTTATGGTTACTAATTCAAAACAATATTTAAATCGGTTTTCCAAATGACTAGGACTTATTTCCAATTAAAGTCCTATCCTAAATGGCTAAATCTTTATAACTCTGCCTGATACCGATAACATTAACAATTTTACGGCGCGTGTCATTTTTCCACATCGGTCACCAATATATTGCGCATAAAAAGTCGCTCGCTTCAGATCAAAAGGATTTTTTTTTCAAACGTCTCAAGAATAATAATTTTTGTAATTTTAACGCCTATGCATAAAAGTAAAGCACTGTTACGCCTAAGCACAAAAGTACAAAAATATATTATTAAACAAAAAAATATTAAGTGTCAAATTCAACGAGTGTAAAAATTGTTGCTCGATTACTGTTTATATTATTAGCAATGTTTCAAATTGATTAAAAAATTATTTGTAATGTTTTAAGAAAAGAATATGTCCTCTTCGGAGTGAAAATGTACTTTTTGTGCCTCCCTGTAACGTCGGAATAGCTTTACGATGGTCCTTCAATTCGTCAAAAAAAGGATAATTTTTACTCCTAATAAAACAACACACTATTATTCGGAAATAGTCTTAATTCGAGAATTAAATTAATATTATCTAATGTCAAAGTGTAAGGAACTTACAGCTTATCAAAATGTCTGTAGGAATTTGGAAACATTTTCAAAAAAAATACACCGTTTGAAAAATAATATATTAGAATTTTTTTTTAGAGAATTTAGAATGAGTGGGAGGGGGGTTAATCACTTCGACCTTACAGATCCATTGTGTCCCCCTTTCTTGAATCATAACTCATCATACAGTCCCAGGGCTTTGACAAAAGCCAGTATCTGGGACGGTTTTATAGAGGGTAGTTCTCCATCTCCAATATCAGTCGAACCAAAATTCATGGCACGAATGGTTGTCGTCTCGGCGCACTCAGTGATGAGGTGTACTGGTGTTTCACCATCTTCCCCACAGAATCTACATTCGCCGTTTCTTGTTAGTTTCAATCTACTGAGGTGTTCATTGAGGAGACAGTGTCCTGTTAAAAACCCCGTGACAATCCGAAGATTGTTCTTACTCAGACCCAGGAAGATCTGTGATTTTTCTTGATCATAAGCCCTCAGAAAAAATAATATATAAAACAACATATTTTCTGACGATTATAATTTCTCGGGAATGAAGATATAGTCTCTATATCAGAAGAACCTAGTTCCTAGTTCTGCACTACACTGCAAATGATATGTATTCGAACAGCGAATTTTTGTCTCTTATACATAAATTTTAAAATTTTAGTTTAGCGGTCTAATGGATTCACACGAAATTACTTCAAAAATCGGTCCAACATTTAAATTGATGAACAGATATTTTTATATAGTTCTATAACATTTACAATTATTTTTCGATTTATTATCTGTTATATGTTACAGAAATATTTTTTATAGTTTTCTAAGACACATTTTTATAACTTTTACAGTTATTTTTTTATTTATTATAAAGTTTCAATAAAATTATTTTTTTTATTTAAATCACATGATGAAAATTTAAAAAAATCACGATTTAAATCATGATTTAAATCAAGCCAACCCTGGGTATAAGTATGTAGATAAAAAGTTTGCTTAAATTATAGCCTTAGATTTTTTACTAACCTATATAAAAAGTAAATTTATACCTACTATTTAGTGTTTTTATTTGTGTTTAGTTGGGTTAATCTCGAGTAATATATTTCTATTTTTCAAAATCAGAACTTTTATTACCTTACAATTACCTCCAAATGACCTAAAATTAATTTAAAGTGTTTTTATTACTATAAATCTGAAAATATTCCTCATATTTCCTATACCGGCCATTTAAATCCGCGCGTCTTTTGCCCTGACTATCGCCGGATATATCTCTCTCTCGGACCTCTCTTTCTTATGTTGGCTGCATATCCCGCTTATTGCTTAGATAGCCCGGGGCCATTCCATGTATCTTAACATTTCGTTGGGCGCACCTCATTCACCTCGGTTGATTATACGAAAACAAAAAAAGTAAAGATTTCAAGTTAACGTCTCTTCTTTGCTGCCGGGGCTAATCTGGACGTGGTCTACTTTGTTTGCGCGGATTCCAAACCGCGGTCCTCGGCTATATCATGGTCAATGGCCTACCGACTTGGCAAGTGTCTAAATCGACTCTTACTCACGAGATATCCGATCTCATCCGGCCTCGAACCGGCGTGAATGAGCAGTGTCTGTCAATACATATACATATACAGCCGTTACTCGCTGACGAGTATTCGACACACATAAAGAAGATGGTCACGCAAGGCGTTTTCATTCATGAGCTTTTCTGTGACTGAAAAGCCCGATACGTGATGTTATCTGCCTACCGCACTCCGGACATTCAAAAATCTCATTGCTTTGTTGCCTCTTTACTTTTTGGTTGCCGCTGTTAACTGAGTTTACAACCCCAATCTATTGTGAGCTGCTTTTTCTCCTATTGTGAGCTGCTTTTTCCCACTGATTCTGCATGTTAATCCCCTTTAAATTTTCGTGGAAAATGTTTTTGTACCTTTTCAGTTGTCCACCCGGCCTCCTCTTACCGTCTACAAGCTCACCATATAGCAGAGATTTTGGCATGCGGTTTTCTTGCATTCTGCATACGTGACCAGCCCATCTTAAGCGGGATTTTGTGACCATGACTTCAATACTCTCGCAGTTAGCTTTTTCAAGGACCGATACGTTTGAGACATGATGGAACCACCGGACTCTTAAGAGTTGTCTAAGATGTCTCTGTTGCAACTTGTTTAATGCGTGCATGTGTCGGCGGTACGGTACCCAGGTTTCGCTCCCATATAACATGGTGAGGATTATAATTGCTCGGTACACTGCAAGTTTTGTATTTGTACTCATGTCATGATTGTAGAAAATCCTGTCTTTTAATTTCCAGAATGTTTTTGAGACGCTACTAATCCTGTGCTGAATTTCAGAGAGAAATTTCCTAGTGACGCTTAGTAGCTATTTTCCAAATCGACATAAATTAATGTTAATGGACTTTATAACAGGTTACTTTTATTTAATTTGCCTACAATAAAGTTAATAAGTAAGTATTTAATATTTTATCAAGAAAAATGAAATAGAAGCCGATGAACAAGCAGGATTTAGAGCCGGAAGATCGACGGTGGACCACTTATTTACAGTCACTCAAGTAATAAGTAAAAAGAGCAATCTAAACCAAGAGCTACATTTTGTGTTCGTGGACCTGCAGAAGACATACGACAGCGTTCCCCTTGTGAGACTTTGGGAAGCTATGGAAAAAACCAATAAACCAACAAACCAACTGGATAAATGTAGAGCTAATAAAAGCAGTAAAATCATTATATAAACAAACAAAACCTAGAATAAAAGTCGGCAAAAAGTTAACAACAGGATTTAATGGAACCAAAGGTCTGAAACAAGGGTGCTGTATTTCACCAACACTGTTCAACATATATCTCGAACAAGATCTCAAAGTTTGGAAGCAAAAATGTAGAAATATGGGAGTACACATAGGGGATAACATGCTCTACACACATTGCTTCGCGGACGATCAGGTGATCATAGCACAAGATGACGACGACATAAATTATATGACACGTAAGCTTATAGAAGAATATCAGAAATGGCGACTCGAGATTAATACTAACAAAACAGAATATATGTGTATCGGAGGAGAACAACAAGATCTAATACTAGAAGAAGGGAAGAAAATTAAGTGCTGCACAAAATACAAATATTTGGGTATGCGAATCACAAATGATGGACTGTTGGATACAGCAATTAAATAACGAAACCAATTTGGAAGGAATGCTATCACGGTATTGAATGGGATACTGTGGGACAGAAGCATAAACAACAAGAACAAAATTCTATTATATAATACCATCATCAAGAGTATAACCATGTACAGCTGTGATGTGTGGCCAATTAAGGAAACAACAAAACGAATGATGGAAGCTACAGAGATAGATTTTTGGAGAAGATCAGCAGGCAAATCAAGACTCGGACATATAACTAATGAACGCATAAGAGAGATTATGGAAGTTAAACATACGATAGTGGACGACATAAAGAACAGTCAACTCATATGGTACAGGCATGTCCAAAGAATGGCAGAAATAAGAGTCCCAAAGCAAATGATAAAGAACTACATCTTTATTTTTCTTGATAACATAATAAATATTTACTTTTTAAATGAGTTATTAAACTACTGGTAGGTACATTAAATAAAAGTAACTGTTATAAATTTAAATAAAGACCATAAACAATTGTCATTTTGAAAATAGCTACTAACTGTCACTAGCAAATTGCCATAGTGACACCAGCTATCTTCATTGCCATTTTATTGAAAAATCGCTTTTTGTTAAAAATTTAAGCCAGAAAGGAATAGGAAACTCTAATAGAGTTTAAAAGAGCATTCAAATCTGCTTCGAATTACTTTAAAAAATACATACTGTTGTATTTAAAATAACGAAGTTTTTATGTAAAATAAATATTTAAAATAGGCCGAAGCAATGATATTTTTAAAAAAAGTAATGTTAACAAACTTTTTTATTATAGCATGCATATTTAAATATCTTTAAATATCTCAAAAACCAAGTACTTTAAACATATTAAACCTTATAATAAATGCCTTATTTTATGTCGAAGAATCCAAAAATTAAATAAAATACCGGGTGTTCTATAAGAAAAAATATATCTTTGCCATGGATCTTACTTCTGACACACATTTCAAAATAATTTTAAATTATGCACATTGCCTTTCTACATATACCCATAAAAAATTTTCTTTCTACATCTCTCAGTTTTGTATAATCAACCGAGACGAATGAGTTGCGCCACCCTGTATACATATAGTGAGTCTAATATGTAATTTTTGATAAATATTATGTACCTGAACGTAATAGATATTGCTCGAAATACTTTTATTTAATGACTACTTTATTTTTTGCTGTCTTTTATAAAAAGTGAATATTTTCCGGTGAGGATCCCGTATCCACTGTTAGAGAAGGCTAAATGTAAAAAAGTTGAATTCCGATTAGAATTCAATATCAATAAAAGATTTGAGTGTCCATCAATTGAAAAAAAATTAACGCTAGTGAAATATAGTTGAAAAGTAGGAAAATTTGTAATGCTAATGAAAGATAAGTTCAATCCAGCCATGTCCTCAAATGCCTGTTAAAAGCCTTATCCTGTCGTTGTTTAATATTTCAGTTTGTTCAGTTCACAGCAAGTTCTTCAATAGACTGTATGACTATTTAAACTGCCAAGTCTTAAATTAATTTCATTTCTTTTGCATGTCGGGACATTAACAGATTAGATTGGAAATTGTTGCCAACTGAAATTTTGCTGTTATTTTACTTGTTTTATTTGAAGGAATAAATAGCCGCGTTGAAAGCACTTGAGGCAACGAAAAGCACGTCTATGACGATTCTTCATTGTAAGAAACTACTCAATATATTAGGAGATGTGATATTATGACAAAGTGTCGCTAATATGGATACCGGGACATGTCGGCCTAGAGGGAAATGAACGTACTGATTCCCTCGCCAAAACTGGTGCAGGCTCGCCATTCGTGGGCCCAGAACCGACACTTAGCGTACCAAAAAATCTCGCAAGAGACAGGCTCTGTAAATGGGTTAGGGGTGCGACGTTTCGGGACTGGTATAACAGTCCTGGAATGGAACATGCCAAGAAAATCCTAGCAGGACCATCCAAACGTAGAACAGATAAACTCCTAAAGGCTGGTAGGAACGGAGCGCGTACGCTCACTGCAGTATATACAGACCACTGCCGGCTGAGATCACACCTACAGAGACTGGTGGAAGACGCCGAATGCCGACTCTGTATGGAAGATAACGAAACAATGAAGCACATTATGTGTACCTGCCCCGCTGGGGGCAGGACCAGGTTTGAGGTGTTTGGCAAATTCACGCTAGACCTATCAGACCCAGAAGACATATCACCATCGGACATAACTTTAATGCTCTTTTTCTATTAGAAAAGAGCTTGTAGAAACTAAGCCACAATAGGCCCTCGCGGCCGCAGTGGACGGACCCACTCTTAGTCAGTACAATAAATAGGAGGCAAAAGTTTAAAGTGATTGCATCTGAAATGTTTGTTGTTTGGGGTTTCTCGTTAATTGTCAATGTCGTTCATGTAAATTTATTAATTATTGTAGTACTATTTTTTGAAGTGAAACTTCTTTACGCTCGATGGGAGTAAAAATTGAAGGCCGTGACCCACAAGACGCGAGAGGAAAAGTGGTAACGTTTTGATATTTGAGCGACTTAATTCGGGCCCTATTTAAGCTAGGGGGCTGAAACTTGCAATGTAGGCTCTTGGAGCTCCATCTTTTCATCATCAATGAGTCAAATCAAAAAATCTACACCTAAATATTATATACTACCCGTAAAAATATTTGCGCTTATTTAAGACTCACCCTGGATCAGCAAACGTTCATCATTTATTACATAAGACATTATACATTATGTATTGGACTCCCACTTCAAAGAATTTTTCCAGCAGACTCTGTTAAATATTTTTTTTATTCCTATCCTTTTAATTAACTTACTACGTTAAGAACATTTTACGCCTACTTGTTTTTTTTTTATTTTTACAATATAGGTTTTAATTTTCCTAACACTTTTAAAAGTTTTTTTTGCTTTATAAATAGAATTTTTTGAAATATCATTCCGGCCAGTCTATAATTACATTTTCTTATGAAATGACTGGAATGAATTATTTCTTATTATACCGGGTGCGTCGCGAAAGTGGGTCACCCCTATAAATTTGGTATTTTTTCAGATAAAAAAATCGAGATTTGGTATGTTAGTATATGACATAAATTAGAATTGATTAACGTATTCAATTTTTTTTCTTTTCCTGTTTCATCGGAAATTACTACAACTTTTAATTTTTAAATAGCACCCTCGGTATTTTTTAATTTAATCGATAGAAAACGAGACTCTGAATAGAACGACATATCATATGTCAACTTTCGACATTGTCGCTTAAAAAAAGTATTTTAAATTTCTAGAGTGCCATGACTGTGTTAAAAACACTAATTTTTGATAAAGGGGCCTAGAAAAAATAGATTTGATCGTCTAGTTTTTGTCATATTCCTAGCCGGTTAAGAGATGTCCAAATCGTATTTTTAATTATATCTCATTTTTTTTCAAATAGAATGAGGGTGGCTCCTTAGCATATTTGGAAAAGCATTTTTTACGAATAATTTGATACCACACACTTGGCATTTCGAGTCAAATTGTCGTTACATTTATAGCCATGGCACCCTATTAAAATTTAAAATGCCTTTTCTTTAATTGAAAGTATGAAAAGTTGACATATGCTATGACTTTCATTAAAAAATGTCTCATTTAAAAATCAAAAGTTGTAGTCATTTCCGGTGAAGCAGGAAGTGACGGAAAATAATTGAATATGTCAATCAATCCCAATTTATGTCATATACTAACATACCAAATACCGTTTTTTCATCTGAAAAAAAATAAAACCGGGGGCACCCGGTAGCGATTTTACTATATATATATACTATTACAGCACAAGACACGCCCCCAAATACGTCATTGGAAAATATAATCTATCTCAGCACATTCCTCCAAAATCTAAACGTTTGCAGCACAACAATACGTCGTTGGAAAATTTAATTTTATGTTCATTTCACGTGTGTCAGGCTGTGTGGAGATGGTTGTGGGATGCAAAAAATCACATAGATATTAAAGAAAGAAAAAAACTTATCATGGAATTCGGTTATATACTTTATGCACAAAGTGAAGAAGAAGCAGAGGAACTATTTGGTGCCTTATGTGAAAAATGCAAATAGCCAAATTTTATCAACTATCTTAAAAATTTGTTGGAAAGAAGGAACGAGTGGTGTCACTTTTATAGAAAATCATTATGTACTAAAGGACACAACACAAACAACTTTGTTGAAGCATCTACCAGAGTACTGAAAGATATTATACTTGAAAGATGTAAATCCTTTAATGCTGTGGTATTAGATTTTATAACCAATATTCTGGAATGTTACCATAAAAGACGTCTGATATCATTTGCTAGCAACAGAAAAACGAAAATTAATTTAAACTACTTAAAATTTAAAGATAAAATTAGAAATCTAACAGTTAAGAAAATAGATAATGAAACTTTTTTAGTTTCTTCAGCTGAAGACAAAAATATGCATTATACTGTTCTAACAAATTCCGCCTTATGCAATTGCGGTAGTGGAACAGGAGGGGCCTTTTGCAAACATTTATGTGCTGTAGAAAATTCGTTTAGCATCAATATTTTATCGAGTCCCCAGTTAACGGAAAATGACCGACAAATAATTGTTTATCTAGCCATTGTAAAAAAAAACTATTCATTTTTTAAAAACATGATCAAAAACGACGATTCGGTTGCATTTGGGGAATGCAATACCACTTATTGAAAGTAAACCTTGTAAGATAATCTAAAAGTTATGATATTGTTACTTGCTTAATATTTTTTGTTTTAGGTAGCGAAGAACATAAAAATGTAGTGGAAAGTTTGAAAAGGGAGTTTAGCCGTATTGCAGATTTAGCAAAACATGTGAGTTGTAATACAGAGTTAATAAAAAAGTTTGTTGGAAGCCTAAGAGCAATTAACACAGGTAGTCAGTTGGATTCATTCCTAGCTAGCAAGCAGTGTATTAAACGAAAAACAAAATTAATAAAAGTCCAGCCTACAGCACGCAGTAGAAGAAAAATACAAAATGCTAAAATGGAGGGACAGAGAATTCAAAGTGGGCGCCCTTCCAGAAAAAGAAAACACAACCTGTCCCTTAATATCATGTCTAATCTTCCTAATTCAAAAATTCATTAGATGTTGCTGTGTGTTGCTTTGTGCTGTTTTATTTTACAGATATTAGATATAGCTCCAATTAAAAGAGTATCTATTATAATTCAATTTATTCCATTTCAACGGATTTGTATGACTCAGCCACGTTGTTGTGCTGCAAACGTTTAGATTTTCGAGGAATGTGCTGAGTTAGATTATATTTTCCAATGACGTATTTGGGGGCGTGTCTTGTGCTGTAATAGTATATATTTAGTAAAATCGCCATCCGGTATGCGTAACAGGAAAGTTTAAAATATCCTTCTCGACTCACTAACTCTGACAAAACCGATTGACAAATAAATAATAAATAACATGAAATAAGCTAAGTAAAAACAAACAAATGTGCAAAATTTTACATCTAAATTCAGATATTTAAATTGTAAAGACGTCAAACAGAACTGTCAAGTATGAGGGCCTACAATGACGATTCTGTCTTCCATCTATGAATATATGGATTGTACAACATCCGTATGTTGTATAACTCCATTATTCAAATTCAAAAGGAAGAACGTATGTTGTATAACTCCATTATTCAAATTACAGCATGGCACTCACGAGAAATTAAGAGACTTAGAAGGAAACTAAACCTAAGATGGAACCATGATATCAAGAAATTAGCTGGGATAACTTGGGACCGCATAGTCAACCATAGACAACAATGGGCCCAACTACAAAGAGAGTATCTAACTATGTGAGCGAGGCTACACCATAATTGGAAATTATTAAATAAGCTGAGAATGATCATGATGATGATGATTATATTAGGGGTGGTATATTTCACCCCAGGAACATATCTATGAGGTTTTTTCGCTAAAATATATGTCGAAAATGCTGAATTTTCTTTTAAATTTTTCTGTATATTTTAAAAAACTTCTTAGAACTTTCACCGCAAATTTTCCCACGGTATATTTCTTAATCTTTGGTATTATTAAGGTTACGACTTTACTCTATGGTTACGACACTAATATTTTGGACCTGTTTGGAAAACGAAAGAGGAATATCACACTTTTATCGAGATCTACCAGAACTGAAAATATTTGCACTTATTTAAGATTCACTCTGTATAGGCTTCTCCTCTGTATGTCCGGTTTTACAGCGTCCTTCGTCGCCCTCCGGTCTCCATGCGCCACCTCCGTCTATCGCCCCAATCTCCTGGTAGTAGGTTCCTTTCCGACATGGCTCTGTCGATTCCTTGATTCCAGGAGAGTTTAGGTCGGCCTCGTTTACGTCTGTCTGTAGGGGTCCACTGAAACACTTGCTTTGGTATTCTATCGTCAGCCATTCGTTGTAGATGGCCGTACCACTGCAGTTGTTTTTCTTGTATATCTTGTACAATGTTACCCTCCACCTGCATTTTTTCACGTATTCTCTCGTTTCTAATTCTGTCTAAATGGGAGATTCGGGCTGATCTTTGCCAGAAGTCCATTTTGGTCGACAACAACTTATTTTTACGTTTTTCGCTTAACTGCCATACCTTAGAGCCATATAACATTAAGCTTTTTAGAATCGCATTATAAATCAGTTTTTTTCTGTGATCCGAGATATCCCTAGACCAAAGCACCGAGTTCAGCGCTCCTATCACCTTTCTGCCTTTACCAATCCGTTCTTCGATTTCCTTTTCGCCTCTCCCTTTGCTTGTGATTTTTACCCCTAAATACATATATTCTTTGACTTCTCCTCTACCAACCTAAATCTACCATCCTAAAAAACACACCGCTTTCCTAATATACTGACTGATCTAGGTATAATACAAGACCTATTACTAATATTAATATTATGAGAACTATTTCAAAACGTCTAAAATAAAATATATGGCAGCGGATAGCCCTAAAACAAGCAGTTATATGTTTGCTTATATTATTCAGAACATGTATCTCTGCAAAATAATATTTTTACTTTTGTCACCTTTAATTAATTTATTTTCTATGACTAAAATATTAATTTATTCCTTTTAGCGAATATGCTCAGATCTAGTAAATTCTATATCACGCGCGCTTCAATCTAATTGCTAACATAGACATGTGCTGACTTTATTTGAATAGTAACTAGGAGAACAAATTAGCGCAGATATCTCAAGTAATTCAAGAGCAACAAAAATTGTCAAGCAGATGATGTTCCGGTAAAATACGAATTTCAGTATAGCTAACCACAAACTAAAATATTATAGCAGTATTACTATTTAATACAATATTACAGTCTTGACAGGTTAATAAAATTAAACCAATATTACGAGTATATAAAGAGAATATAACAGAAAAAGAACGAGATTGAAATATACAAAAGTAAAGATTTCAGTTAACGTCTCCTTTTTGCTGCCAGGGCTAATCTGGACGGTTGAAATATACAGGGTGGTCCGAACTGTATTCTGGAAACTTCGGCAGCATATTCTGCAGATAAAAATAAGTAAAACAGCTTGTTTAAACTTATGTTCTAAAATGCTTCGTTTCGGAGATACAGGGTGTAGAAATTTCATTGTTATTTCAATTTTTATTCAACCATAAACTTCCTTAAATAAAACAACTTTATTTCTGAAAATTCGACTTTTCAAGTGGAGAAAGATACGCCTAAATATTTTTCAATACCGTAACTCTAATAGCAATAACGATAAAGAGTTATCCAGTGGTCTAAAAGAAATTTTTAAGAATGTCAATTATAAACTTGTGTATAGTGCTAATAATAAATTACAACAATTATTAGGTAATCGAAAGGATAAAACACCTCCACTGGAAAGGTCGGGTATTTATGAAATTTCTTGTAAAGATTGTAATCAGAAATATGGCAAAATCAGAAATATATGGGCAAACTAGAAGATCAATATTAACTAGATTTAAATAACATTTAGCTCAGATAAGATATGGTAGACCGGATAAATCTTGCGTTGCCGAATATATTGTTGATAAAGAACATTGTATAGATCTTAATAATTTAAAATTAATTAAACGAGTCTCAAATTACACGCAATTAGATGCATATGAAAGCATCAAAATTAATAAATATAAAGATAGTATGAACAGAGACAACGGTCCAATTCCTTCAAGTTCTTTGTTCTTACTACTCTAATGGCGGAAATAACTGTTACGCTCAGTGGGCTCTGACTCGGTTGGCTAGATTTTGCCACGCCCACTCGGTGCCTACTGGGCGAGTATATAAACGCTCAACTTGTAGATTGTACTTTAGTTTATAATCATCTGCTGATGATGCTAACATGGGTAGCGAAACACGCAAAAGGAAAGAGAGGGGACGCGTACTCAACATCTACGGCCAATATCAAGTTTTCTAATTTGTCTGGCTCCTAAAAATGGCGTCTGACTTTTTAAAGACTTCAAATTATTATTATTTAAATGGGTATGGTATTACACGTCCCTTCTCTTTCCTAGTCTAAGGTATAACTCTAAATTTTACCAAAAAACTATTTCACCGGTTTTCCATAGATGTCTAACGTATCATCACAGTGAATCGCTTTGTATATAGTAGTCAGATACATACCGAGCGAATAGGGAATGAATCAATTCAAGTTATCCATAGTCATCTTCGAACAAATATGTTTTTTTAGTTTTCGTATTACCGTGGAGGTTTCCAATTTACCCAACTCTCCAAAGTTTTTCCCCCAGACTCTATGAAATAGCGTTTTAAACTTCCCACGTCTTTAATTAATTTGTCTTCCACGACTGGGGCGGGTGCTCTCGAGCGCCAAACTTGCAATCGAGTCTATACAGAGCGAGTAAGTAACGTGTCCAGCGGCAACCACGCGCGCCAATCCATGCTCCGCAAACTTTTTTCGCATTTAATTAATTAACTACTGGATAATACACTCTCGCCGACCGACATGATTAATGACGTGGCTGATTTATACGTTTCGCGCGTTGATTAATAGCTGCGGGGTATGTTCGCGGGGTTGTCTACCCACTTCCTCTTTCGCCTAACATTTCGGGGCACTCAGCTTTCTTGGTAGTTTTGTTGTGAGAAATATTTTAATTAAAAAACTTGCCTCAGTGACTCTATTTTTTATCGTCTTCTTAATAGTTTCCTCATACCTTGCTGGCAACTCTTACTTTTGGATCGGCATTTACATGTGTGGTTTACAAGTGAATCGCTTAGGGAACTTATTTAGTCGGAGTGGGAAAACTGCGGTGTGCTGTTGCAGAAATAAAAATCTTATTACCTATAATCAGCATAGCCTATATATTTAATTGATTTTTTGAACTATAAAAAAAGTGTTGAACTATAAAAAAAGTGTTAGAATATAGAAAGAGCCGCTGTCACTTAACAAAACCGCGCAAGAGGCGTTTGGATAGAATGTGAAAGATGTTTTCCATCTCGGTATTTTGTTTTTCATAACTTCTTTGGACGTGAGACACGTTTATTTTTTTGCTCGTTATTTCTTTATAATAGGTCACTATCATGATGTATAGATAAAGTTCGGTCGTACCAATAATATTGTTTTAATACAAAAGACTAAAACATTAGTTCTTGAGTTTTACAAATTTTAACTAAAGCAACGCTTTAAAGAACCAGCAAGGTATGGATTTTGGTGCCGATTATCGTGGAAATGAAAAGTTTAGTCAATACTTTCCGTACATTAAGATGTAGTGAACAAAGAAAGAAGAGCGAGTATTATTTGAAGCGCATGAAATATAGCGTCCGATTAAGTCGACATGTAATAAAACACTTAACGAATTTTTAACTCTCTGACTTACAATATTGCCTAGACGTGTATATACCGACCCAAGACTCTTTCTTGCAGATACTAACGAGCAATTATTTTTAAATTAAAAAAATAAGTAAGATTCTTAAGAAAATAATAAATTTCCGGCTAAGCCGACTCAATGAGATTTAGAAAATATCTGACAGCCGCTTTCCTTGATATAGATAGAGCTTTTGATAGTATTGATCGCTTGGATTATACAGGGTGTCCCAGAAATAAGTGCAAATATTTTAAATGGTGGTAGATCTGGTCAAAAGAAACTTATTTTCTCTTTACCATTTTTAAAATAAATTGAAAATAATCGAGTTATTTAACTTTGAAATTTTAATAAAATAATAGCAACATTTTGAGAACCACCAGAGCAGATATCGCCAACTACCTCCAACTACCCGAATCAAACCCGCATCTCAGGTATTTGGACGCCCTGTGTTGCCATATGGACAAGAAAGTATATGCTTAAAAAAAGTCATAAAATCACACCATCTGAGGAGTTTGGCAGAGATTGCAGATATGCATTACATTTTTAATATTGTGATATTATTACAGAAAATAAATAAAAAAAAACTTGCACAACATTAAAAAAAGATACTTATGACAGATCGATGTAACTGTGACAGTTCTCTTTCTTGATACATACTTAATTAAAATACACTTCACTGTGCTGCTTTATTTGTACATGCTATTACAATAATTGCTAAAATAATTTGTCCCTTATCGCCACTTTACGAACTACTTGTTTCACTCAACAATTTTAAATACGTATTTTGTTTTTTCGCTATTTTTTCGATGTATTTCGACAATTTCACCGACAGCCGAACCGTCTGCCAAGGGTGCCGCGGTTCACTGCTCCTTTGAGGCGCCGCGCCGTCGTGGCGGGCTTGCGTCATACGATGTTAAGCAACGTTGCCGCAGATTCAACAATTTCAAATTCAAGACACTCGAAGCAATCAAATTCTTATTAAATTTTAAAAATAAATCAGAAAAACATAAAAGGAAACAAACAAAACACAAATGAATTGCTTATTGATAAGGTCACACAAAAGAAATTTCTAAAATGTTTATCGTAATTCAGAATTCAATATCGAAAGCAGCCCGACGAATAATCGATTCATTTTGGAAGGTGTGGATTCTGGTGCCAATTATCGTGGGCACAAAGAGTATACTCAGTACTCTCAATTCATTAAGATGTACTGAACAGAGAAAGAAGAATAAATATTATCCCAAGAGCATGAAATATAGCGTCGGATTATGTGGATACTTACAAGATCACCATAGTAACTCACTCCGAGACGTATATATACCAATCCAAGTCTGTTTCTTGCAGATATGGTATACTAACAAACTGGTAAAAAATGGATTAACTGTAATAAATGGATTACCTCAGGCAAAGCGCACAAGTTTCTAGAAGAGATTGCGTGCGCAATAAAGAGTTAAGAAGAAGAAGGGATGCGCTTGCTGACATATTAGAGAGAAGTTCGCTGAAATGGTTTGGGTACCTCATAAGAATGCCAGATTATTGATGGCCAAAATGAGTCCTTCAAGATATTAACGCAGAAAACGAGGAACACCACGGCGATCCTGGAACAAAGGAATAAGGGAATCCATGGAAGCATGACAACTGGAGGACGATGATGTCTTCGATAGACAAACTCGGAGACGGAAAACGGGAAGGCGGCGCGGTGCCGGCATCAGCAGTAGAACAGTAATGAATAATTTATTATTGTTATGATTTCCACCCGTAATAATAATTAAAAAAAAACGTCAAGTGACAAAGCTAACAAGAAACTTGAGAGACTGAAACTATCTGACAAAAGGGCAAGCGAATATACTCAAAAGCTATTAATCACCTCGCAAAACATATAAATCAGGTATATCATTAATCATGTCGGTCGACGGGAGTATATTATCTTGCACTTAGTTCATTAAATCCAAAAAAAGTTTCCTAAGCCTGAATTGGAGAACGTAATTGCTTCCAGAACTACAGCTTATTTAGCCGCCCTGTATAGAGTCAATTCCAAATTTTTCGGTTGAAATTGCACCAGTCATGGAAGAGAAATTAGTTAAAGACGTTGAAAATTTACATCGCAATTTTAGAGAGTCTGATCAAAAGAACTTGAACTGGGTAAATTTAAACCTTTGGTCCAGTTAAACAATAGGAATATTTCAAGCTGATTTTCTGTTCCTTAAAATACAGCGTGTCCCAGAAATAAGTGCAAATATTTAAACTGGTTTTTTTGGCGAAAAAAATGTTGAAAATTTTATATTTTTTTTAACGTTTTCCGGAAGAAAATTTGTTTATAGTGCTTCGAGAGAATGCAATGTTGCCACTTTCTAGGTTATCCATATTCTGTAAACTATAATAACAAAGGTTTTCCATGAACTAGATCGCGCGAACTAGTTCCCGAAAGATATTTACTGTTTTTTTGCCATCAAAGTGACGTAACTGCAATTAAACAAATGTTTTGGTTAAACAAAATTTTACATCTCAAAAAAAACTCATCGTCATTCATTTAGTCTAAGATGGTCTTTAAACGTTCTCCGCGAACTAGTTCATTTTATATCTGCATAAGGATACCCTCTATAATAAGATATTACGTCAAAACTGTCAATCAAAAACTGACAGTCTGACAGAATAGCAAGACAATATTAAAGTATTTTAATTTTATAATGAAGGGAGATTCTTTTTTAATTTTGTTAAGCTCATTATTTTCTTATTTGGAAAAGGAGATATATACAGACCGGACCACCGTAGAGTAACATAGGCAGAACCGGACGAATTAGCGTATACCCGTCCGCCGGATAAAAAGAAGGCAAAAAAATGCGATAAAATAAAAATAGGTAGATATTATGTGATAAGAATGTTACAGAATTTGTATTTATTCGTGTTTTAATAGCTAAAACGAATACATAGATTCTCGCGACAGTTCTCGTGTAAAATTTATTTTTTAAGTAAAAGAATGGATGTTTACGAAGTTCGTGAGAAAATTCAAATTGTAAAATGGTATTTCCAAAATAGGTCTTATCGGGATATACAAACAATTTTTCCACAAACTTTTGTAAACAGGCCAATTCCATCTTTACCTACTGTATCAAGAGTTATTAATAATTTTGAAACACATGCGGATGCGTGTTCCCACAAAAAAAAAGCCTGATGTGTTGATTAATGAAGAACAGGAGTTAAAGCAAGTGTTCATTTGTGCTACCGCGGATCAAAATCCCACGTGTTCAAGTAATCAAATTGCTGAGGTGGTTGTCCGGACCACAATTTCAAGAATATTTGAACAATACTTTTCCCAACCGTTTAATTAGTGGATATGGAACTATTATGTGGCCCGCTAGATCACCAGATCTTTCTCCCAATGATTTATTTTTGTGGGGTTATGTAAAATCTAAAGTGTATGGTCATAATAGGGCTAATAATCTGGATGAGCTTCAAGTAAAAATACGAGAGTCTTTTAGCTTACTATTAGCCCTAATATGTTAGCCAATGTCAGACGGGGATTTTACGACTGCCTAGGCTTCTTTCTGACTAGCATAAGAAGATGGTCTTTTTGAACACTTGTTATAACATTTTTTATATTTAGAGTAACATTTTAGTTTTTTTTGGGTTTAGAGAATTTATTTATTTTTAGTTTTGACTTGTAAATACAAGACAAGAGAAGGCGACTAGCCGGCAGTGAATCTCGAGTACGAACGCAAAACGGGTAAACGTAAATTCGTCCGGCAACTTGCTATGTTACTAGTAGCCTGGTCTGTATGTAGAAAAAAATGTTTTTCGTGTAATTTGTATGAAGCGGGCAAAGGTGTTTTGTATTTCTCGGAGTTTGTATCTATAAATTATGTTGTTTATTAATTTTGAACAATACAAACTTAAAAGGATAGAGAACATGAGGCTGGTAAAGGAGATCCGTAGTAGCACTGACGATATCCAGTATGCCTAGAGCACTTCAATAATAACATTATGTTACCCATTATCTAAATAATTGTGAAATAACGAGGTCCTACCATCTCTTGTATCAAAGAGCTTGGTACACAATGGCTTGTGTATATAATCTAAAGCTCATGAAAAGTTAAACAGTATAAGCACAATAACAAGTCTGTTATCTATACCATTAATAATAAAATTCATATTCAATACTGCTGAAGCTTTACTATAATTGAGAATAAAATCATTATTAAATAACTAGAAACGGGCCATATTATTTTATTATCAACCTAGGGGAGTCAATTACTTATGTTATTTGGCGTTGAAGGTAATATAGCTGCAGATTACAAGTAAAGTCAATGTTATACCGTGTGTTGCATCGCGGACTTGGACATAGAATATCACATGTAAATTTTAAAAATGATGAATAAAGTTTTTCTCATTTTATTTTACAGAAAAAAATATTTAAAACATTTTAAAGAACCCCTTAGAATGAAGCAAATTGTTCATTTTGAAAGGTTTATACGAATTCGATCTTGAGTTATGAGAGATACAAAAATACTAAATTAGGCGAAAATTTAAAATAATGCTGTGCTGACCAAACAAAAATAACAATTACAAGTTATGTCACAATATGACAAATCTATTATGATTTTCTTCTTCAGCAAACTGTCAAAAAAATCTCAGTTATATTCTCTATGAAAATTTACAAAAAGTACACTGTAAAAGTAAACACACTGCTTCAAAAGAAAATTTATTTATTAAACACTAAACAATTCACAAAATTAAGTATTAGTTAATTATAAAACGGAGAAATTTTGCCATATACGTATCTTCACCTTCGTTCAATAATTCTTGGTGTTCGGAATATTTAAATTACTTAAAACTATGCTTCTTAAAATACGCCAAGCAGTAATACGATGTTTTTCGACTATTTCTCCAAGTATTCTGGTGCTTACTTTGTTTTGATATTCCATTTGTAACAGAATATTTCATTTTCATTTATTATTTTTCCGTGGTCCTCATCAAGATTAATATTCTTTTTATATTTACAGTCTTTAATAACTGTTTGTGTTGGAATTCTTCTCTTACATAGTCTTCAATAACTGGTCTGGCATATTTGGAAAATGTACAGCAAATAAATCCTTTACAGCCTGTAGACTTTTTCCTCCATAATATCACTAAACTATTTTTTTCTTTAGTGCCGTTTTTCATATTTGCATATGAATTTTTTATAGTATATTATTAGGAGTAGAAATGACACTTTTTGCGGTGAGGCTGTACGTGATACAGCTGAGGCACAAAAAGTAAATTTTACTCGAATAGAACATGCTATGTTTTTTTCAAACGCCACAAATAAGTTTTTAAACAATTTCAAACGTTCCAAATAATATAAAAAGATTTAAAAGTCATACCTTGTAGGTAATTATACGGGGTGAGTTTTAAATAAGTGCAAATATTTCCAATGGTGGTATATTTCTACCCTAGGAACACGTCTATGACTTTTTTTCGGAAAAAAGATGTTGAAAATCGTGCATTTTCTTTTAAATTTCCCTGTATATTTTTCGAAAAATTTTAGAACTGCCTGTTCACGCAAATTTTCCCACGGTATAAATTCTTAATCTCTGATTCCAAGTAGCAAATTTTATTTTATAAAGGCTGTATAAACAGCTATGTGATAATTTTTATAGGATACCACAATTCATATAACGTGCTATATGACCGTAATATGATAGCTTTACAAAGGGTATAGAACTCTTATGCAACTATTTTACACAGCGTTATATGACTATTATCAAACTAGTTTTATTGTATATTACGTGGTCACATCTAAGAAACAGAACAATAAAAACATTTGATCATTTAGCGAGGTACAAGAGTATTTTATTTTTTACCGAAGAATATTAGGAGCAAATTATATTTTAAGCGTGTCGTAAAATGAATCTAGAGGATGTGGATTGTTAAAAAGGAGACTTTACTCGACAATGAAAATGGCGGGTAGAGCCAGAAGGTACAACAAATATGTAATATAAAAAATCATTAATAGGGTTTGAAAAGTAGGAGCAATTTTTGTTGCGCCGAAAATGTTACTGGTAGATTATAGGTATGTATTTGGCAAAAAATTAAAGCGCTTTAATTTCGATTAAGGTTTACATATAAATTAAAACAATAAAATAAAATTTTCAAAAATTCTTGTTTTTAATTTAATTAAACACTTTATTACTGTATGTGGGAATCTTATCACAAAATAGTTCTCAAAAATAACATTTTACAATTTATTTTGTTGTTTTTAATTTTGCTTCATATAATGGCGGCCATAGGCCATACAAAAATTCTGCCTTAAACATGGCGAATTATAAAGTAACCATTTTATTATAAATGAATCCCCTTAATAAGTCTTTGTTGTAAAATAAAACGGTATAGGATAAATATCTATCATTGCGCAGAATTTCCAGGCACTATAGAACTATTTTGGACATATTGAGATTTGTGACAAATAGATGTTGCCAAATCTCATTTTATTAGTATTTAAACTAACAAACATGATCAGATTTTCATGGATTCATGCACGCAATGCATTTCATGCGTGCCCGACGAGTGAGTGGCAACTTAAGGACTTGGAAAAACAACAATAAAACAATACAAACATTACTACAGTAAAACTTTTACATCAAGGTGGCAACAATGCTTTGAAGAAGCCAGACAACCTGAGAGATTTTGGCTTTTGAGAACCCAGGGAATTCTCGGGATTATTTGCCATAATTTCGAGGAGTTTTCTCTTACATGCTCTTTATCACTACCACTGCGTTTGTTAACTTTTTTCCAACTTTGTCCAGAATTCATAATAGCTGTAATTGATTATACTCGTACGTAGATATTACTTTTGCAACAACAACAATAACAAAATAAATAACTAGGCGTACCATTTAATTTAAAATGAGGTTATATTATACATTACCAGTTTTATAATGCAGATATTACAGCGAATTTATTTTGTTAATCACAATTTTATCATATAAGGCTATATAACTGGTGTTGTATACACCACCGTAGTTTAACGCAATAAAACATTCTATCATACAACGTAATACAACTTTAATAAGACAAGTTTAAGTAACTATTATATGATCTTGTGACTACTAGTTATATGAATATTATAGAACTCTTACATGTTGGGTATAAGAGTCCAATAAAATAACATGTTAGTTATCATATAGCATTGTCTTATTAAGTGTTACATCATACTATAAGAAATTATCGTTTAATGCGTTATAGGATACGTTGTAAAAACCACTACAAAATAGTTTAACATGACAACTTTTATTAAAAAACAGAATGGTCGAAACCAAACGCTTAATAAAATCAAGTAGTCCTTAAGACAACGCTATTCGACTGTTATAAAATAATTCAATCCTTTTTTGCTACTCGGGATATTACTATAGTTACTGCTTTACTCTATGGTTACGGCACTAAAAGGGATGGAAATACAGAAAAAAGCCGGTGGCTCTCAAAATTCTTCCAAAAGGAAACATGTTTTTTTTAAATTTTCAAACTTAAATAACTCGGTTATTTTGACAAAAATAAAGTCAATTTGCTATGAAAAATTGAATTTTAACATGGCATGTTTGTTATTCTATTCAGAACCGTATTATTTTTTGATTAATTTAGTTATGTTTGTATCTCTCATAACTCAAGATTTCGATAAATCGTTCAAAATTAACAATTCGTTTCATTTTAAGAAGTTCTTTAAAAAGTTTCAAATAAATTTTTCTTTAAAATAAAATGGGGAAAACTTATTCGTCATTTTTAAAATTTACATGGGATTTCCTATGTCCAGGTCGGCGATTTAGAAGACTGTATGATAGAACAAATCTAAATTTTATTTATGTATTTTAAATGCATTTTAATAGGGCAGAGCAAAGAATATACCTAGCTAGAAAAAGAATGGACTCTGTCATACTGAAAAATGGTTCTACAGAAGTGGCGCCATCTATTGAGTAGGGCTTGTTTTAAATGGATCGAAGCGCGGGCTTTTTGAGCGTATATATTAAATTTTACTCTAAAATAATTCAAATTCAACAATACTAATAACAAGTATCGTTGTGATGTGTAAAAAATAAGATTTAACAGTATAATTTATAAAATTATTAAATAAAATTAAAACCAAACATGTGAAATATAATTTATTATTTAAAGTTTTTATTTATAAGTCAAATATTTAAACATCGTTTATTATAATAAAACAAGACCAACGTAATACGCCCAAAGTTTTGTAAATGGAGTAAATATAAGTAGGTACTTAAATGATGGCAAAAATAAAAGACTTACATTATATTTTTAGGGCCACAAACAAAAGGAATTGTCTAATTAAAACACATACCTATAACAAATTATAGTTTGAAAAACATTGTGATAATCATTTATTTGATAATATTACGATTGGCGCTATGACAACGACAATATTTTTTGAGAATTTGACAATAATATGACAATGGCCGTTGGAAACTATGGAAACTACAAAAAAATTCTGATTTAACGCCATCTGGCAATAACTAGTAGCAACTTCATAACCTAAAAATGAATTGCACTACCACCTAGTGACTAGGGCTGGAACTATTTTATTTGAGATTTCCGTGGAAACGGTGGAACTGCTTTTGCTATTTCACTTTCCCGCCTCTGGGGCAGAGAATAATGTGACATATACAGGGTGGTCCCAATTGTATCCCCGAAATTTCGGCATAAATTAAAAGCATGTCCTAAAATGCTTCGTTTCCGAGATACAGGTTGTAGAAGTTTGAATAGAAGTAACATCAATATTTGAATCAAAATTCGTGTCCGGGTGTTTTTTGACATGAGAAATTTGATTTCGAGGTGAATGTTACTCCTTCTTGTAGGGTCACCACCTGTGTTTTATATCTGGTCTGCAGAGTAATAACTTTTCGTCCATACTTCTATAACCCCCCCCCCTATTGAGTGAAATAGTACCGGGTGGCCAACAAAGAATGGACGCCGGCTGTATCTCAGAAACTACTTGTCGTATAACTTTGGGAAACAAATTCTAATAAGTAAATCGATCAAGAGAAATCGCTGGAAATTATTTTCAAGTTCGAAAAAGGCCCACTAGGGGGCGTTTCTCTAAGAGCCAATCAGAAAACAGGGTTTTTCTCAAAAATATGCAGGTGAACATTTATTTTAAATATTACTATTGTAATCGTCGAGAAATTTGTAAATTTTTTGATATAGAGTATTTTGCTCTATCTCATAAAATAAAGTGGTGGGGGAAGGTTAAATGTGCTTTTACTAAAATACGGATAACTCTGATTTAGGTTAAGCGATTTAATCAAACTAGGGCTCGTTTAAAAGGGATTTTCTTCCTTAATCATCTCCAGTATAAATTTTGTTTCCACAATTTTCTTCGTGGTAGCTAGAGGGCGCTGTTTCACATCATAACAGATATTGCGCCTTTGCGTAAAAAAAATAAATAGGAGGCTATACTTCTCTTTGCACAGTTAAATAGAGCAAACAATTTCCAAAATATCAGAGCAAACCGCAACTTTCTATCTTTTCTCTAACCGGAGATATTAAGAGAACAAATCATGTTAGGCTGTCGCTTAGGGTTATATGGTTTAAAAATTATAATAGTAGGCTAGAAAACAAAAAGAGGTAAATTGGTTACGTCAAAATATCAAAACGTTTAAGTTCGGTTCTCATGCATCCGAATTACGGGCGTTTTTTTAAAAAAAATGACGTTATAATTATTTAAACGTGTTTATGTAACATTATCATCCATCCAGATAATTTTTACGAATTTCTTGGTTAATTATACGTAAGTAGTTCTCAGATTAAAATGTCACTGTATATTGTGTTCACCTATATATTTTTGAGAAAAACCCTGTTTTCTGATTGGCTATTAGAGAAACGCCCCCTAGCGGGCATTTTTCGAACTTGAAAATAATTTCCAGCGATTTCTCTTGGTCGATTTGCTTATTAGATTTTTTTTTCCAAAGTTATACGATAAGTAGTTTCTGAGATACAGCCGGCGTCCATTCTTAGTTGGCCACCCGGTACACATCTCAGCCTAATATGCTACTGAACTGACTATATTATACTAGTTACATTATATTATTAATGTTAAATATATCCGGCCACCTCGACTACACCTACTCCCGAAATACCGTTCCCCATCTAAGCACAACTCTCTGCTCTCCAGTAAATTTCCAAGTTAAGTTTGAGCAGGATAGTGAAGCTGGGAGGCCGCGAGGTGACAGATCCAGACCTAGAATGCGGCCACGTCTCATGACAAATGCGAACTTAATTAAACCGTGGGAGAGAGTGGGATAGCGTACAGTCTACGAGAAGCTGCTGCCAGTGTGAACTTGATTTTGTGGCGTTAATTTAATTTCATTAGAGAATTAGAAGTCTGGCAGGGCGAGAGTTCGTGCTGCACCGGATCGACATCGATTCGACGGGGAAAAATACGGGATTCGAATGGAAATGGAGTTTGGATAAAGTTAGGAATTTGGGGACTAAAATTTATGTGTTATAGAGTTCTAACAATAGCACTTTAATTTCGATTTTTTTAGTTTAGTTAATTTGATTTACATGGTGGCCCATCGAAAACGTTCCGCAAGGCATAACGGCCAGAGTATTTTTTTTTTTCAAAAAATCCAAAAACACGTCAATTTTGTTTGTGAGGGGTACAGCTTTTGCCACAAAAATGATTGAAAAATCTTCAACCCTCTAAGCGGGGGTGTCATCCCCCAACTTTTTTCAAATGGGAAGGGGTGTCAAGTGGCACCGCAATGAAAAGAGCTTTCTATTCTCTATATTTCCCCGCTTCGTTTTTGAAAATCGGTCGAGTCATTGAGAAAATATGAAGGATTGAAATTTGAAAAGTTTATTTAAACATTTATCAGAGTAAATGATAAGGATAAGTTCCTTCGACCAATTTGCTGTTTTTTCTTATTATTTCTAGATGTTTACGCATTTTTTCACTTGCCACAAGGTTGAACAATCAGGTGCGGTAGTTGTTAGATAGCTGTTCTGTGACTAGTGCGTTGAAGTTCTTCTCAATAACGTTAAACTGACCTACAATAAGATTTCCAAAAATACCAGCCCACACGTTCAATTCCTGAGGGTTTTGTATGTGCATCTCGTGAAAAACCCTAGAGTTGTCCTCGGCCCAGTACCGACAGTTGTGCCGATTAACTACACCGTTCAAAAAGAAACTCATCCGAAAAACACACATTAAATAGGAAATTATTATAATTCGCCACTCGTTCACTCATAATTTCACAAAATTGCAAGTGACGATCAAAATCGTCTTCGTTAAGCTCTTGTACCAACTGAATTTTGTACGCGTGGAACTTGTGTTTTTTTAATATCCTTTGGACACTTGTACGATTCACGCCGGTCTCATTAGCTAATTATCTTGTACTCAGCGTACTATCCATGGCAACCTGTCCCAAAAAGAATAACTCCATAGCTTCATTTACTACAGGATTTTTCCTTTTTGCCTCTTTTTATTCATAACGGAACCAGTTTCGCGAAATTTTGCTACCAACTCGCGAACAATTTTGCCATAAAGGTGTT